>NW_026555334.1:2850816-3165080 GCF_029017545.1 Prosopis cineraria
AAGCAATGAAAATATCCCATGAACACAAGGCACTACATCAAAAATTAGACTTCTCACTGTTTAGCGTGACTCTTGTATAAGAATGATAGCACAAACATTAAAAAATAGACTTTTCACTAAATGAGTGAAGAAGATACAATGTCACGAGTTCAAGCTTTTAGTGAGAAGCGATCAGCTCCATCCCTTACTTTAGTTTCCAACCAGAGAAAATGAATTCACCCAAACTCATTCAAATTCCAATTTTGATATTTGTTGTATTAAACAAATCTAATGAAGCAAACAACAAAAATCCCTCCAATCTCAATATAATTCACTAAAAAAACATTTAAATTACTTGCTCAATTCCTATGTATATATGTGATGCATAATTTTTTTCAGTATAATTTAAATTTTTATGATGTCTAAAATTTTTTTGGCAAAAATACTCTTATCAACTCTTAATAAATTGTTTTTCCCCCAAAAATACCTCAAGCGAATTTATAAAAAATTATTTCAACTCAATTAAATTTCTTGATGGGCTTATGTAGGTAGGAGTGGAAAAAGTAGTTAATTCATTCAATTTGTCCCGGATTTATTTTTTTAAAAGTATTTTATTAATTAATTTAAATATACTTCCTCTCTTATATTGATTTCCCTCTTTTGGTTTTCATCTACAATAACATAAATTTTTTGTCTAGTACAAGGCTATGACATAACCGTACGAATGAAATAAGTATCAAATCATATTTAAAACAATAAAACTTATGTATTCAAGAGGAGATTATTAAGAACCCTAGCATTAAAGTTATTTAAATTGATATATTTGTTAGCTTCTCTATAAACATGATCAAAATTTATCACCTAATCTTTCATAATGAGATTTTTAATTTCTTAATAATTTTAGAGAATGGGTATTTTTTAAAGTAATTATGTTTGATGAGTGATAAAGTTTTTATTAAATTGGAGTAAATATTAACTTTATAAAGTTTAACATTTTAATAAAGATTAAAACCTTTGAAATTTTTACGAGCTCAACTGTCATGATAATAGTTCAAATATTTGAAAAAAATCTTAATCCAATTATCTTTCTCGTCCTCAATGAAACCTCCACAGTACAATAACATAGCTTTGAGAAGGGAAGCGTTGTTTGTCTTGTTCTCTCCTTCTTCCATTCTTTCTCAGTTTGTCGTGCCTTTCGCCTTCTTGTATCCATTTTTCATTCTTTTTAGTACGCTGGCTAGCAGGTGATTGGGTGCTTCTCCTTCCTCATTGTCTACTTCTTTTTCGGTACTGTTCAAAAATCTTCCTTTTCTTCTTGTACATTTTTTGTTTCTTCAATTAATCATCTTCGTTTGTGACATCCTGGTCGAGCTTTGTATTTTCTTGAGAACATTTTTTTGTTAGAAACTCCCCAAAAGGCGTCATTTAGTTGAATGGGTTATGCCAAGTTAATTGTGGGTCGCCTGTCCTTTGGTTCATATGCTTCACCAGATTACTAGTCCTATCGGCCAGTCTGATTTTCAAGTCAATTGATGCAACCTTAAATTAACTTTGGGCACTTGAGTTTCCTTGTTCACCATTTTCAAACATATCCTTAGGCTATGTTTAGTAGGATGTATTGGAAAGTTAAGATTGGGATTGGTATTGAAGAAATCTACAAATACAATGTTTGGTATGACAAATTTTTTAATTCTTGAATCTGATAAAACCTACATAGATAGAATTAATAGAACCCATCAGAAGAGGTGATATAGAAAATCTAAGCCTGAGATTGAATTTTCTTATACCAAAATACTTTCCATTTTTTGTACCCATCCTCTTTGTCTTCTACCTTTGTTTTCTCTTATCTCGCAGCCACCAGCCAACACCAATGCCTTCTCCTTCTCCGATGTCACAGCCACGGCCTCTAGATCTCGCAACCGCCACAGCCTTCTCCTTCTTTGATCTCACAACAGTTGACCTTTAGATCTCACAGCCACGGCATCTGGATCTTGCAACCATCACTGCCTTCTCCTTCTCTAATCTTGCAACCACCATCATTTAGATCTCGCGAATGGATCTCACAACCACTTTCGTCTCCTTCTCTCACAAGTCTAAACTCAATGTCCCTCTCTCAAAAGATGCACAGTCACAAAGGTGTGGAGAAGATGAACCCTATGCTACCATAGTCGCTTTTTCGAGAGAAAGTGTTACAATTTTTTTTAATTTTAAAGGGTAGTATAGTCTTTTTATACTTTACGTTTAATTGATTATTTTATACAAGTATTACCTCATACCAAATGTAATTTTAAAGTCTCATTTTCAATACCAATATCAATACCAATCCCTCTAAATTGAGACGTAGGTACCAAATAAGACCTTAGGATTCCTCCCCTCATGAAACAACTTATTTAGAAAGTATTTAAATATTATTTTTTAAATATTTTAATACCTTCTAGATTGGCTGTGAAAACAACCAGTCTAGAAAGATATTTAAAAAATTAATAAAAAATACTTTTTAAATTGGATATCTGCGCAATTAGTTTACAAACTTATACATTAATTTAATTTTAAATAGAAAAACATTTTTTTAAATGGTGTCACGGTAGCCAAATTTGAAAAGTACAAAATAAAAAATTGCCCTTGAAAAAAAAAACCATATCTTCTAGACTGGTTATATCTATAACCCATCTAGTAAATATTTTTTAGATTAGTTCCTTGTAAAGTCAATCTAGAAAATATTAAAGGTAAGTCATTTAATTACGAAAATTTCATTGCTTCCATTTTTTATATTGTCTGTGGATGCATCAGTTTACAAATGTATGTTTATATAGCTATTTCTTCACTAGTGAAGCTTCATAACCTTTTTTACATTTAAAATTTATCAGTGAAATTTTGTTTTACAAAGAACATAATGATTGAAATAGTTACATTCATTCTGCGGGGAGAAGAAATAATTGCATTCAAAAGTTTGAACCTCTATTGCTTAAAATCAATTCACCTTTGATTAAAGATGTGGTATATACGATTGTTTAAGGAATGGTTTACATTAGAAGTTTCCAAGAAAAAATATTAACATTGAAAAAAATGAATTTTATACAACGTGATTCATTTGTCAAATTTAATGCAACATGCACTGAAATGTGGAGTCCAACTAATTAATGTAATAGATGACTATAAAATTTCATATAATTCAAAAAAAAAAACCATGTTAACATGAATAATTAGTCAAAATTCTAAGTGTTTGATGGGTTTTACCGAAAATGTGCCCAAGAAAAGGGTTAATTGGGCATAAAAAATTGTTGACAAATAATAACTTTAATTAAAAGAGCAAAAGGTAGGAAATATATATATCACCATAAATTTGAAGTTGGGAGAAGAGAAATAAACATGAAAGATTTATCTTGGTTCAGATAACTAATTGATTTGATCCAATCTCTAAGTCTTACCATTTGAGACACTTTTATTAGTTCCTCCAAGATTGATCTAGGCTCGTAGAAAGCCTCACTATTATACAAACTTTTGTTTAAATCACTTTCCCTTATAAAAGTAATACAATAACCCGCTTAAGTCCCCACATTTTAAGACTCTATTTAAGTATATGAAAAACAAAGATAGTGAAGATCTTTTATGATTGTGCGAACACCATTTCTATTATCACAAGAATAACCAAAATTATCATCATTTTCAATATATTATTGATTCAACTAAGAACCTTTTGAGCAAAAATTGGGATGTCCAACTCCATGTTTTATTTAGAGATGATAATAGGATGGATGATTACTTAACTGTGTTAACTTTTAGTTTTTACTAATGATTTTAACCTGTATGACCAACCTCCCATGACTTAATTGTGGTGGCTTTTGGTTTTTGCTTTTTAGTTTTTTTTTGTAGTTGTATATTCTTTTACACACATTATTTATTGAATGAAGTATCTAGTTGTCAGTCACCAAAAAAAAACAGAGTAAAATCACACAAGCAATTTATTACTGTAAAAGTTCTCTTAAAGAATAGATATATAATCAATAAAGTATAATAAATAAGTACATAGAGAATAGACAAGAAAATTAAATGCTTAAGTTTGTTCGCGTAAATCTCTTTTTTGTTGTCTATGTCTTCATAAATGAGCATATTTATAATAGTTGTTAGAGATGCATCCATTAGACTCATAAATCTGTCCGTTTTAACTTAATCTTACTTTATTCAAAATTAATGAACTCCAACAATTGTGTTACACAAAAAGATGGAAGAAAGAGAGTTTTTCAACTAAGTTACGTGTTTTCATCTAAGAACATATATGTATTTAATGTTGTGACATTGTTACCATGGAGTTTCAAAATTATTTCAAGAGTTTTGAAATTCAGAGATAGGAAGTATATTGAATTATTTTTTAAGCTAAAAGTATTTTCAAAATATATAAAGCTATTATGATTTTGAGAAATTGATGATAATTAATTTGGGCATAGAAATCACAGAGTTTGGGTTAAGGAGATGAGCCCGTGAAAATAGAATGAATAACATTAGAAATAAGAGCAGTTGGTTTCCAGAGCAAGGACAAGTGATCAGAGAATTAATGCTGGCCAAGTTTATGGAGAACGTTAGAGTTCAGAGAGAGCATTTTTTTTAAAGAGAGAGGGATTTTCTAATAACAAAAAAAAATGTGGAAGAAAAGACAAAGAAGTCTATCAAAAGTGAGTTTAGTTCAGACACACTTTAAAAAGTCAATAGATACTTTTGAAAATGAGAGAGCAAAAAGAATTTGTTGAAACAGAGACTTTCAAAACTCGAAGAAGATTGTCAAATATTAGAGTTACTACAATCACAGAGTCTCGAAATATAGAATTATCCGAAAGTGTCATAAAAGTTTTGAGAGATTAGAGCGTCGCTTTTGAAACTGGGATGAAAAACCAGATGCAATGCCTTTAAAAGTGATGGGGAAATTTTTAAAAAGAACATATCTTATTAAGTTAAGCCATTAAATCAATAATTACCTTCAAACTCTTGGGGTAATTCAATCTAAACACAAAATCTTCCTTAAAATGTGTCATAATCAAAATCAAGGAATATAATTCTACATTTACAAGACAAGTTTGCCTCAAGATTGGGTAAGTATTTGAGAGAATATGCAGTACTCCTTCTTGTGTCTTTAATATAAGATGAAATATATGTAACTCTCCAATTTTACATTTCTTTATAATTAATAAAAATAATAAAAATGTTGTCTAGAAATTTAAACAACAATAGGTAAATAAGTGGTAAAATTGAAAAATAAAATTAATTACTATAACTCCATCTTATATTAAGGATTAAAAACAACTTTTAAATTTCATTTTATATTAGGGAGAATATGGAGGATACAAGCAAGGATAGATGGATGATTTATTAAGAGGTGAGTCATGAGTGATAAAAATTAGATGCAAACTTCATGTCATTATCGTAGGAAGGTAGGCTCAAGTTTGCGCCTAGCTTTGGTCGTTTATCCAATGTCTATCTCCTTGATGCCAAAAATGAGCTGGACTTTTTAATACCTAGTTTCTTCTAGGGCTTTGAGAGTTAAGAAGAGTTGGAATTTTTTTAACCATGCTCTTGTGGTTAAACAACATTGAAGCAGTTATTTAAAAATCAGATCGGTCCGATCGTCAATCGGTTTAAATTCTAGTTCAATCAAGTAAAAATCGTTTTGAAAGTTGAGCCGTTTTAGACTAGCGATTGGATCGGGAACTGGATCCAGTTTTCAAGAATCAGACTATTCAAAAAACACTTTTTTATTTTTTATTGATTTTTTTTAAAAAAATGATTAATTTTTTTAATCATTTGATGTTATATTATATCATGTGGCTTATTGAGTCATGAAAAATTTAAAATATTTGATTTTTAAGTTAAGTAACAATTTCATATTTATTTCTTATATTTAGATTATTATATACATATATAATTTTTTTAATTTAATTATTACGTCACCGATTTGACCATTGGTCTAACCTGATTGAGTTATGTGAATCATGAATAGCTGAACTTTTTGATTCAGTGTCCGGTCCGATTCTAAAAAAATTAGGTTGAAGGCTTTTTTTTCTTTTTTTTTTATTGTGTTTCCGTTTTTTAAAAGCCACTCTATGAATTATTTTTAAAAACAAAAACAAAACCTATTTGGTGGGAGCAGCTAGCATGAACCCCTACTTCAAAGTTAATTTAATTACCAAAATGCTACAAATGAAAACATTGGAGCTGGCAGCTGGCTGATGTCCGCCTCATATGGTTTTAAAACGAAGGAGGGAACAAAAAGCATCTTTAGGCTGATCCCATTTTATTGCATTTTCTTTTTTTGAAAAAAATTGGGAACATGTTTTCAAAACAAGTTCACAAAAAACAATTAGTCAAACAACTTTTTTTATTTTTAGAAATATAAAAATAAAGATAGTTCTTTTAAAAATAAAAATCAAACATGTCCTAATTGGTCAATATTTTTAAATTTTTAATTTTTTTATTAATACAAGTGTCCTCATATTGAAAACAAATTATATTTGAGAGATAGTTGGGTACTAAACACAGCCACCTCCTCCATCACATGTATGAAAGACTTTTTTTTTTTTTTGATTGGTCAACTCATGTGTGAAAGATTATTTGGTTTGAAACAAGGAAAAACGATAGTAAAATCTCCAAAAAATCAAATTCATGACAGTTGAGTTCTCAATA
This sequence comes from Prosopis cineraria, assembly GCF_029017545.1. Lineage (NCBI taxonomy): Eukaryota > Viridiplantae > Streptophyta > Magnoliopsida > Fabales > Fabaceae > Prosopis > Prosopis cineraria. Next base: position 2,857,468 of record NW_026555334.1, read on the forward strand.
AACCTTTTTCAAAAAGTGTAAACACCAATTCAAAAAATTGCAAACATAAAAAAAATGCCTTTCTAATATTAAGTGAAGAAATTTTTGGGGTTTTTCAAGGTAGTATTGTCATGTATCTATTTATAGAAATAATTAACGCCTTCTTTCATTTTCCAGACAAGAAAATTGGGCAATCTCTGGATCTATCATGGGCTTCTTTAAGATAAAAATATCTTTAGGCCCAATTAATCCTTTCAAAGTCGCTTATTTTGAAGAAGCCCACTTCACCAGGCCTATTAATCCCCAATCCCAACCCAATCAAACCATAAAATATGAAACTTGTGGCAAGTAGTCGTACAATTTATAAATTACAAAATAATGTGACTCATTTCATACTCTATAAGATCTCCCTTGGTTGATTACTCATTGGTAAGATTTTTATATGGACAATTGAATTCAAAATCATATTCTTATTGCAATTTTAATAACTAAATCGATTTTTATTTGCAATTTTGACTTTATTTCCCATTATTTATGGCCATTGTTACTTCCTCTTGTTGACTTAGTTTATTCTCTCTCTTTTTTTGGGATAAAATGTCCACTTAGTTTATTCTGCCTTACTTTTTTTTTTTTTTGTTACTTGTCAAACTATCGTTGATTAAAACCATTATAATAACAAAAAAAATATTACCATAAAAAAATCCATTATTTCTTCTTCTTGAGTCTTCATGACTTAGCTTCTTCTTCTTCTTTAATTATCTTGTGCGTTGCCATAACATGATCAATTAGTTTATCAATTTCGGATATTGTTGGATCTTCTAAATGAATTAAAATTTAAAATTAATATATTGACTTGAAATAAAAAATCGTGCGTGTGTAAATTATGTCCACCTAACTCTTTATACCTCAATGAAGATTAGTCTCTATGATTAGCAAATAATCATATTAGTCTCACCATTTTTTTCAAAAAAGTCACCCTATGTTTAAAATATTAAAAATACATTTTCTGACAAAATTTACTTGTGTGATATTTAGTTATGAATTAAAAAAGAATTTTACTTAAAATAAAATAAAATTTTAAAATATAAATAAAAAAATTAAAATTTTAAAATCAAGAGCATTGAGATCAACTTTAAACAACTTAAACATGACAAATTAATTTACAACTCCAGACATGTAGTTTCAAATTTTTTTTTTTTAAGAACTATACACACAACTTATAAGATCTACACGGCATATCTAAAATCCACAACTTGAATACTTAATTCTTCTTTATTTATTGATCTATATTTTATCTTCTAAAATTAACTCTCACTTCCCAAGAAATCATCCAAAGTGATCAAGTGAGATCCAAGTCCTTCATGATGTGGTCTATCTGGACATGGCTTCAAAATGGACAACACCAAGTATCATTGGATCCAAAGCCGAATTTCTAAACATTTTAATTTCTATGTGTAATTTTATTTTATTTTATTTCAATTGAAGTGTAATAATTTTTTAATCAAGCATTAATTAATCATTCGAGGATTTAGTAAAACAAGTATGGCTTAAATTGGTTAAGGGATAACAAAATTAATACTTTATTTATTGTCCCTTTACCATATGATATCTTATGGAGTGCAATGAGTGAAATAGGAAACTCGGGATCTAAGAAAATTTCTCGGCAAGGACTGTTTGTTGGAATTTATGAAAAGATAGGTACAAAAACTTGTATTTCAAAGATCTTTTAGTACCCAATATTATTTTAATTGCACTCAAAATACAATTAATGATCTAATCTAGGGGGCAACTGCACCCCTCAATTGGATTTAATTCAATGTGAGTAACTAAAAAGAGTTGAAGATTTAAAGTCCTGTCACATAGGGTAGACAAACATGGAAGAGTAAAATCATGAACTCCTTGTTTGACAAAAATGCCACTTGCAACTACATCCATTCTATTAATTTTATAAAATACTCTTTATTTTACATCAAAAAAATGAAAATACTTCATTTTACAAGTAGATTGTGCAAGATTTAAGTTTGTACATCTCCTATGTTCTTGATATTTTGCGCCTTTTGTACTTTTTTTTTAAGCCACCTACTCTTGATTTATATCTAAATATATTTTATTTAAATATTATATATATATATATATATATAAATTGTAAACTTTAAACAAAAAGTATAAACTCACAAATTTTATATTGAATATGCCTTTATTTATTTTTTATTTTCATGTATCAAGTCCAAAATTTTCACAACATTTTTTTAAATTTTTTATTTTTTATTTCATATTCAATGTTTTTAAATATGAAATCACAATTATAATATATAAAATTTTAATTTTAATTATTTTATTTTATTTTTAAATTATTTAATTTTAATTATATTGCACCTTCGAGCGGGGTCCTAGTCCTAGCTCCACCACTAAATGACCTTAAGTTGAAAGCTCCTATAAATACCTTATTTGCTACACATAGGGAGATGTTTTCTAAATGGATCTCTTGAATCTAGGCTAAACCAATTTGGACATGTATGACTTGTTGATTCAAATAGTTGTATTGATTGTAGCGGAGTCATTTGAGACTTTCAAAAAATTTGAAAAAAAGGGATTCACAAATTTTTTGAATCATTACCTAATTATTGAAATGAAATTCTTGAAAGTTCTTAAAGGACTAAACCTTTGATGGAAGAAAACCATTCCCATGTCAATGTTCACTGCAATGCAATGGAAGTAATTCATTGCGAATACAGTCTCAATTGTCCTCTCATCAACCCATCAAACAGATTAGAAAATATTCTCATACACGATTAACAAGTCTCCATCGATCATGGTTTTAGATAAAAAAATTATTGCACCAATTGGCTAGCTCATCAAACGAATACTTTCAAATTTCAATATTAAGAATTTTTAATAACCTACCACTTGGGTGTAGGGACTTTTTATGTTCATATGCATTTTGATTTATTTGTAATCGCACGATTTTTTACCATGGTCATATCAGATCAATTAAAAAAAAAAAAGTAGGTGCGTTTGTTTTTATATAATATATGTAGCCAGAAAATAAAATAAAAAACAGAGTACAATGGGTGATGAGCTTTAGTGTAATGTAATCTAATTTGTGAGAGCTATGCTTGATTGGTACTGTGATACTTGTATTAGCCTAAGTTTTTGGTAATCTTGAGTAAAATCATAAGGCTAGTGTAAGCCTATATGACAGTTTTAGGTTGGCTGAGACCTACTTGAGTTGTTGATGAGTTTGTGCAAAATCATCAATTAAGATTGATACTGTTTAATAAGAAAAAAAATATTTGCAAAAAAACTAAAAAAATAAAAAAAATTTAGATTTTTTTCAGGTGCTTGGGCATAAGACAGCCAATCAAGATAATTTGGTTATGAAAGTTAGAACTGCCAATGGTATTAGCTTATTATTTGTTCTTGTTTCTTTTTTATTATTTGTTAGGGAAGAGAAAAAACATAGTATTAAATAAAAAATAATAATTAATAACTAATTATTGGGATAATTTCTACAGAAATGTTGCATTTCCGTTTTTTTCCTACAAGATATTTTTCCTTATATAAAAGATAGATAGATATCTTCCCCATGCAATGTATGAGGAATAATAACTTAAAAATTTTTCTTGAAAATAAAACTGTACTGCTACAAAATAATGGCGTGAAGAATGTATGGGAAAGTTGGGAAAATTAGTTTTTTAAAAAAAGTTATGTAAAATTAAACAAAAGGCATTATTCACGAATTACGAATAGCAGAGCATTTTATAAATTTTATATTTTTTATACTAATATTGATAATTTGATTTTATACAAGGGAAAATTGATCAATGATCATGTTTGGGGATCATGAGTTGGAGAAGCTTGGGCTAATTTCCTAAGGTTTTCAATGATCATGACCAATTTCGTGTTAAGTCGATTCACAAAGCACTTGGGCAGCCAACCTGCTGGATCCAACTGAAACCCAAAAAAAAAAACAAACAAACAAACAAGAATGTGAGAAATGAAGTTAATTCAATCAATGATCTAATTCAGTACCCAAAAAAAAAATCAATGATCTAATTTCTCATCCAAAAAATAATTAATCTATTTTTTAAAACAATTCATATTACTTATTTATGGAGCCTTAAATCTTAAAAGGACACATGCACAAAAGAAGAGAGGGAGATGCGGTGATGGGTCAACTCATCTCAAGTGGCTCGGTGGATTTTATATGCAAGCATAGATAGAACCACCATAATTTTTCTTCGAATGAATTGATAAAAAATTAATATACACAAAATTATATATATAACTAATTATATCTAATTTCTTTTTTTTTTCAATTTGTTAAGTATAATAAGTAGACCCTGTAAACAGTAGAGAATATTTCTTGCGAGATACATATTGAGAGGAATAGATAAACATTTCCCAACTAAATTGTAATTATATCTAATTTCAAAACATTGCTTAACTAAGGTTTAAAGGAGGCATTCAAATCCACATATTTAAATCAATAGACGCGAATCTACAAATTCATACCAAATAATAAAATAAAGACATGCATCATAATTACTTTATTAATAGTTAATTACTTAATTATATAAATAAAATAAAGGGAAAGACCAACATACTTATTAACCTTATAAAATTAATAAGCATTTATTCAATCAAATTAACATTAAAATAAGTAAATTTAATGTACTATTAATATGAATAATAAAAATTTATTATATAATAAATAATGTAAAAAAATTCCATATATCATGATCGAATAAAATAAAATTTTGTCCTAAAATAAAGGCATAAAATCATCATAACTTTATTAATAGTTGACTACTTTATTGTATAGTGAAAATAAATATAAATTTTATTATAAACATAAAATGAGACAACCCGTAACTTATGTCAAACAAGTTTTTTTTTTTCATACAGTTATTTAATTGAGTTATATTTAAGTATTGTCAAACTTAATTTAAAATACTTTATTTTAAAATATGTGGCATTTTTTTGGCAGCACAGCTTTTTCTTTTTTTTGGGTGGGTTTAAGTAAACCAATCCAGAGGATTCAACCCATATTTTTTAAATTTAATAAAAAGGAAATAAATATAAAATACCTGAACAACATAAGTGACAACACAGGAATCATCTTCAAGCTTCTCTACAACCCATCCTGACTGCAACAATAATCCTCTGATTGCATTGCTTTGCTTTGGATGCAATCCTGCTGCTATCTCCTTTGGCAATGATGCCACTGCTACTACCTGTAATTATTTATTTTCCTTTTCAATTATATTTCTCCACCATTTGCTTAAACATTTTTAATCATCCTAATAATAACTGCATCAAGGAAAAATATTATCCTAAAATTTATTCAACCAATCATTGTAAAATTATGATTCAATTGATCCAAATTATCGTATCATGTTCATTCTTATTTTAACGTACACATTTGTAAACATCTCCTCAAGCTCTCTTTGGCATCCCCACAAGAAAAGGAAAAGAAATATTTTGTATAAAAATCAATACATGCAATACCTATTGTATTTACATCTTTGTCATTTTTTTTTACCATTTTATTATTAAATGGTATGAAAGATTTTTCATATTTATAAAATCAATTTTTTTAATTTTTTCCCCATTTTATTCCATAATGTGTTTCAAACGGACCCATATTTCATTAATGAGATGGCATCCATTGTAAAAGAATAAACACAAGTGAAAAGTGAAAGTATAGGAAAAGCTAAAAAAGGAACATTTACATGTAACTTTAATGATTACAGGGGTATAGTTATATTCATCAATTAACACGAAATTTTTTTATTAAAATTAGTACTATTTATTTATTTTTAAGTCAGCCTAAACTTTTGGCAAACTTTATATTCTTCCAATGAAATCAAGTGAAGAATAAAGTAAATAAATTGTTTGACCTATCATGTTGTATGTCATTGTAAAAATAAGGCTTGAAGTGTAATTTTTTATTCTTATACTTTTCTTTGAATAGTATTGAACATCTTATACTAATAAGGGGGCATTTTTTTTAAACCATTTTTTAAATGAGCAAAAATCTCTCTTTGTTAATGATTCGTTAATGGAGAGGATTTTTGTTCTTTTAGAAAATAGTTTAAGAGAAAAAATACCCTACTTATCAGTATAGGTGCTTATGGCTCCTCAAAGGAAAATATAAGGATAAAAATATAATTTACCCTAAAAGTAAATATTAGTGGCTATTTTAATTTAAGTAATGATTATTTTTCCATTCACAATGATTATAATAAAACAAGTAACTACAACCTTCCCTTTGCAAATTGCAAAAGATATTTATAATACTTGGACTTTAGTGAATAAAAAATTTGTACAAAAAAAGTTATAATTGATTGTTCCATTCTACTCATTGCCAGAAAGAAAATTAATCATTGCTTAAATTAAAATAGTTACTTATATTTATTTTTTATTTTAAATTGAAGGTATTTTAATTATTTCACAAAATAATCATTAATGTTTGGAAGGTCCTTAGAGACTTAAGAATGATCATGATATTTTGCAAGATTTTCTTATCATTTGCATATTTCAGAGGGTTAAAGTGTATTTCCTCTAGTATTTTTTTTTTGGAGAAGCGTTAGGCACCCTATATTAGTAAGTGAACTATTTTTTTTCCTAAATTATTTTTTAAATAAACAAAAATTTTTCTCCATTAGTGGATCACTAATAGAAGGTGATTTTACTCATGTAGAAAATGATTTAAGGGGGAAAAAAAAACCTCATTTACTAGTACAGGACATCACGCACTCCTCTACATAGAGCAAAAATATATTTTAATCCCAAAAATAAAAATATAATTCACTTTTATCTATTCATTTCTTACAATGATATATTATCTGATATCACTAACTAATTCGATCCAATAACTTCAACTGATGGGAAAAGGAAATTATTGTGAGTATTATTGGGGAAGGAGAGAGGAAACTAACCAAGGTGCCATCTTCCATGGTTTCTCGACGTTCATAGACAATGAATTCTCTATTGCGAAAGAGAGGTTTAGAGTTATCTCCAAACCTTAGACGAATTATGCTTAGGTTGTCTTCCAAATCTTTTATGTATCTTGCCTCTATTAGATCTGAGTCCCATTGCTGTATTCAAAACCCAAGCCACCACTATCAATCAAAATTACCAATAAAAAATATAAAATCTGCCAAAAACAATTTATAATACTTAGTAATCATGTATAAGAAAAAGTTTAAGTGAATTATATTTCAAAAGTTTATCTCAAATCAAAACATGTTTCTAAACTCAGATAACACTTATAAAAGTATTTACATATTCTCTATTAACAAAGTTTTTCTAGTAATAATAGAATTTGATCTCATAATTTTATGTGCCGTAACAAAGACGAATCTAAATGTACTCCCCCCTATTTGCTTTGTATTTAGTTTATTCTTTTTATGTAAAAAAATGGTTAAATTTATTTTAACCCCCATATTTTATGATTTTTAAAATTTTGCTCCTCATGTATGAGACTCTAGATCTATGCCGCCTTGTAAATCAAATTCTTATCAATCAAATTAACTTTTTATATGAGCTCTAATATCACAAGTCTTTGACCCAAATTAAACGGATGAACATTAGCACATTTTCAATTTCATACAACCGTGTACGTAGGACTACCTAAAGTGACTTGACTTAAGGTTATGGACAGTATAATCCATCTCACACCAGTTATGCACTAGAAGAAAACAAAAAAAGAAAAAGAAAAAGAAAAAAAAGATAATATTTTCTAAATCATAATCGGACAAGCTTTTTATTTAACTGTTTGCAACAAGAAACGACACTTTATGGACTGCCATTGTTAAGGACAAAACTTTCTTTTCAATTCGCTGGCTTGGAATCTGATCCTCTTTCGGAGTTTCCTATTCATTCTGTTTCACTTTTTTTTTTAAGAAAATAATATTTTTGATTCCTATACTTTGATCAAGTTTTAATACAAGTTTTGTTTTTGAAGTTCTAGGTCTTTATACATTTTTTCATTGCAATATCGATCCCTACGTTTTTAAAGGGACAATAACATGACACAAATGATATTAATAATACTAACATGTTAATTAACATTATTAATTTTGTGTTTATGTGTCAAACTGTTATTGATATGCATTTTTAATAAGCCAAAAAAAAAAACTTACATCAAATGAAATAAAAAGACTGACTTAGAATCTTTAAATTTTTGCTTATTAAAAAATCCATGTCAATATCTTTATTTCATCTGATGTAGGTTTTTAAAAAAAAAAAATTGCTTGTTAAACTATCCATGTTAGTATCAGTTTGACATATAAGTATAAAATTAATGGTGTTAATTGATATGTCAGCATTATTAACACAGTTTGTGCTTTATCAATTTTCCTTTAAAAATGTAAGACCAATGTTGTAACAAAAAAAAAAAAGTGTAGGGATATGAAACACTGAAAAAATATAGGGATGTATATCAAAACCTAAGCAAAGTATATGAACTAAAAATAGTGTTGTCCCTTTTTTGTGAATTTGGCCTCTTTTGAGTATTAAAAAAATTGTTATCAATACCATCATATTTTAAATGTTGGTTTCTAATTAAATTTAAAAATATATTAAAAATTTTGGCATAATAGATGATTTCAGTGGAGTGCTAAGGGGCGTTAATTGGTCAGGTCAGAGGGAGCTGATGATCTTATGTCATTCTATTAAAAATATTTTATAAATGTTAATATACTTTCTTGTATGAAATTCGAAGCTAGTTAAACTATTTTAACTTATAAGTATGAAACAATACTTTATAATTTTATATTATATTTCCTCTGGTCTCAATATAAAAGAAATTTAGGAGACTTATTTTAATTCAAATTATAAGAAAAAACTTATATTTGGTTTATTAATTATATTATTTCAATTATACCATTCATTAAATTGGGAGTGGAGATTAATAACAATAATTAATTAAATATAAGATAAAAATTCAAACATTAAGTTGACAGCATTTAAAAAAAAATTAACATGTGACCCAGTAATGGATGGGTTACAAATAAACAGTATAATGATAATCTAAGTTGATACTTAATAAGGATAGGTTTGATATGAAGATGCGGGAGAGGTGTGATGGTACACTAAATTGGACTTTTTGTTTTCCCATTTCTGCAATGTTCAATTATTTTTTGGTAGGGACAAGTACGGTACAAGAAGATCCTTTTCGTTTTCATTTACTCATATTTTTTGGTTAAAAAAAAATCCACCTGAGCATTTTTTTTTTAATGATAGAGCAAATAATACTTAATTGTTCGTGTTGCCCTTTTTAAAATGTCAATAATATTAGTGCGAGTTGGGAGACTTTTTACTCCATTGACTTAAAATTAACTATTTTAAAAAAATAATATCTTACATTGCTTCACATTATCTTCTAGAATACTCAAATGTTTCTTCCAAAAACACTCACAATCTTATCGTTTATGAGTTATTAACAAGTCATTCATGCATCTTGAAGTCCATGAAAATAGAGAAGTCATATTAGTTAGTTAGGTCTGAGGTCTTAAATGTCCCACTCTAATGCTTTTCTGCAATATCTTTAACTTTTCAATTGTTCTTTTCTTGTTTCTTTTGACATATTTTTTTAATTCTATGTAGCTTAAAAAACATGAGAGTATTAAGCTTATTCAGATTAATCCAAACTCCTATTGTATGTATATCTAGGATTTAAACTTGTAAGATAAACTCATCACACTCCTTGAATTAATTCAACCAAACACCACCGGGGCATTTTGACATATTACAATAATGAGAAGTTTTGTATTTTTAAATGATTTTTTTAAAAAAAAAATACCCTAAAACTATGTAGTTTTAATTTATTCTCAGCTAAAAAAATTTAAAAAAATGCAAAAACTTCGCCATTTTATCACTGTAAGATCAAAATATCTCTCATTTTACCAAAAAAATTCTAATAATCAAAAGGAAAAAAAATTACGAAAATGATGTATTAGAGAGAAGGAGCATAAGAGGGCAAGTCGAAAAAAATGATGTATAAGTGAGAGGAATACACTGACCTTAGCAGCATCAATGGCGTTAGCGACGGTGATGAATTGCTGAGGGGAGAGAGATCGGAGGAGCCAGCGGCTGCGGAAGGTATGAAGTGAGCCGGACCGCCGCCTCGATATCTCGACGCCGTTCTCGACTCCCTGCACCTTCCACCCGTCGCCGCTGCCTCCGCCGGAATCCGACGCCGACAACAGCTCTTGTATGCAGCTCTCGCTCGCATAATGCACGTACCTCCTCAACGAATCCTCGCTTATCGACCTTCATGAACAAGAACCACAACACAAATAATACTTCAACACATCATCACCAATCTTCTCATCATCAGTTTCAATTCAAGCCTTCTAAATATCACTGAAACTGATGATTTGTTTTTATCACTGAATTCAATTTATATATTAGCATTGTAATTAAGCACTGAAAAAGGATTTGTTTTTGGTAATTGATTCATCCTTCTCCATGGAAAGGAAAACTCATGAGTGAGTAATTACTAATTAGCAAGAAGAAAAGATCTAGGAAGCTGAGAGAAGATTAGAGAGAGAAAAACTGTTTGAGAGCAATTCATTAGAAGGCATGTTGAATAGAAGAAGAAGAAGGAAGGCTTACCAGGATCTGGTGCAAGGAGGAGCAGGACTCCCATTAGTGCTCATATTGTGGTTCTGAGATTTTTGATGAAGCCACTGATTGGGGTTTCACAGACACACAGAGTGAAGGGTTATATATAGTCCCTCCGTTATTTTTCAATAGCACATGAACTAAGATATCAAAGTTAATTACTACACACACAACTACTCCATCCGTCATTATATATAATATATTTTTAATCAAATATTACATATTAATAAAGATTTATTATTTAGTTAAACTCATATAAAAATATAATAATTTTTCAGTTTTACTCTTAATAATATCATTATTAATATCATGATGGTGGTAGAAAAAATATATAACTAATGATCTATTTTATTTTTTAAGACAAGAGTAAAATTATCTAATTACTCAAAAATATCATTACAACCTTTTATATTTAGGGACAAAGTAAACGTTTAAAAAACACCTTATACATAGAGATGGATGGAGTATTATGGTTTGAACCTCCAACCACTTATTTAAATGATGAAAGTCATACCACTCATGGCAAGTTTAATTGGTTCTATCCATTTTTAATTTTTATTATAAGAGAAAATATCATATGCTTTCTTATTTTTTTATAAGAATAATTATGGAACTTAAGAAGTATTTATCATATTTTTTAAAAATTGTCCTTCATAAAATTGAAGTTTATTTTCAAGAGACAAACTTGTTTTATTGATTACAAGGGCAATTTAGTTTGATTTTTTTTATTTTAAACATAGTGATAATAATTAACTAAGTTTTTCTTTATATTTAAAAACGGAGGGAATATATATATATATATATACACATATAGACTTGAAGCTTCTAACATCCTACCCTCTAATATGTAATGCCTTAACCTACTTATTTTTGTTTGTGTGTATATATGTATAAAAAGGAAGGAGAAGTGAACAATAAAGAAAATTAAAGAGAAGTGGGAGGTCACATGGAATGCCAGAAGAAGCTTTAAATCATTAGAGCAAATTAGATATGAGGGATGAGAGAGAGATAGATTCTCTTTCTTCACCCAAAAAAGCAGAAGTGGAAATGGCAGCAAATATGAGGCACATGGACTGTTGGGTGGCTTTTAGCAAGCTCATGAAAAATAAATTAAAAAAAAATATAAATATTCAAGGGAACAGAATCACAGATATAGAAAGAGGCACGGAGATATGAACTGAAGAATGACATTTATTAGCAGAAACTAATTAAGATTTATAGCATCCTAAGTTTCAATTACTATGTACAAAGGACGTACGATTAAGGAATTTTTTTGCCCCATATGTATCATAAGCTTGTGCCAAAAAGTCAAAAAAGTATACTTGAAAATTCTGAATAAAAGACATCTGTGTTACATAATTTTAAATTATTAAATTATTTCCCCAGTTATCTAGCATTTAATATATATATATATATATATATTTGCTTTCACTACTGTATCTTAGATCTTTGACCTAGGCTAATTCACTCCACAACAGTGAAGCAACATTCGAAAAAGAGGTGGCAAATGCAACCCCTCAGGGGAATATTAAAAATTTGGTGTAAAAATTTTAATATTTTGCATCTACGCCCTTTCAAATGTTGCACCCTTTACTTTTTTGAGGGACGTATCTCTCATTGAGAGTTTAATTGCCATTGCACGTCCAATTCCTAATTAAGTATCCAATGTTTAATATTCAATAGTTTTGATTAAATGGGACCTCATCAAGGCGACTAACCCATCTATGTAGTTTTTCTGACTCATGCTTCAAATCTATACTTTTATATATATATATATATATATAAAAGACTGAGTCCCTTTTACTCTATTCAATTATTATTTTTTCTATAGTTATTTTGCAACTATGCATGAAAATTATGATTTAGAATTCTTTAGTTTTTTTAATCTTTTAGTCTTTTGAATATTCTTTTAAATCATTTCATCTACAGAACTACAAAATGTGTTTTTTACAGCAATACTCTATACTTGTTAAAATAAACCGATATAAAAAAAAATATGACAGGTCATAATTTTGTAAATGATGTCACCATATTGTCTTCTTAGTTTCTACATCTATAAAAAGTTGAAAATTTTATAAAAATAATTTAAAAATTAATTACTTTTTATATTTATTGTACAGGTAACCGACATAGGAAATTTACGGTATTAAAGAATTAAAATTTGCGTTTACTTTGTTTCAATTATAAAAATTAGAGGAAGAAGAATGTAACCAAAGACTTGTTTTCCAAGTCAGGCCCCAGCCACGTGCCATGAAAGAGCTGGTTCTCATTCCAAACAGCGAGGCTCTCACAAGAAATGGTCCCAATTGACATTGTCCTTTCCCTCCTTTGTCCATATGTTAGGTGCAAAGCTAACCAACTCTTTTTTTTTTTTTTTTTTTGAGCTATCAAGTAATTTTTTTTCATCAATTAATTTTTTTAACATTACGGTTGAATTTAACATAAATTTTAAGTATTAAATTTTAAAAATTTATAAACTTAATTTTTAATTTTATAATTTTATTACGATTGAATTTACAACTTATATTTTAAATTTTTTTAAAAAAATTATTTATTTTTCAACTATCTTAAAATTTTAAAAATAAGTTATAAATTTATTACAATAAATTACAAAATTAAAAGATGAATTTACAAATTTTAAAAGTTTGATATTTAAAATCTAAGTTAAATTGATTGATTTCTTTGGTATCTCTCTCTCATTCTCCCTATAATGTAATGTTTGATTTTTGTTTTCAAAAGTTATTTTTTTGTTAAAAATACAAAAAATCGCTTTGTTAAGTGGTTTGAATTTAAATCAAGGGCTTGTTTTCGCTTTTAATTTTTAAAATACATTACATTTAATTATTATAACTTACTTTCAATTATAACCAATTACTATTATAACCGGCTGTTGCTATCAGCCATTTTTTTTAACTCTAAAGTTACTTTTAAATTAATATAATCAAGCAAATTTTCACTTCATTTTATTTTAAAATAATTTTTACAAATTAAATTGTAAAATGCTTTTTATTAGAAAATAAGAACAAAATTGAACAAGCCGTTAATCTCCACCTTCTTTGAGAAAAGATCAAGTCATTTCCTCTCAATATAAATATGGATAAAAAAACAGTTAACTCATTAATTCAACTCTATATTGTTGGAAAAAGGAAAAGAGTTACTCCATCATGTTTAAAAATATGAAATATTTTTAATTAAATTTCACTCATCAATAAAATAATTATCTACCTTTAAATTAATCCTATTTTTTTATATTTATTCTTATTAAACACTCTATAATAAATATAAAGTCATTATTAACAGGGGCATTTTTTTTAAAAAAAGAACAATAATTACATCTCAAAATATTAAAAATATCTTATATTTTTTAACATTCAACTCTTTAATATATTTTTTAACGAAAAAAGTATATATTATTTGACAAAACAATAAAACATTAATATTCATAAAAATTAAATTTTTAAAATTCAAAATGGCTCATATAAAATAAATAATTATCTATGATCATCGAATTATAATTTTTTTGCATAACTTGAATTTTTAATTCTGAAATTATTTTAAAAAAATAAAATTTAAAATCAATTCCAAACAAATATATTCAACCAGTTATGGAATTAAAATTGTCTCTAAATTTAGTTTTATGTCATCGTTGTCCTGAGATGTGACCACACTTGCGTTGAATTCCACATATGTATTCGCGTGGTGCGTAGCAGTTGAAGGGGAAATGGCCATCCCATTTTCCTTATTCTTAAATCTAATTATTATGAAAGTGACACCAAGGTACTCCACTTGATACGTGACTCAAACGAATCACACCTTTTTTTTTAATTTTTTTTTTCAAAAAAGAAAAGATAAAAGGAGAATGATATAGGTAAATGGCAACAAGAATAACATAAAATGGAACATCTATTTTGAAACCCTTAAGGACTTTTTTTTTTGGTATAATTACTCTGATCATTTGCAAAATAACAAAAAGTCGGCATTATAATGTCATTTCTAAAAGATCTACCCAATCTGCATTATAAGTCACTGACAGCTGAGGACTTCTCATTTTAAAATAAAATTTTGAAAATGTTCATCCATTTTACTCCATCTTTGTTCAACTGCGCGCTCTCTCTCTCTCTCTCACTTTGGCCTTTTCTCTCACCATCCGCTTTTTCTGTATAATATTATGATATAGAATTATTTTAAAAATAATATTATATTGTTTGGATTACTTTTTAGTTTTTTATTTAAAGGTCAATTTTGAAATTTCATTTATAATTATTTTTTGTACTGTTGTTGCATTAGTATTAGTGAGATTGATAAATGTGACTTATAAATAAGATTGAAGGGAGTAATTGTTAAAATATAAATTACAATTGTTAATAATGAAGATCAATGTGTTGGCATAAAAAGCTTAGATATTATTGTATAAGTAAAATAAAGTTTTTGCAGGTTGTGTTGTTAATCACTAAGTTGAAACTATTTAGATAGGAAGTATTGTTATTATCACATGACTAAACTAATAACTTTCATTTAGTGATTAACAACTTCAATTTATATTTTAACAATTATGCTTTCTGTTACACGTATTTTGTGCAGGATCAGAAACGTGGCCTTGGAAGGAAAAAAAAAAAATTATATCAGGCAAGTACCTTGGAATTTTAGAGTAATTATTCCATTAATTTTGCCGTACTCTTTTATCATTTGCCTATTTAGATGGAATCTATATGTCATTCTCCTATGATAAAACTATTTTTTTAACCAATCAAGAAAGTATAAAGTTAAATTCTTTAACTAAAAATGTTTCTATAAAAAAATTTATTTTTCAAAAAAATCAAAACCAAACAAAAAGTTTCCGGAGGAAAATTACAATTTAAACCTCCAAGTTAATTTTTCATTATAGAATATTTGAACATAAATAGTTAAAATTTGATAATAAGATATTAGTTGTTGACTTGAAAAAAGTTGAGTGAGGAATGTGTAATTATTTCGAGTCAAGTCTTTGCTCATTGCCGTCACCCTCAAGTTTGTCAATTGCGTCTTGTTCAACAAGACACAAGAGGCCTGTGTTTTTCCCCACACAAGAGGGCTTTTTTTACCCCTTTCATTCTTTGTTCCTCCAATGCACATGTTATAATTTAATTTTATAGAAAATTTCAATTAATTTCCTCAATTTTGTTTGAAAAACTTATTTCTTTAATTTTATAAAATATTTTTAATTTATCTAACTCTGATATCATTGATTTTATTAACTGAAAATATCGAGATTATAATTTAAATTGCTAATAAAACATTCTCAAATTTTAATCTATTGAGTTTAATATTTAAAAATAATAATGATTAATACAAAAATAATCATTTGTGTATTCTTTGTTAGTCTTTTTGTGTTAATGAAATTAATAGTGTTAGAGTTTAAATACTAAAAAAGTACTTTATAAAATTAAAAAGACCAAATTAAAATATAAGTTAAAAAGCCTAAATATATATTTTTACTCTTTTTTTGTTAACCAATGGAGGTGGGATCGAAGGCATTTGATTTTTCTTAGTTCAAATCTTGTTGATAAAATAAAAAAAAAAATACTTTAAGAAAGTTATCTCCATTGGACGAAATTCGAATTTGACATGAGAGTACCAAATATTAAATAATCCTTCAAAACCAAATACTTCATTTACCATTCTTGTTTTGAGCCATAATCATTTCATTCTTTCCCCCAGCTTATAAAACATCATGCTTTTTTGTATTGCTTGCACCTACACGAAATTCTAGACCTGTCCCATGATGAGTTAAAAGACTTAAATGAGATCCAAACTAATGTGAATCGAGTATTAATAAATCCTTTAAAATGATAGGTTATTTCACAACATTTTAACAATATTATATTCTTAGGATCTAAACTCAAGATCGTTAACTAAGCTGCAACAATCTCTTACTACTTGATCCATGTTCGGTGGTAGAAAGCATATATACTCTTAGAATCATCCCAGGCTCTTTTTTTTTTTTAAAAAAAATGAAAACCTTGAAGATGACCATTTAATAAAGTGAAGGGACAAGAGTCTTTTTAACAAGAGGCATGAGAAGCAGTAGTACAAGGTTGAAGTGGCATACAGGTGTAGAATAAATGCTGCTCTCAAAAAAAAAAAAAGGAGGCAAAGAAGTATGATGAAAGCAAGTGATTTAATTTCCTAAGTATGGTATAATTACATTCATAATTACTTCCACTATATCAAATAAAAATTAATACAACAATCATGCTTTGGATGTACACTAAATTTAATACGATATGATTTTCCTACCCTTTTGATTGAAATGAAGAGAAACGGAAGATACGGATCCTCAGGCTTAATAATGCCAATGATTCTGTACAAAATCATTACTTTTACTGCCTAAATTTATAAACTTAAAATATTAAAGATCACAAAAGTTAACAGTAACTTTTCAAAAACATATAAGAAATAACTTCTAACTTCTTTCGTGAGATATATTTTAGACATAATATAAGTTTTAGTTCTAAATTTTTTTTAATTATCAATTTAATTTTTGATCCTTAACTCAATACAACTCAAGTTTTGTAGTTTCAAGGATAAATTATTGATATCATATTGTTTGAAACAAAGCTCAAAAGCTGATTTGATAAGTGTAAGTAAATTCAAGGATCAATTATTGATATCATCAAATTTTAGGGTTCCACATTCATTTCTCTCTGTTGTTGTTGTTTTTTTTTTAATAAGAAAAAAAAAAGATTATCTTTCACTTTCCTACGAAACAACCAATCCAGCTTTCGATGTTATCATGACGCCAAATTTAAAGAAAGCTAGGTCCTTTCTTGTTATAATGATGGAAAATGATTTTTATCACAATTTTTTGTACAACATTTATTATACACATGCCGTCATTATTATACATTTGCAACAGTAATTTAAAATATTTATGTATAACTCACTTCTAACATATTTTATTACAATTAAAGAAAAGCTAAAAGTTCACTAACTTTAACCAAATATTTAATAAATTTTTAAATTTACCTATATTAAATATAGATATTTTAATAATGTATTTTCTTTCACCAACATTTAATATGGATAAAAGAAAATTTGTGATAAACATTTAATGGACATAACTTGTAAATAAGATTAAAAAAAATCCTTCTCTAAATCTTATAAATAGGATTTAGCATCATTTAAGCTTAAGGAAGCCTCTAGACAGAAGGCTGTCCACTGCCTCTCGTACAGCATCTTCAATTGGAGTGAAGAGCATTCCCAAGTCTATTAGCCTCTTGGCAGCATCTTCACATGCTACCAAGCCAGGTTGAGTTTCTGGAGGGAACCTGCATGTGGCTATGATCAGTCAGAGAAAGAACCATCACATGAGAATTTCACATAATGTTTCAGAGCAAGGGACAAGGAACACAATCGATCTGCAATCAATCCACATTCATGAAGTGAATTCACTGGTTAAGTGATGAGTCTCTCACTCACTCACTCACTCACTCACTCACATGTGTCCTCTATTTTTTTCTTTCAAAATTTTCAGTGCTCAAGAAGAACTTCGTATTTCACAAAATCGCATCTACTGATGTCAGTTGGATCAAGTGAAAAAAAGATCCTATACCATTTTTTAAGCAATTTCTCAAATTTGAGCCGAATGAATGGGGAAAAAAATTGAGAGATTCTCTCTATTTGAAGCTTGACTGTAATTTTCCCTATTATCAAATACCATATGATTGTAGGGGAAAAACCAGCTTGGTAATTTAGTGGAATCCTATCTACTAACAATAGTTGGATTGAGTAAAAGAGACACACAACAAGTTTCGAGTACAAAAAGATCGTAGTAGGAGGGTTTCCTCTTATTTGGGGCCAAAAATGGTTTGAATCTAGATTTAGTCAGTAATGTCAAATATTATATATATAGTTCTCACTCAAAAAAAAAAAAAAAAAAAAACCAATTTGACAATTCAGTGGAACAAAATTTATAGAAAAAACTCAAAATCATATACGATGCACATAAATGTAATGTAATGATGAGTCCCAATTTGGTTGATTTATCTGAGTTTAGTTAAATAAAGATATCCAGGTTGTGCTGTTTCCCAATTGACATACACCGCCAACTGATCTTACACCCACATGCCTAGAAAGAACATGAAATCATTTTATAATAAAGCAAGTTCTTGGGATGAACTTTCCTTGAAGCCAATCATTGCTCATTTATCCAATAAAAAAAAAAAGATGACGAAAAAAATATCAAAAAAAAAAAAAGGAAAAAGGGGAGGGGGAACCATCACCTCTCAAATGGGGAAAGAAATTTGAACATAAAGTTATCAAATTAATGATTGCTCAAGATAGATAATAATAACTGACATCCAGATGAGACATTCAATTTAAAATGCCATTTAAGTGGGCAATCATTATTTAATTGCTTCAAATAATTCAGGTATTTTGAATGACTAACAAACAAGGAGCTACGGTCAAGATATAACTACGAGTCAAGATTCCTCATGTTGCAATGCAATTCTTCCTCCTCACCAATCTCTTGCCTTAATTTCACCTAACATGCATTGTTCGCTGACTTATGAACAACTTTATCCGTAATCATTAATCAAATTTACCAAACCTCAAGTCTTTCCTAGTCCTAAGTTGAATTTCTTTTATCTCAAGACCACAAAAGAAAATAAAACAAGGATATAAGACACAGCATAACAATACAAAACTCAAGGTCTCTGTAATTTATACGCTTTCTTTTCGTGAGGACTAAGGTTTTATTAGTGTTTCTTCCCAAAAGTGCCAAATAAATGAGGGCGATTACAATGAAGGACCTAAATATTCTGATATTTAGGGTGAAGTCTCTAAAAAATTACAATATACAAGGACCCAACTCCCAAGGACAAGATAAGCTGAGGAAAGGACAAAAGTGACCTTAGTTAAACTTTTTTTTTTTTATAGTGATGTTTCCACTAGATTATAGGAAAGCTATTATGAAATTATAGAAATGTTACTAACATATTTAAGGTAGGACGCTGCCCTTCAAGATTATTAAAAAGCTACCCCAAGGGTAAAGACAATGAATCACCAAAGTTTGACCAAGTTACTCCAAGTTATACACTACCACAAAAATATATAGCAATGCTACAAAACAATGGAGGTAAATACACTTCAAACCTGATTGTAACATCCCTGCACCTGGATGGTAAATTTTCCAAAATCCAGATGTAAATTCTCAAAACTTGATTACGTTTATGTAAATTGGGGGTGAAACTCCTACAAGCTAGAGATAACTTGATACTTACCATGTAATGTTACTTTAGCTTCCAGAAAGTTTATGGTACATTCCTATTTCCTATAATGTTGAGTGAACTTCCACAAACATAACGATTACTTTCCTTCAGAATGCTGGAAAAATTCCTATGAGTTGATGTAACCTGGCTATAACTGTGATGTAACTTTCCCGAATCATGGCAGTAACATCTATAATGGTAGTAACATTTATATCAGTTGATGAGAACTTGCTCAAAATGTAGGGATTAATTGTCTAAGTCTTGATGCTTATTTTCCCATAATCTAGCGGTAACTTCTCGAGACAGGTTGGTAACTTGCCCATAACATGGTTAATATGTATGCCGCTTCGGAGTAACTTCTCAAAGCATGAAGGTTAATTGCCTAAATAGCGAAGTAACATTCTTACAACCTCGAGGTAACTTTCCCAAACATACAAGTAAAATTTCTAGAATATGATGGAAACTTTCCGATAAGTGATAACCTTAAGGTAACACAGCTATAATAAGGAAATTTTAACCAAGACCAATTTTGTCCTTTTGACGGCCCCATCTGAAATTTCTGTGGGACTTCTCCGTAAATATGAGAAAATATAGATCTTTCCTCGTGAATTTCCCAACAATTGAAGTCTGCACCGTGGTCAAATTAAATTTCCATGCTTAAGGGAAAAGTCACAGGCCCGTGATCAATAGTGATATTATTATATCAGTAACCTACCCACCTAGTATCTTCCTAACACTAAATGTTCTCATTTAATCTATCCCTCTACATTGTCCCCAAACATAGGGGAAGCCAGTAATTAAATCAAACATAGCAACAAAAAAGTCTAGTACTAAAAAGCAAATAATGCAGAAGACAGTCAAACTATAATCAGTAATCACAAACACATTTTATCTGTAGAACAATAATGTACTCCAAGTCCCATGAGCTGAAGATGAGAAATTTCCAGAAAAACCTACAACCTCAAGATGAGAATGGGAGGGAATTTCTAATGGGAAAAAAAAGTAATTCTTATCTAAATCGGCGGGAAGCCCAAAAAGTAAATAAAAAAGAAGAAAACAAAAGAGAAATCATTACAGAATGGAAATAATAACCATATAGCTTCAAAGTAACAACGTGGTAGGTCAAACGAAAATTCTTCTTGACAGTTTAAAAGAAAATTGGGAGGTAGTAGGAAGTAGGTCAAAAGAAAAGAAATGGAAAAATAAAGGAAAGCTAAAAAATTTTCCCAGAACTCAAATAAAAAAGATATAAAAGATATACCTTAATTTAAACCAAGGTTTCACAAGATAACATGATTGTGGGACTAAAAGTTTTATTCAAGTCTCTAATCACATTAAATTAATCCAATTACCTTAAATAACAAATCTTAATTTTTTAAATAATAATTGGATTAGTTAGTTAAAATAAATAATTGATAGACAAATAAAAACAATTATTCCTCTATTAAAAAATATAAAGTATTTTTTGAGGAATTGGATATTAAAAATGTTTTAGTCTTTTGAAATATAATGATTTTTTTTTTTAAAATGTCCCAATTGATAATAACTCTATATTTATTGTAGGATATTCAATAGGGATAAATATAAAAAGAAAAAATTAGTTTGAAAATAAGTAACTATTTTATTAAAAATGAGATTCGATTAAAAATGTCTTATATTTTTGAATGGAGGGAGTAGTTTCTCTTTATGACAGATGGAGTCTAACTAAACCTCAAAAGCTCAAGCAAGCCCGTCTGTAATCCATAGAAACCACTGTTCATTTGAGTCATGTTTGCTAGCAGTCAGAAATAGGTATGCTTCTCAAACTCAACAACCATAATAACAGATAATCATCATAGTGGATCACCCACTTTTTTAAACCAAGTCAAGTTCATCTTCACACTAAGTAGTTGCTAATAAACCCAGACTAGAATGCATACTGAAAAGGGAGGAAATAAAATGCAAACCTGTGAACAGGGAAATCAGGGTATAACTTGGACACTTTGTTGGCAAAATCAGAGAACTGATAGATACCATTGGTACAGAGATATCTACCAGATGCATTTGGGCTTTCAAACAGCAATACATGCGCTTTAGCCACATCCTTCACGTGCACAGCTCCAAGCCAGTGATACTCCTGAGTATCCTTTGATCCCTCAAGCAATTGTTGAAGCACAGCACTACTAGCATTCAACGAATTCTGAAGCAAAGGACCCAGACAGGTCGCAGGGTGAATAGCCACCATGTCAATCCCATTCTTCTCCGCGTAATCCCACGCGCCTCTCTCGGCGAGCGTCTTCGACACCGGGTACCATTTCGCCCGCGACTTGCAGTAATCAAGGTCGGTCCAAGAGGACTCATCGAAGGTCCTGTTTGGGGGCCAATGAGGGTTTGGGACTATAGCGGAAATTGAGGATGTGAGAACAACACGCTTCACGTTGCACTTCTTGGCTGCTTCTAGAACGTTCAGAGTGCCCTGAACCGCCGGAAGCACAAGCTCCTTCTGTGGGTCGACAGGATCTTCGAGGGTACAAGGGGATGCCACATGGAACACACCGGAGCAACCGTCGACGGCACGGGTAACGGAGGCGGCATCGAGCACATCGACCTCGAAGAGCTTGATTCGGGATTTGGCGTCGAGGTGGAGTCCAAAGAGGTGAGAGGCGTCGGAGTTTGGGAACAAGGTTGCATGTATGGAGGCATAGCGAGGGTTCTGCAAGAGGGTTTTGACCAACCACGAGCCAATGAAGCCATTGGCTCCGGTGACGCACACAATTTCGGTGACGGTGTCTGGGGAAGCCATTGCTTGAATTTTGTGGGAGTAGGAAGGAGGAAATTTGATGAATTAAGTCTCAAATCTCAATCAAAAATTCAAAAGGGTCGCTGATGATAATGCATTAAGATTTGAGAGGAAATAGTGAGAGTACAAATTGAAGTTCTTCGAACGAATTCTTAGGCCGATGATGATTCAAGAGACGAATTGAGTCGCATACTTGAGCTTCACTGCTATTCCATCTAATCATTCATATACAGTTTTGGGGTATTTCTTTAATATAATTATTAATTTTTTTGGGGAATGATATGAGATTTGATCACAATTTTTTTAATATCTCAAGCAAATAAACATTATATTTATAGATATAGAGTTATATGAATTCAAAGATAACTTAGATGTTATTAATTATAATTTCCAAAATATCTGTGTTCCACTGTTGGAAGACAACTCTCTCGTGGGAACATGGTAGTGGGGTGCCATGCTTGAGGAATTGAAGTTGAGAGATGCGTTTTTGTTTTCCTTTTCATTTTATCCTTTCTTTTTATTATTATCGTTTTATTCAATTATTTATTAATTTAGTAAATAAGGCTTATCTATTAATAGTGCCTAGTCAGAATAGATTTACCTTAGATTATGGAAGATTACATAAACACCCAAGGCTAAAGAGTTGCAAAATTCTCATACGTACTTGCACCACTATCCGACAAAATTTTGAAGCTGAGTCCTCCATTACGTTGAGAACAACGCAAATTTTGAGATTTGATCAAGAATCCAAAAATGACCCCACCTATCAGAAAACCAAATCTTCTTCATAGAAAGTAGTATGGGATTGTCCTCAAGCCAAATTTGTCAACTCCGAAGGGTCTAGTAGTTGTGAAAGGATTGTCTTTTTTTTAGCTGTAATTCTTCCTTTATACACATCTTGTATGAACGCATAGGAAATGTGGATTAAATTAGTTGAGCATTCTAAGTGAAATATTTCCCTTTTCTTTTTCTTTCCTTCCAGGATTGGATATTTTGAATCGGAAAGAGTGGTGTAAAAAATTCAATTACAAGAAACATGTTTTGGTAAAAACTTTTTACTCGCGCTTGTTGTAATATCTAAAAAGCAAGACATGTTTGTCTCTCTTCTAATGAATGCATTGCTTTCATTCAAGGATGAGGTTTAGAAAAACACAAGCCATATGTGATGTCTATTTAAAGCGAGATGGTTTAGAGATGCTTGATCAACTACAATGGCACAATACATTGAGGGACTAATAGTTTACTCAAATCAAATTTATATGTTATAGTCTCAAAAATTGATAGTTTTTGAATGGAGGGAATAATAATTCAGAAAATAATTTTTTATTTGTTTAAATAAAAAATTTATCACAAAATTTCTTACTAAAGGTAAATGAATTTTATTTAATTAAAAATAAAAAACATAACTTTAATACTCTCTCTATTCAAAAACGTAAAATATTTTTGAAGATTTGAATGTTTAAAAATGTAAGACATTTTTAATTTCACAAGGCATAAAAATTGTCTTTTTTTTTCAAAAATTTCTCTATTAAATAAATTATTTTATATTTATTTTAGGCTAAAAAACTATATTAAATAGGGATAAATATAAAAAAATAGAGTTAATTGAAAAGCAAATAACTGCTTTATAAGAGTGAGATTTGGTTAAAAATATTTTACATTTTTCAATTGAGGGAGTAACAATACAATTTTTATTTATATTTAGACTATTTTATTTAATACATCATTATAATTTTATTTAATATGCTTTTTTTAGTAATTAATTTTAACAAATTCTTACCTTGAATGTAATTTAATAAACATTTAAAATGATGTTTTTAGAAAATAATTTATATTTATCTTGAGTATAAATCTTGCCCCCACCACCAAATGTTTTTGGGCTGGAGTATCGTCTGAGACTCAAAAATAACAAAAGAATTGGATGAAGAAATTCACTAAAAAGAGTTATGGGAAGTATGGTTTAATTTTCTCACGTTATAAAGATTAAATTTGAGGATGTTTATAATTGAATTTGACTCTATTACAATTATAAATATGTTGAAACAGTTGTTGTTATGTTCCTCTGTAAAAAATAGAATCCTTCGTCAAGTAAAGAATATGATTAATGATAGCTAACATATACGAGTAGCATATACTTATAGAAAAGAAAATTTTAATATTGATTGATTGGTTAATTGAAGTTTATCACAGAAATATGAATTATAAATTTTGAATGAGCCTCCTAAAAATTTACTTAATTTACTGTACAAAGATAGACTAAGCTTGACTTGCCCACGATAGATTTTGGTGTAATTTTGTTTGGGTTTTGTCCCCTTGTGTACCCAAAAAAAAAGAAGAAGAAGAAATTCACTAAAAATTTCAGTTACTATCCTACCATTGTGGGCAAAAGTGATAAGAATTTTAGAAGACCTCACCCTTTCTTGAAACAAGTTTCATAAAGTTAATGTTTATATTAACTCTCTTAAAACTCTAGCACTAATTTAAAACAAGTTCTCCCAAAATTATCCCCTCTACAACACAATCAAAAAGATTAAAGATTTTATTGTATAAAATTGAATTGTTACTAACTATATTTATGAGAAAGTAAATGAATGTACCCACCATTCACTAAAAAAAAAAAAAAAAGAATGTAACCACTGCTTGCTCATCAGGTGTCTTATCACAC
The DNA here is from genome assembly GCF_029017545.1 of Prosopis cineraria. Classification (NCBI taxonomy): domain Eukaryota; kingdom Viridiplantae; phylum Streptophyta; class Magnoliopsida; order Fabales; family Fabaceae; genus Prosopis; species Prosopis cineraria. The sequence goes on from NW_026555334.1 coordinate 2,882,777, forward strand.
TTTTGATATCGAGATTTTTTATGATCCACTTTTAGGACGTTGAAACTTGTTAAGTTTTGACATGATTTAATTTTATTGTTTCCTTTCACAATTTTTTGGTGACTTTCAATTTTTTTAAAAAAAATTATTATGGCCAGCTTCCTTCAAAATGGTTCTCATAGTATCCTGCTTGAATTAGTCTCAGGCTTTCTCTAAATAAATTTTAACAGCAAGAAAACTTTTATTTTTTTGGGTTTTCTTTGGCTTCATGGAATGTATGATTTCTTGAGCAATGGTATATCATCACTGCTTTGTCTTCCTACCATGAAACTGCAATGGTGTTGGCCAACTACCTAATCCATCATGAACTTCATCCTATTAATGCTCACTTTAGAAACAATTTTAATATATTATGAACAAAATGTTGATAACTTTGTCGAGGGTTTTATTTCGCCTTTAAAAATAAAAAAAATTATCATATCTTTAATGAATATTTCTTGATTTGTTAAATTAATTTGAATTTTTATAATAAAAAAGATTGTGTAATAAACTAACCATTTGAGAAGAAAAAAATAGTCCAATTAACTTTTTTTTTTTTTTTAGAAAAGGAAAATAAAATAGCTGGACGTTGAGGCTAAGGTTAAGTCACTTGCCCAATCCAAATAGGAACCACTTGGATCGTTCACGATCAACAATGTCCGGTATTGACAGAAATATGTAAGCTTTGAAGTTGAAAATCGAAAATTTGAAGAAAATCTCGAAGACGAAGATGGATCGTAACTGCTAGTATCATGCAATTGGACCAGGAATTTGGACGATATGAAGAAGGAATAAGATCCTCTGGCTATGAAAACTGTTACTTCATCTTCATTGTCGTTGATTTCCCAGCCATGCTCCGGAATTAGCCCCTGCTATTACAGTGCTTCTTATTCTTCCTCTCTTACTAGTGCTGCTGCTTCTTCTCCTCACAGGACCATAGTTGCCAAAAGCAAGAAGCAGTATGAGGCTTCTAAGGTTTCTTTTTCTCTCCCCAAATGTCTTACATTTTGCTTCTGGTTTGATGTATGATCGTTTTAACTTGTCCTCAATTTACTGGTTGCGGCAGTTATAGTAACTTTGGGTGTGCAAATATTCTTGAGTATAATATTCGTGCTAATAGCCGCAGGGACGAATTTGTGAGTGTAAGTGATCGGGATAGGTCTGTAGAAGGTAGGTGAAGGTAGCGAAGAGATGTCGTCGTAATGTAAAAAATTCTAAACGGATAAAATTTTAGCATAATTTCAATTTGGTTATCGTTATCTTTGATTATATATGTAGTTTCACAGAACCAGTGATCTTCCCATTTGGTTGGATAGTACCAGGATTTGTGATGTTGTTGGGCTGTCATTGTTGGAACATATTCTCTCAGTGATTGCACACAAGGATCTCAAATAGTTTACCTGTTATATTTGGCAGGATAGTGAAGAATAATTCTGTTAGTTGGTGGTTGAAAAATGATAATTTGCCCATTCAGATGGTAGCATAGAGTTTACCTTTGTCAGTTTGTCCTAAGAAATAGTACAAGGTCAGGGCCTTTAACGCCTTAGTCAACATGGGTTGGAGAAGGATGAGAGCGAAAGTCTGGAGTGAGTTAGAGAGACAGAGAATTAAGTCTAAGAGGGGTATATTGAATGTATCAACATGCTAGGCCTTCAAAGGCTATGCAATTATTCTAAGCCGATGACTTGTAGGCAACTTCTAAATCCATGTAGCCAATCCTACCTTATGGGATGAGATTTGTTGTTCTTGTTGTTGTTCGTATTTATCTCCATGAGAAGGGGGAATTCTTTATTTTCTTGATTAAGCTTTGTATTATTCATCACCTTTTTGTTCCTCTCAGCACCTAGAAAATTTAGTGCTTCACAAATGAAAAAAAAAAAAAAATGATTCAACTGCTGCACTTTTTCTTTTTCCCTTGTAACCACGTTTGAAGGCCATTTTTATTTTCAAATGAAGAATACATGCTGTCCTCATATTTTATTTCCAGCAAATGGTTGGAAACAAAAATTTGCTATTTTCACTCTAAAATACTTTATTTGTGAACAAGGAATGCTCTTTAAATATTTATACTGATACTCATTTACAAGCATTATTTTTGACTATGCCTAACAGCCCTTTTTCAGTAGGGTTCGGAGTCATATCCTCCAAGAATTACTTCAAATGTGAAGCAAAACCTGCAATTCCTCAGGTTGTGGAAGGTAGGTTATGTGCTGTTGTGGAATTCACATTACAACCTCCTTTATGTATCCCATTTGATGGATATCTTGTAGGAGTTCCAAAAAAGAAAGTCTGGTACCCCCAGGCCTTCAACCAGTTATCGCAAAAAGAAGGTAGAGAAGGAGGATGTTCCTGAAGATACAGATCTCTATCGGGACCCCACCCTGAACCTCTACTAGTAATGATCTCCCCAGGTTTTCTATCTTGTCTAAGTATTCCTTTTCAATCATTTTAAATTTATTGAAGGAGGTTTACTTTTGTTCGCTACATCTTTTGTGCAGTACAAACCAGGGTATAGACAATGCAGTCCCTGTATTGCTTGTTGATGGTTATAATGTGTGTGGCTATTGGATGAAGCTGAAGAAACATTTTATGAAGGGAAGACTTGATATTGCTCGTCAAAAGCTTATTGATGAGCTCGTGACTTTTAGCATGCTGAGAGGTTTGCACCTTTTTGTAACATAATGGGATGTCGAGTTATAAAAGTCACTGTGATGTGAAATATGTTCAATAATAATAAAGGATCGATCAAGTTCTCATATTTAAGCTCTCTACATGGAAACATTATTTTCCTGCTTTCCTTTATGCATGCATATTAAAACTATTGAACTACGGTTTTGAGGATGAAGAGAATCTTTCTTTTCTTTTCCTAAATAGGTCCAGCAAATAAGGAAAACACTGCCTTGATATGTGCAATTAAGTGAAGATATTTCATTGTTCTTCTAATTAATGTGACAAGTTGCATTATAACTGTATACAAATGCAAAATATGGTTTTAACATTTTAATTTAGAATTGAAATAATTTAGATCTTGATACTTGAGAAATTTCAACTTTTATAATGTCATGCACTTTAGACTTTAGAATTAATGAAAATTGTTGTCCATTCTTATCATTGATACGTATCTTTGTTGCTGTGAACATTTACAGAGGTGAAAGTGGTGGTTGTTTTTGATGCAGTGTTGTCTGGACTACCTACGCACAAGGAAAATTTTGCCGGGTATAGTTTTGAGGCCTAAAATGTGGCTAAGTCTCCAAGTACTAGTTTTTTTATATTTAATCTGAAGTGTTTGATTTGCATAATTGTAAAGAACCTTCTTCTATTGGCTTTAATAAGATTTTGCATGCATGTGACATGAGTTTGTTATGATATCAAACTATGCAACAACTCTTACTACCCTCTTTCCACCTAAAAAATGAGGTTTATCTGAATTCAGGAAGATTCTTGCATGTTACAAATTTGACAACCCTTAAAACTTAATGATTCCATTTATTCTAGGCCTTACAGAAGTGCGTAGTTATTTTCTTCAATTATTATCTTCCATCAAGTCTGATGAAAGTATGTTTCTTTGTGTATTAAATATTTTTAAGTTAAGCTTTCTAGTTTTGCAAATATTGCAGTGTGGATGTGGTTTTCTCTGCTGAAACATGTGCTGATACGTGGATTGAGACAGAGGTAATGCGCATGTTTTTATGGTTTTATTTTACTGTCATGTTGAAACTTTTTTATCCAAGTTTTCTAGAAATCCTGCTTTGTATATTGAGCTTCTACTGTCTTTCTTGCTTTCTGATTCAGGTATAGTGATTAATCTGTAAGAATATAAAGTCTTGTATTGCAAAATAACACAAGTCTTTGCATATGAGGGTCATGATTAACTTGTCCATTTCACTGAAAATAGCTTAAGCTACTTGGTTAGGATTGCCACAAGCTCATATATCCTTTAAATTTTCATGTGTGGGTCTTTTATCAAGGCTTATCTCCAAAAATCATATTTGGTTTAAGAAGGGAATGAGCAGTTATCCCTGTATATCAATTCTACTGCTCTGTGGCATTTCTACTGTCATTTCATCACCTCAGTTATCATGATTTAATATTATTTGCACTGAAGTGATTTATCTTTTCAAATTAAAGGGGCAGGCACTAACGGCCTAAGGTTACAAGCGGGATTGAACCTGTAACTTCCCACTTACAGGGGAGTTCCCATGCACCTACGCTACAAGGCCATTGGCAGTGATAGATCTTTTCAAATACCGTATGTATGTGTTTATTCTTTGGTTTTTCTAGGTTGCAGCATTGAAAGAGGATGGATGTCCCAAAGTGTGGGTTGTTTCTTCTGATCACTGTCACCAGCAGGCTGCACATGGAGCAGTACGCATCCTTCCCTTAAGATTGGAAACTAAAATAAAATTGAAAATACTTATTTTGTCAACTGTCTTAGCGTTTCTCTTCTTTATGTGCACTATGCTGACCTTAAACTGAAAACCTTTCCATTTTTTGCAGAACTTCAAATAAGTTTTTGATTTTGAATATGATAATTGACTTTTTTTTTTCCTTTTTATTTCTGTACATGCTATCACCCAAAAATTTAAGCAACTCTAGCCTCATGCTCTGTTTATTAGTCCAAAAGACTTACATTGTCACAAATTTCACAGGGAGCCTATGTTTGGAGTTGCAAAGCATTGGTTACTGAGGTAAAACACCAAATGGACGAAGAGTATTATCTAATTGATAATGAAGCCCAGTTCTATATGTAATGCCTAGTTTCCTTAACAAGAAAAATAAAAGCTACGGAAAAATAATAATTAAAAGTTTGTAACTTGTGCTTTTGTTTCCTTGGAAATGGATTCCCTGCAGTGCCTTGTATTTTGCAGTGCTCAAGTGCGGTTATAAAACTAACACTTTTATGATATTTTTTTTATATTTTCTTACTTATATAATAGATTTATCTTTTTCCTATTAGGTTGCACTTGAGAACTACACAAAAAAGGCATGATAAGGAATCCAAATCCAAATTTCCGTTCATATAAAACCTAATAAGAAATTTTAGTTTCCTGTGTTTCCAGCAAAATAATTCATAAAATTCCTCTGGCCATTTGTGATAGAGGTGTCTGGATTCAAGTCTGAGATAAGCTTGGCCACTCTTTAGAAGTTTTAATTCATTTTGCGTTATTAAATGAGAGGAATCTTGGATGCTCTTGTTTGTTTGATATTTTTATTTGTAGATCAAGGCATCACAAAAGGAGGTCGAGATAATGCTCAAAGAACAAAGGTGTGTGTAACCTGTTTTTGATAAATTTAAGAACTATATTGTCATCTATTTGAAAATTTTGGTTTTATTTTATGTCATTTTAGACTTTCAAAAGTATGGTTTTAACTTGCATTTGCTTGGGCTGTCCAACTTCAGATTGGTATTCTCTAATGCTTTTTGTAAATTCGTATTGGATTTTGTGCTTTTCGTTGCCCACAAACCCTTAGGGTATGTTTGGGAGGTTGGTTGGGGAAAGAGTATAAAGAAATAGGGAATTGAACAAAAGCAAGGATAGTGATGATTAAATAGTAGTTTTCCCTTTCCTTGTTTTGGAGAGCTTCCCCTGAAAAATATCCTCCAATTTTATTATCCTTCCCTCCTTATTATCAAGGAAAAAAATGTAAAGAGCTCTTTATCTAGTTGTCTGATGTCTGTCAGGTTTGACAACTGTGCATCTTAACAACTTGTTTATTGGGAAAAAAAAGTTATGTCAGAATATGTATTTTCCCCTTATTATTTTTTTATTTCTTCCTAATTTCTTTCAGAATATCATCAATGTTCTTCCCCAAACTTCACTTGGCAAGGATATTATCCCATGTTTATAGGATATTCCCATAGATATTCTCATGGATGGGTGTCCAGTAGGGGAAAAATGGATGATATTATCAAAAGTATATTTATCACGTGATAATATTGTGCTGATTGATTTATGTGTTTTTTTCTTTTCTTTCCAGGTCCACTTCTTTCCAAGGTAGATTGTTGAAACACAATCTAGATGCAGAAGTGGTGGATGCATTGAAGGACCTAAGGCAAAAGCTATCTCAAAATCAGATGAAATAGCTGTTCAGGTTATTTTAGTCTCTATCTTCTCTGGTGAATATTTTAACCCTATCTGTTTTAGGGATAGCTTAGTTGGGGGTGAGTGCGGATGAGAGGTTAAACTTCATATTCAACTCGTGTAAAGTTAAGCTTCCCACTTCCCTCACAATTAAAAGAACATTTGTCTCTAGTATTAAAAAAAAAAAATACTATATTTATTTAAAAAATAGTTTAGACTTTTTGGAAATTTAAAAATTGAAATGTGCAATTAATTATGAACTCCCTGAGAAGTTAACTTTTTCAGGTTGTAAATTGAATCAAGCAACACCTTTGTATTTAAAACCAGCGGGGGTGTCCGTTGCACCAAGCTTGCAAGAGAAGCAGCACTATTCATGGCTCATGAATGCTGTGACTTGTTAAATTTTTTTTTTTATTATATATAGATTTCAAGTAATGGATGGTTTTTATGTATAGGCTTATTGGCGTGGTAAGCTGGAATCTCACATTTTGCTGGGATCATGGCCTTGAGATAATGATGGGAAAGCAACTTTAAGGGAAGAGTAAAGTAGTTTGGCCCTTTCATTGCTAGGCTTATTTAGCTTTAGTTTCTACAAAATTACTGAATGCACAAGTTGGTTTTTTAGAGATAGCTCTCATAATACATTAATTCCTTGGACATCTTTGGGGAGAAATTATTATCATACTTTTGTGTGTTACTTTATTTATACTCTCTTACCCAAGGGAAAAAAAATTGTCCTAACACTCTCTTGCATGAAATTGATATTCTATTATCCACTCAAATTTTTTTGTATAGATGCAGTATTTTGTCCAGTTTAAACTTTTTTCATTGGAGAAAATAAAAATGGTGCGGCAGTTCAAGAATATTTAAGAGTTGTAATTTGTCTAGGGAGAATAACAAGTAAGTACTTTTTAAGAACATTAATACCAAATTAGGCATTTTGGCACTGAAACATGAAAGAAAGAGCATTGAATTTGGGAATATTAATGTTAAAAAATCCTAATTTAATATTAATATTCTTTTGAGGTCCTTACTTATCATTTTCCCATTTGTCTATGCGACGAATTGTGATTTTTATGGACTGACTTTTTCATTCATTAATTTTTAGGAAATGAAATATAGATGGAACTAGCCATTCATAGATCAAATTGTTAATTTATTTGCTCAACAATATCCTCTTGTAAGTTACTCCCTTCGGTCACATTTATAAATTACATTTTAAAATATCTATCTGGTTTCATTTATAAGTCACGGTGTGACTTTTTAAATAATATTTAAAAGTATTTTTAAAATTATTTTTTATAAAAAAAAAAGTAATATGACATTACTTTTTTGATTTTTTATATGAGAGCATATTTAGAATTTTACACTTTTATTCCTTGTATTTTTTTTTTTTGGCATTGGTATTGATATGGTTGATAGAAATAATTTATAAATGAGACTGGAGGAGTATAATGAAAGCTAGAGAAATTGTTTTATAATTTTCTTTTATTTTATTCACTTTTGTTTTTTAGTTATATACCGTTTATCTAATTGACTTTCTTTTTATAAAAAAAATGAAAATATGTAAAAGGGAAGCATTAAAAATTGCAAATGAAACATACACTGCCCTCTTTTCATGAAAATATAGTATTGTATACTCTCTCTAATCTTACATCATAGGTTGGTGACTTTTGTAGTTGATTTAATGGCAAGCCGTTGCCTTTTTTTGAAAAAGGTTTTAGGTTAAACCTGTGTGTATGCCTGAGTGTGTACGTCTCTCTCTTTCTTGTGGGGATATAATAGGTTAAAGGTAATTTTTTTAAAAAAAGAAAAAATGTAGGTGACTTAACTTTTTCACCAAAAATTTTGGCCGAAAATGAAACCTATCTCACTAGAATTAATAAAAGGTAATTAAATAATTGATAGTCTTAAAAAAAAAGAGAGATTTCTTAATTTGTTTTTTAAATATATTATCTTTAAAAGTATTTTCTGTCATATAATTAATAAATTATTTTTTTATATAAAAGTAACTTATAAAAAGGATTTAGAAGGTAACTTATATTACTAATTAAAATTGACGTGAATGATATGAATTCTTATCAATTAAATAAGTGGTTAAGGGTTTAAATTTTAACTGTTGTATATATAATAATTTAATTGGAAGAGTTTTAGTACTTTTGAAAAAAATAATTTCTAATTCCTTTTGGTGGTGGAGTCTACATAGCGTAGTAGCGCGCACAAAAAAAAAAAAAGAATTATATTATATAGGACCAAATGGAGTATTAAATAATAATGAACTTACTTGTGAATGTGCATGGACAATGGATCATAACAAAATAACAGACATGTCACTTGTATTCCCCAAAACATTGAAAACAAATAATAATTTTTTTAAATTAAAATTACTGCAAATATAAGAGTTAGATATGAGTTTATTTTCCTCTACTTTTGAAGCTTCCTTTGGAGCAAGGACGTGGAGATCCAGGCAGAGAGTTGTGATTCTTTGTTAAAAATAAAAAATAAAAACAAAAAAAGTTATTAATAACAAAATATTGGGCCTAAAGCATTTGGGCTTATCTCTTATCCATCCTCCCTCACATTGGGCCTAAACTACAATATTAAAATGCACTCCCTCCGATCCGCTAGATTAGTCACATTATAGAAGAAAATATGGTCTACAATATTAGTCATTCAATAATGATGACTATACATTTCAAAATGAAATTCTCAAAACACCCTTGCTATAAAATTGACAGTACTTTTTTACTGTAGAGGGAGTAATTTTTTTATAAAGTATGAGAGAAAAATATAAAAAATAATACTATATTGATTGGATCGCTTTTTGCTTTTTCATATGAGGTTTGTTTTGAAAATTTTATTTATAATTATTCTTTATATTTTTATTATATTGATATTGATGGAGTTGATAAAAATGACTTATAAAAAAAAATGCCGGAAGTAATGTTCAAAAAGAAGGAAAAATCTCTAGTCTTTTTCTCTTGTTTTAAGTTTCTACAAGAAAGAAAAATCAATAATAATTCAAGGAAACTTGCCACGCTCTTTTGCCGTTAATTTTATGCAGAAAGATAGTTAAGTGTTAAAAGATTGATTCAATGATAATTGAATTTTTTAAAAAATAAGTTATTAATAACAATTCAATAGTTACAAATTCAAAAGTCATAATTATATATAAGGCATTTAAGCTTTGAATACAAATCTTAGTTTGCAACTTCTGAATTGAATTTTGCAAGTTATTTTTTTAAAAAAAATTCAAAAACCCAACTATCATTGAACTGATATTTTGAGACTTAAATGACATGGCCACTTAATTTTTCTAAGTAAAACGTTGCAATTTTTTCACGTATAATAAGTATATTTTCTATTTAAAGAAACATACATTTATGCAATTTTATTTGACATTTTTTAGCACTTCCCTTCCAGTTGCGGAAAAATTATTTTCCTTCTACAATTAAGCTCAGCAGTTAACTATGAAAAAAAAATAATAAAAAAGATAAAATATATTAGCATGTTAAAAAGTCAAATTACTAATAACAATGAATAACTCATGTAAACATTAATCTTTAATCAGGTATCAAAAGAGTGATATGAAATAATATGATTAGTATGAGGTACACATCTCATAATTAACTATATGACACACTTTTTCCATATTTTTCTTTCTATCTCTCTTTAAAAATATTTTTTATATTTGTTCTTTTAGATACAAAGTTTTGATATTAAAGATTCAACTTTTCTTGTGAAAATATTGCCTCTTGCTCCCTCCCTTCCAATTTATAAGTTTTTTTTAAATTAAAATACATCAATGAAGATTATTAAAATAGTTTCTAATCTTAATTGTTTCATAAACTCTAAAAAATATACTTCGTTAATAAGAGAGAGATGGAAGAAAATGTAAGGAGTAAAATAATGAGGGGTAATGAATTAATTAAACCTTTTTTCAAAAATTTTTATATTTCGAAATACCAAATTACCTCCAAAACTTGTCTTATATAATGGGAAGGGGGGAATCTATTTTTTTTATTCATTAATTTATTCTATTAATTCTTTATCTAATCTCTCCATTTAAAAATATGAAGTATTTTTTTAAAATTAGATGTAAAAAAAATATAATTAATTTTTAATTTTTTTAATATAAGCAATGGCTTTTTTTAAAATACTCTTAATGAATAAATTACTCATGTATAGAAAAAATAAATTACTCAATCTTTTATATTTAAATAAAAAATTTATTAAATAAAAATAAACATAAAAGGTTGTATTAATTTAAAGATAATTACTTAATTTATTAGTGAAGTAATTGTATAAAAAATGTTTTAATTAAAAGAGTACTTTTGTTTCGATTTGGAATTTAAAAATATTTGAAAGGAGATCAAAATTCAATACAGTGATGCATGGCCCCGTGATCTGATCTGAGCAAGGCACCAAATTTGCAGAAGATTTGGAAGAAATAATAAAGAAGAGACAAAGTCCGAAGAAGTCAGAAACAGAGCAGGAAGTTGTGTAACTGTATAGAGATTACTCTATCATGCAACGAACGCAATAAATGTGAAGAAGGAGGGCCAATGGGACATCGACACGCTCATAATTTGTGTCTCTAGACTCACACATATTCGTATGGTACTTCCATCTCAATTTCACCACCATTCTCTTCTATACTGCTCCCTCCGGTTTAGTAAACTCTAAGATGCTTCCACCACCTTATGACACATTTTTAATATTTTTTTAATAAAGTTAAATGACAAATGGCTTTTAAATTATATAGATCTATGAATGCTTGAAATTATAAAATTATTTTTAATATTTTTTTATTTTAAATTATAAAATATTTTTAGATAAAATTTTACATATCAATATACCTCATTAAATACATTTAATAATCTTATATTTTTAAAATAAAAATAAAAATTTTTAAAAATATTTATAATTTAATATATTAAAAAGAGAAGAGAAGAAAATTAATTATGTAGAGAGAAAGGGTAATATTAAAATTGATACATTTAATGAAATGTTAATCTATCCAAAGTGTTTTATATTTTATAATGAAAAAACTCTTTTAAAAGTACCCTATAATTTAGGATGAAGGGAGTATAATATTTCCTTTCAATGTTTCAAAATGGTGCAACATGATTTTATTATTAATAAATGTTAACTTTAATTGTTAGTTAATACAAAATTATGTAAAAGAATTTTAAAAAATTTTGGTCATTTTTTGCAATTGTGGGGGTCATTTTCATAATTTTTTTACTTCTTTTTTTGATAATTTTCAATATTATTTTCAGGTCAACCAACAATTAAAGTTGACTTTTGTTGATGATAGAGGTAACATTATACTATTTTTAAAAGTTAAAAGAGAACATTGTATAAAAAAAATTAAGTTTGAGACACGCCTGAACTTATAATTTATGAGTCAATTTTTCATTTAACCCTTCTTAATAAAAGGTGAAGGTATATTAATTAATATTTTTTTTAATCTCACCCTTGTTTATTTAATACTCCCTCCGTTAAAAAATATAAAGTATTTTTAACTGAATTTTACACCTACTAAAATAGTTGCCTACTTTTCAACTAACCTTATCTTTTCATATTTATTTTTATTAAATATCCTACAATAAATATAAAATTATTATCAATAGAGACACTTTTTAAAAAAAAGATGATAATTACATCTTAAAAAACTAAAATATCTTATATTTTTGAACATTTAACTTTTTAAAAAATATTTTATATTTTTAAACGGAGAGAGTACCAAGTAATGTGTGTGGATAATTTAAAAACCTATCTAGATCACGAATAAGAGGAGACCTATTTATATTGACAATGAAAGGCCCTGCATGATGTATTCAACCCATGAATGCGATCTCACAAGGACAGACAGAGGATGTATGCATTGAGGAGGATTGAGAATGGATGAGGTGGGGGAAGATAGACAGAGAACAGAAGGATCAGAAAGCAGAGACTGATCAGTTGTGTCTACAAAACATGACTTTTTGTACGAAACAGGACTCTCTTTTAATACCCAAAAAGAAAAAGGACTGACTTTGTAAGAAGTTCACGAGATGCTTGCTTCCTCCATTTATGGAACGCCCCTCTGCATCTCATCTGATCTTCGCCACCTGCTCTCACACCACAATCTTCCTGCTCCACAAAGTTATCTACATTTTAAAAATTAAATTATTGATATCAAAATGAATTGAAAATATATTTTAGACAATTATAAATTCAAAATTTTAATTACAAGCATAATATATTTAATTTTTAAATTGTGAGCGGGATTTTTGTCTATAATTATTTGGATAGATATTTATAGTTTATTTTTAAAAAAGAAAGTTGTCAAAACTTAAAGTATCATAAATTCAATTTTTGAGATCTACTCATTCCATTGAAAAAAATGTAAAGCATTTTTTAATCAAATCTCAATATCAATAAAATAATTTTTAATCTTTAAATTAACATTATATTTTCATATTTATCTTTATTTAATATGATATTTCACTTAAAAATAAATATAAAATAATTTATTTATTAATGATATTTTTAAAAAAACACATTAATTACATTTCAAAACATTAAAAATACTTTACATTTTTCAACACTTAACCCATGCCATCAAAAAATGCCTTGTATTTTTTAAGAGATGAAGCAATATAAATATGTAATTGAGATTTAAGAATCATCAATGCACAGTCTTTTGAGATAACTTAAAAGCTTATTTCAAAACTCAACCATATGTTTTGAAATAGATAAATGAGTAAATTACCTCTTAAATTTTAGGTCCAATGATACCATAGATTCTAAACTTATTTATTATATAAATTATTCATTTAACTTTTAAAAATGATATAATTTGGCCTTTGTTATTAACAAAAGTTAAATTTGATCGTTAATCAACTAGAAAATAATAGAAAAGGATTTCAAAAATTATAGAGAAAGACCAAAATTTACTTAATTTTCACACAATTAAGTATTGTACTATATTTTTTGTAAATAATTTTATTGAATTTTCAAGTATATAAATAATTTATTGCTAAAATAAACAAATATGAAACTCATTTGAGGATTTTAATTTAATCTTAACTATAAGGCCTCATTTTTCTCGTCGCTTATGTTAAATTTTCTTTTTCATAATACCCTTATTTATTGATAATTTTTCTTTCTATGCATTAAATTTTAATCCTTGAATGGTAAAAATAATTTTAAAAAAGTGTTACAGATTCTATACACATTAATTATAAATAAATAGTTTAATAATTTTTTAGTGCCAACGAGTTAGTTAAAAATGTATGCTTTAGGAGAGGAAGAAGTATAAACTATATTTTCTTTATTTAAAAGTATAAAATATTTTTAATCAAATATTATCTTTCAATAAAATAATTATTTATTTTTAAATTAATTATTTTTTATATGTATCCTTACTTAATAGATTGTTTCACTCTAAAATAAATATAAATAATTTATTTAATAAGAACGTTTTAAAAAATAATTACACTTTTAAAAATTTAAAATATTTTATATTTTAAAATATTTAACCTTTTATAAAATGTTTTATATTTTTAAATAAAAGAGTATATAAATGTTACGTTGCCTGGCTATCTAATCACTCTAGTCAGGTTTTTGTCACATAAAAAGAACAATAAATGCAAAGACAGAGTTGGTCAAAAAAATAAAATAAATGCCAATCCAGAGGTCAACAGATTAGGTAAACGGTCAGAAAGTCAAATGGTAGAGTGGCCACTCCTTTGATTTAAATCCAAACTCATTCAATACGTAGGTATCCATTGTGTGATCCTCTTTTGAACATTATAAAATGAATTCATGACTCCCCTTTTTTTTTAATTAAAAAAGTATTCAATTTATATGTTGTTATTTAAAGAAGACATGCTTATTAAATTCAAGTTTTTTTTAAAGAAAATAATTACTCCTTTTGTTTTCCAAATATCTAGCATCCAACAATACCACTAACTAATTCAATACAATTGCATTTTTTTAAGGTTAAATGATAATTTCAAACTTGAACTATAGGTTTAGAAGAAATTAAAATCCTAAATTTATATTTAATACATTTTAAATTTTAAATTATTAAATTTGAGGTAATTTTTTTATTAAATTAAAACAAACTCTATTATTTTAAAAAAATTATGTCTGATGTGTAATTTTTTTTTAAATTTCACTCTCCCCCTCTCTCCTACCCTCATTTCTAAACTAATGGACATTTGTTTTAATTTTATGATGGGGTAAAATTATCCTAGTTTAATTATTTATGGTTCAGGATATATTAAATATGAGTTTAAAGTTTAAATCACCTCTAAACTAATAATTTATAGTCCAAATGATCATTTAATCCTTTTTTTATTACTCATAGGTATCACCAAAAAGCAATCATGTTTAAAACACAATATGAAATTAAATGTTGACATTTCTTTTAATAAAAATTTAAATATTAATTTATCACATTATGATCAACTAGTCTATTCTATTACCCAATCCCATTGATAATGCAGTTGCAATTTTACTTGCATGGAAGCACTATTTTGATTAACAAGATGTTTATAAGACCATATCACTTGACAATCTCAACTTTCTTTTAGTAAAAAAATTGAAGCTTTGGGTCTGAAGAACTAATTATCATACCTAGAATAAGCTATATATACAACTCAAAAAATCGCTTACAAATTTTTTTATAAATCATCCACAAAAAAAAGTTCCATATTTAGTAATTTCGAGATTTGAAATGTCTTATGTAGTACATTGACCAATTCCAAGGTGATTTAAAAGCAGCCAATTTGCATACAATTTTCAATTCTGTTTGACGTTGACTAATTTTAGTATGTTCATCAAAATTGGTAGACTCAAAACACTCAAGTTTATTCAACGATTTCGTGAGAATAAATTGACTAATCTGAACGTCAAGATCATTCAACAAAATTGAATGAAATAATGATGTGATTTACTAAACCACCAATTCTGGGAACCCAAAAAATATATTCAAAGGTCAAACCGAGAAAAGTAGAACAAATAAAGTTTGTTGATCAGTGAATTTGATGCTCTAAGAAAACTCGTCCTTAAATCCCCAATTATAAGGATGGCACCAACTTCAATCATGACACGATCCCACAAGTATTCAATTTGTAAAGAAAATTAATTTCCATTCAACTCTTTCCAAAATAGTACAGTAACAATAAGTGTCTCTTTAAATAGACAAAGAATAATCTTAACATAAATAATTAAGACTCTTTGAAAGCTCTAACTGAGATTGTTATTAAACCCATGAGGCCCACTTAAAGGAAAGCCAAATAAAGAAAATTAAAATATATAATAAAGTAAAAAATAGTTAAACTCAATTTGATATATAAACAATAAAATAAACAATTAAGAAATTTAAAAAAATTATTTAGATAATTCAAAATATCCAAAAGATCCTTTAAGTCATTCCAATGATTCATTAAATTCTGAACAACTTTTTAAATAATAAAATTACATAGAAAATAAAAATAAAATGAATTAATTTTTTTGCCAGAAAATGAATTAATTAAAAGTCCTCTTGAGGAGAATCTTTCATTTGTTTTTATCCTTGTACACCACTTAAAAGTTACAGTTGTTTCATGAGAGGCCAAGTAGGTTACCGGAACTGTTTAAATTTCTTTTTGGCGTAGCTTTTCTTACTTGACCGGTATCATTTAAAGTTACAGAATTGCCCTCGGGTTAATATTAAATAATAAAATTTTAAAAGTATTTTTACTCTTTTTTTTCTCGAATAATATTAGTTTCTACTACCATTAGACGATATTACTAATTTTGTTAATGTTTTTATTAATTATTTTATTTTTAAAAAAAGTAACAAAAGAAAATAAAACACAATTTGAGGAGTTCAAATGCCTCAATTAAATAACGGAGGAACTACAATTAAGTTCCATGAATTAAGTAAATGATAAAAGAATATTAATAAAAATGGGCTAATTATTTTGAAGTCCCAAGGAACTTATCCACCGTAATTTTTTTTTTTGTGAAATTATATGTCTAACCCTCTATGAAATAATATAAAAGACATTGTTATTAAAAAGTTGAACTAATTAAAGTTGTTCATATAGGAAGCACAATTATTATTGTATATAATTCAACTAAAGTTATGGTTAGTTGTGTCATTTAACTGAAGTTGTTCGTCACTAAGTTGAAATTGTTAAATAAAAAGTGTATTTGTTATTGCATAACTAAACTAATAATTATAATTTCTATATTAATAACTTTACATTAGTATATAGTTATTAACAAATTCAATTTAGTTTTTAATAACAGTGCTTTCTATGAGGGTCAAACATGCAATTTTACAAAAAAATATCTCAAATGATTAGCCATTAGAGATTTCAAAGTAATTATCACATTTTGTAGGACTCTGTTGATATTTACTTATTTTGGTGGGAATTTATTTGTCATTCTTTGGGACAAACTAGCAAAAAATAAATAAATATTTGAGATAATTTTTCAGATGAAACGTAATGATCAAGATATTTGTTTGGACATGGGTTTTGGGTATGACTTAAAGGGTGATTGGATTTCGAGAGAAAATTGATTATGAAAAAAATTGATAAAACCCAATAAAGTTTGTAAAATCAATTTGCCAAGTGGAGGATAAAAAATAGCTTATGTAAAATGCAATTTTAAGAATCAAATGGAGTTAGAGAAAATTATGGGTATTTGATTAGATTCCGTAAACAAAATTTTAGGAATCAAATAGAATTTGAAAAAATTGGAATTATTTGAATGACTTTTTTTTTTCTTTTCAAAACTGTAATTTTAGACCTATAATAATTTTAGGAATATCCAAACAGGTCAGAGGGCCATACGACCATGTCCTGTGGTGTGGAACACGCGGATTGGTTAGACGGTCACCAAACACGGCGTTACCGGCTTTGTCCCAACTCCCAATCGTTCAATTTAATTTTCCCATTTAGCCTATCAAATTTTTAAATAAGAAATTAAACAGTAAAAAATTTTGCATGTTACCTTCAATAAATATTATATGTTAATCCTAACAAATTACATAAATTTAGCTACCAATAATGATAGTTACTCGCTTTCCTTTTATGTATAAAATATTTTTAACTAAATCATGATAAAGTAATAAAACTTGACTATCTAATTAAAAGTATAATAATATATTAATTTTATCATTAATTATCATAAATAAAAAATAAATATTTTTTAAAATAAATTAATGAGAGTATTTATATTTTTTTCTTTCTAATTTAATAAGAGCATAATGGTTCATTCGGTAAAAAAAAATGCTAACAATTTTTTATATTTAAAAATAAAAATTCAAAAAAATCTCTTATATATAAGAATAGAGGGAGTAGTTAAGTAGCATTTTTGTTCATTGACAACAAAAACTAGTGATGCGATGTTTACCAAAAAAAAATAATGATGCAGTAAATGATGTATGAAAAAATTCATTTGATTGAAAAATCACATTTTCATGGTTTTCATATAATTATATAATATTTGATATTATTAAATAATTTAAATATTGTCAGACTTAATCATAATTACTTTTTTCAATGTAATTTTTTTATTCACAAAATTTATATCCTTGATTCTTTTGAAAAAATTTGAGTTCCTTTTTTTAAAAGCACAAAATAGACTTGGCCAACAATAAAAAAATATCCCCCCAAAATATTGAAAGCAATTGATATATATATATATATATATATCTCATCAATTAAATTGTTATATATACTAAGATTAAAATTCAAACTCTCGTCATTTATTTAAGTAATGAGAGCTTTCACTGCTCATGTTAATTTTAATAATAGGTAAAATTAATTTTCTTTATTTACACCCCCACGATGTATATAATTTTTTTGGGTAAAAAGAAAAATATATTAACAAATAAAAGAAAATGTAGCTACAAGGATAATATAAAAAAAATTAATAAGACAATTAGGTAGAGTAAAAGTGGGAAAAGCAGATATTATCATGACCACATTTTTTAGTTCTACAACTGTCAAAATGTTGTAAAAGTTGCCTGATGACATTTAGTCAAATAGATGATTTCTCATACGGCAGCAGCGCATTCCCTTATTGTAGCAAACATGTAACTTGTAAGGTTCCCAAATTCAGCCAATGTTAAAAGAAATTTTGAGATAACTTTTGAATCCAAAACAAGAAAGATCGAAAGCAAAAAGTCATAAAAAGTAAAGAAGATATAGATTTGGATTTGCGAAAAATCACCTCATCATAGGCTCACCATTGAGAGATAAATGAACAGCACAATGGGCTTTTTTTCTTTTCTTGAATAAGTGAAGTTTGAGTCTCTAAATAGAAAGATCGAGTAGAAGATGAGGCCAAAGCAAAGTAGGTATTCATCTTTCCTCTTGAAATTTGTGGCAATTAGTTATATCTGCATTGTAACTATTATTTCAATTGCATTCATTTGTGAGAAAAAGAATATTGTCTCTAAAATTAGCAAATAACTTGATTCACAAATAATCTTTCTCATATGTAAAGCCTGATTTTTATAAATAAAAATGATAATGCTTTTCAAAACCTGGTGTTGTTCCTTGTGATAATGTCAATGGTGGAGGTGCCACAGTGCCCACCAAGTCGATCCTCAAAACCCTCAAAGCTAATTACAAGATGAAATTTAACAAATTTTATGTACCAAAACTTTTACTTATTTTTTATTTTTTAAAATCTAATGGGTCCCACTCCCCTTTTCCATGCAAGAGACAAAAACCGCCAAAATGGTCCAAACCACACAAGCTTTCCCCCGTGGGGTGTATATTTAATTGTGTGCCCACCATCATTATTCATTATCATGCCCTAATACTATATCGCTGGGGTTAATTCATTCCTCATAGTAATTATAGTTTAGCCTCCATACCCTCACAAAGCTCCCCTATTATTATTGTTATTATTATTATTATTATTATATGATTATCTAATTAGATCAGATTTAAGTGTTGTGAAGCCTAATTAGATGTAGCTTTATCAAAAAGCATTTTCGACATCTGTGATATATATAATGACTTAACCTTAAGATCTTGTACTTAAATTATTATAATCCCTTCTAGTAAGGCCAACACCTGTTGAAAATTCTCCTACTAATTAATGAACCACCTCACATAGTAGGCTTGAATTTAGAGTCGATAAATGGGTGGGCTTGACATTTACAGGCTCAAGCATAAAAGCCTGCTTACCTTAAAATTAATTATTTTTTAATTAAGCTTAGCCTTTAATTTATTGATTAGACTTAGGGTCAAGCCTATGAGCCCTTTTCAGTATATAAAAAATTTATTTTTATATTATAATATTACATATTCTTTTTTAACATAAAAATTATAATTTTCAAAAATTAAAGATAAGTAATGTAAATTTCAATTTTAAAATATAAATATATATTCTAAAGTTAAAATTTAATTTAAAAATTTAAAAATAGTATTTTTTATGGCAAAATAAAAGCAAGACTAAAAGGATTGCATGAGCTCAAGCTTGTTTTTAAAAATTAGCAAATAAAGTTAAGGAATTAACACATTTTTTAAGGAATTTGTGACCAAGCTAGCTATAACATACTAGATATAATAAGTAAAATGTGACTTAACAAGAAAAATGGTAAATCTTTTGTAGTTGATTTTAAAAGTTATGATAACAACTTAATAAATAATGAATTTAATTCACCACATGGACATCTATTATTAACCAATTATATTACTTGCTAAAAGCTTTACTTTATTTGTTAATTTACTTGTGTTACTTGTTACATTACAACATACTAGAAGAAAGATATTTTGATCATTTTGTTTTAAAATTTTATTTCAATTCAACATCTTGCAATTGAATTTTATATTATGTTAAACTTGATTTGGAAATACGTGACATATGTGGTACTTAAATGAAATTATGTCTCCCATAATTATGTTCCTCTTCTTTTCCAAACAGATGAATCTTTGAATCAATAATCCAGGGCAATGATATTTAATGATTAAAAGATTGAATTAAATTTACGTAAGGATCAAGATATTTGGAAAATTAAAATAAAAATCAAAGATTCTTTAATAAATTGGTTTGAAAGTTTGCTCCTCTCATTTCATGATTTGCAACCTCAAAAAAATTCGCAAGAGAGATTCCGAAATTTGTATTTTATACCGAAAATACTTGTAAAAAATGATACAATTACTTGAAAATTGTTTTCCTGCAAATTAATGCATGAAAATAATAAATATAAGGGATAATGATAAGTAAGAACTTTATAAAAATATTAATATTAAATTAAAAATTTTAATACTAAAACATGAAAGAAAGAATACCAAATTTAAAAATATTAATGTTAAAAATTTTAATTTAATATTAATGTTCTTGGGTTCGTTTTTTGTCATTCTCCCTAAGTATAATCCAATTTTTCATGCTTTGATGTGTTTCCCCCAGCAATATACTCTCGCTTGCATCATCATTACGCTTCGCTTCCTGAGAAAAATTATCAGAAAATGAGTTGACCTTGCAGCAGAATTGTCTCCAAACTGATGTACGGATCGCAGTAAAAAAGAAATAAATGTACGGATAATCATCTAATGTTTCCATGTTTCTTTTGGAATCCTCGTCAAAAATCGTAATTCGACTCTATTATTTTTAATTTGATAAACTGTGAAATATTCCCCTCATCTTAAATTGTTTATAATTTAAAATAAAATTATGCACATTAATATAACTCAATAATTTTTTTTGACCAACAATATACTCAATAATAACATAACATTTCACAAATTTATTTTTTAGAGCAAAAATATAGGTTATTTAAATTAAGTATATATTTTAAAAATTCTTGTAAGTATAATATGATTTTAAAAATCACTTTTGTTTAAGTATTTTAAAGAGTTTAATTAATATTATTTTCCAATGATATATTAATTTGATTGAATTTTTTAAACCTGTTTAAAATTATGGTTACAAATAAATTAACATATATCTCGTTTCAAAACCTGCAAGCTAAGGGGGGAAAAAATAGCAAAGTTCAGCGTATGTAATGAACACAAGTAAAGGAACTATGAGAAAGAAACTAAATTGAAAACAATGCAAAAATGAAGAAATAATATGAACCCACAACGTACCATGATATATATGTATGTATGTATATAAAAGCTGGACCATCAGAAAAGAAATTATCAGACGTGGAAAGAAGAACAACAACATGGAATTATCAGAAATTATCACACACGCATTCAAAGTAGCATAAATAATATATTCAACACTCATAGAATGCTCTCAAATAGATAAATATATACTCCATTTCTTTAAAAAATGTAAAAAAAATTTTAAGGAGTTAAATATTTAAAGTTGTAAGACATTTTTGGTATTTTAAAGTATGATTAATGAGCTTTTTTTAAAAGTATTCATAATAAAGAAATCACTTTATATTTATTTTAAAGTAAAAAAATCATATTAAATAAAAATAAATATAAAAAGTGGTGTTAATTGAAAATAATAATTATTTTATTGGGAGATAAAAATTAGTTAACAATATCTTGCATATTTTTAAAGGGAGGGGGTAATAGAATTGATGTTTTCTAACTCAAAACAATTAATGCGGAATTTTTCAATAAGCTCAAATTGTTATACATCATATTTCGTCTTGATCAATTCTCATTTTTATATTCTTCTATTTTTGACTGCTTATTGAGATGAAGCTTTTTTTTCATATTTATTATAATAAATATGAATTGAGAATATATTACTATATATAGATATTTGTATCATCTCATTGATTTTTTTTGGTTGGTGATATGAGGTGATCACATTGAATCTTCCACCAAAATTAATAGATTGAATAAATCTGTTTTCTTTTCATCTCCAACTTTTGGATGTGGCTTTGCTACAGAGACGTGTCAAGCTTCTCTTCAGATGTGTTAGTAATGGATCTGTCCATTTCTAGGTGTGTATGTAAAATAAGGTAGCCTTTAGATAGATAGATTTGAATTTAAATGTTAAATTTTAAATATTATATTTAAAATTCATACATTTAAATTTATTTGTTTGTATATAGTGTAAAAAAATTTCAAAGAAAGAAGATATGTGAGTTAAGATTTAAAGTAAAAATAGACAATTGAGAGTGACAAATTTATTTTTATTTTTTAATTGATAAAAGGTGAGAATGAAAAATGAGAGAAGAGATGAGGGTGAAGGAGGCATCACTAGTAAAACATAAATAAAATGAGAGGGTTGAAGTAGTTAAGATTTTAAATAATTAGAGTATAAAAAAATTAAAATTACAAAACATTAGAATAAAATATGAATTTGAATTTCCATAAAATCCAAATTCATTATACTTTTTTGGTATTCAAATGGGATATTTAATTTAAATCTAAATTCAAATACAATCCTCGTATATCCATACACTGATGTTTATATTAAAAGAGACTTGGACCAAACCCATTATTAAATAAAAAAATTTTATGCAAAGTTTTTAATTATTATGATTTCTTTAACATTTTAATTATCCTCTTTCATTACTACCCAAATCTGTAGTCGAATCACACAATAGTAAGAGCTAAGACAACTCATCCTTATTAATGTGAATTTTTTATACTCCTCGAATAAAATAATTTAAATATATAAATTCCAAATCCATCTATCAATGTCCAACATAAAAAGTGGAAAATTCATTGATTTAAAGAGCGGCGGCACCGTCCAAATTTGAATTTGAGAGTCCTAACAAAAAATTTTTGTTCGTTGTTCTTAGAAACCACAAGCAGAGGAAGTGAGAGAGAGAGAGAGAGAGAGAGCCCAAACATTTTTTTTAAAAAAAAATCTCTCGTCATTGTAAACGTTACACGACATGGTTTGGCTTTTTCATGACAAGAAAAAGCAAAGACGAACTAATCAAACACGCATGATGCTTACATGTACGATGAAGATAAGGCATGAGCATGGATATTTGGATTTATTCGAAATGAATGAAGGTTAAGCTTTCTGATTCACAGGTGAGACGGTGAGATGGGATCAGATGATCATGCTCTCTCATGATGCTGTGATCACAAAGTTGATGCGACGCATAAATAATAAAGGTCCCTTTTGTCATTTCTAATTAATGCAAAAAGTTATCATTCGTGGTGTTTTACGTGTTCGCTCATACATCTCAATCCATTCATAGATACATACGTATAATTTCAAAGATATTGGTTTTATTTAGTTTTTCGGTGTAATAATGCAAATAAAATGATATGGGAATTATCGCTAGATTAAACTTGGGTATATAAAAGACACACTTTCTACACTGTCTGTAAGACAAGGGGAAAAAAAAATTACTTAACTTTTAGCATATTTTTACATTGATCACTAAACCAATTTAAAAAAAAGAAGCATTTTTCACATCAATGGAAAAATAGGTGTAAAAGTTAATAATCCTTTGAGAAAATTAAATTAAAAGTTCACTTATAAAAAATATTAAAATAATTTTTGTTCTCACTTTATGTTTTATTTTCAATTTGATGCTCCATTCAATAGTTGCAAATATCGATGTAAAAAAAATCTTTTCCAACTATTTTAAAAAGCTTTTTTTCGTGTGGTAGTGATAATTTGAGAAGAAAATGATGAGAGAGATGTATATATATCAAGATAGATAGTTTCTCAAATACTATACATCAATTATGACTTCTATATATGTTTGGGATCAATCCTATAGCGCTGGCCACACACACACACACACAGAGAGAGAGAGAGAGAGAGAGAGAGATCAATTCTTTGGCGAGATTTGTTTATGATTCGATTCAATAATATCAACCAATTTAAATTATATATATTTGATTTTGTTTAGTGTAAATATAAGGTAGCTTTTTCATCATCGTTCTTGTTATTTATAAGATTGAAATTAAAAATCCATAACTTCATTCCAAGTATTGAGTTTTTACTATTCATCCAACCTTTAATTATACTTATCGTTAAAATGTTGAAAGATTAGTTTACGGGGAAATTATTTTAGAAAATTATGATTTAAATTAATTTTCAATTTAGTGTTTATAAATTGAAAATTTATAGTAAGACCTTTTTAATTAAAATTTTAATTTTTTATTAATAAATTTTTTAATGTTGCAAATTTTGATATAGACCTGGCCGAGAGCATCCTAATGCTATTTTACAGGTCAGTATTTTATCATATATTTATGAATTAATTTTATTTTATCATATATTTTGTTATTGTTTTTATTATAGAATTCATATACAATTTAAACCCTGAACTATAGGTTGACGGGTGATTTGAACCCTAAACTCTTATATAATATATTCTGAACTCTAAACAATTAAAGTTGGTACAATTTTGTTCCCATCATTAAATTAAAGCAAATGTACATTATTATTTTTTAAAAATGGGGCAAAATGTGCAATTTTTCTTAAAGGAGTGTAAGAGAGGGAGGGATAGTAAAATTTGGTAAAAATCACATATTATACCCCATTTTTTAAATAATAACAAATGTTTGTTTTAACTTAACTATGAAAATAAAATTGCATCAACTTTAATTATTTAAAATTCAAAATATACAACTAAGAATTTAGGATTTAAGTTGCCATTGAACTTATAGATCAAAATTTAAATTATATATTAAACTTTATTATAAACGACTAGTCTGATGAATTAAGATTCAAATAATATTTGGTAGAAAAAATGTTCACATTTAATTTATCGATCAATCAGATCTTAAACAAGACTACCTCTAATAATTAGAAGGATTGATACATTTGTACAACAAAAAATAAAATAAATGACACATATTTGAAATAAATTAAAAGACAATATATGATTAATTATATCACAAAAATATAATTAGTACCTAATAAATTTTAACAATGTGGTTTACATGAATAAATTTTTAGAATGTAAGGATTCATAGCAAGTACATATAGAAAAAATAATTATCATTATCGATCACTTAAGAACCAATTTTTCATTCAAAATTCCATAATATTAAAAATAAAGCCATTAAATTTTTTTTTGGTAACACACGTGAACGATCATTTTAAGCACAAAATAAAGCACAGACGTACACACACCATCTAGAGAACTCGGATTTTGACATGAGATAAAAATATATTAACTCATGATTCACAAGTGAAGAAAAAAGCATGAAAGTGATACTAAAGAAATTACAAAATACAAATTGGACCGTTGTCATTTTCTCGAGCGGTCACGGGTTTCCCTTGACTCTTTTAAATATTATAATATAATATTATATATATATATATATATTCAATTTCCTAACCAATCACTTCAATACACACATAAAGATGGATGCACCCAATTTTGTTTTAAGTGATCACAATAAATTTTTTCGTCTTAACTTAAAACATGCATTATTGTTATTGATATATATAGGACTGAATTACAATAGATTTTTATTTGATTACTTTAAAGTAAAAGGTCCACTTTATAGTGTAATCCCGCTATTCATAAATGTTGTAAGTAGTTTTTCTTAGATAATTAATTGTTGCATTAATTCCCTTCTAAATAGCTTTTTTTTTATTGATTTTTATGAGAAGATTCCATCTAAGTACCCCATCTTGTTTTAGAATAAATATTTTTATAAAGATTATAATTATTTTCAATGTCTAAAATTACTATTTAGTTTTATAAAACACACACACACATTAATTAATGAAAACTAGTCACACAAGATAAACTATGTCATATAATGTCCCCTGATATTAAAAAAAATATTACTTCCGTAGTAAAATATTCCAAAGCACGATTTCACAATTTAGTAGTTATACTCATCCTCACACGTGTTAGTGATAAGCTATATCACTGGTCAATATTTATCAATTTTTGTATTAAAAAAACATGAGATCTTGGTTTAAGTTAATGTGAATAGGAGTGAGCAAAATTAAATCAAAATCACAGATCAAATCAAATTAAATTTGGTCTATTTGATTATACAATTTGATTTGATTTTTTTAATAAAAATTTTGATTGATCGATTCGATTCAATCTAAAAATTCTTGTGTTAAATAAACTGAACCAACTCAATTATATATATTTTTCTTTTTATATTTTTAAAAAGGTAAATAAATTTTCATGTAGGTAAGTAAGAAACATCTTTTTACCACTTGCAATAGTAGTATTTTTTTTAATGTGATGTTCTGTTTTTTACTTCTATAATTTAATTTTTAATACAATAGTATTGAGTTTTATTGCTATATTTTTGTTGGGCCTTCAACATCAAGGAAAAAATGGATAAAAATATATATAAATAATTAGACTTCAAGACCCAAATTAAAGTCTATAAATTGAATAGACCAATTAAATCAAACCATTACAATTTAATTTAATTTTAATTCAGTTTGATCAACTATTTCAATTCGATCTGATTCAAATTTTTTGTATAATTCAATCGATTGGTTTTGAAGAAATTAAAACTGAATCAATCGAATGCTCACTCTTAAATGTGAATGCAAAAAAAAAAAAAGGCTTTGGAAGAGTTATCCTCTTCGAGACAGACAAGGGTTGAGTCTGATATTTATTTTTATAAATATATAATTTTTACATCCAAGAAGATTTCATTAATTGGTTTTGTAATTTTTAGATCCAAGAAGACTTGGAGTCTCCCACTTTGAATTTTCAATCACTTAAAGCCACCCTAATTGTCCTAATGCTAGGCCACTAATGACTTAGTAGGCACCAGCTATGTAATTTTCATGCAGCACACGTTACGTTAAATTTATTTTTATTTTATTATACATAATTAAAAATTTACATGGCCATTTATTATATTCTGTGTTATTATTACAAGTCTTGATTATTTTGCACATTCTTGAAATTGTATAGGGAGAATTAAATTATTTTATTTAGATTGTGTTGTTCGAAATTGATTTTCATGACGTTATTAGTTTTTTTAAATATACTTGTAAATATATTTTTTATTTCATTTTTGATTTTATTATATTTTCCTCGAAAAAAGTTTGGATCAAAATCATCTGTATTCATCGTACCAAAAAAAAAATTGATATATATATATATATATATATATATGATATGCATGCAAATTTTTCAACGCAAGTTGTTATCTGTATTTGTTTTATTATTACAACTAGCACGCGTATTTATATATCAATCACATATCTAAGGCTGTCAATCAATCTTGCTTGATAAAAAAAATATTATATAACAAGGAAAAATTGAAATCAGAGGTTATATTTGTATCATTGATAATGATCATAATTAATAGGGATGGTTTCACACACACACACACACACACACACAAAGGCATATTGTAGCTATGAGTTAAGATTTCAATATCACATAACATGATCCTTAATTTAATTTCTTCGAATGTGCGCTAAAATATATATTCCTTTTTTTTTCAAAAAGCAAAAAAAAAAAATCTTGGAAATCAAATGATCATCATCATCATGAGTTTGTTAATTCACTAGACCGTGAAAGAAAAATATGGATTAAATAACATAATTTGATGAATAAGTCCACTAATTATATTGGTCTAAGGTTTCATATAGGAAGTAGAAGAAGAATCCCACAGTGACATGTTATTAACAAATTGATAGTCTTGCCCAATATTTTGATGAACATTGGACTTTATTCAATTTTCCCAACCACTGGTATGATAATAGGGTATTTTTGCTGTTAGACTATATAGTCAGTAACATCTGGAATCATAATTTTTTTATATGTGATTTTATCTTTCAATATTTAAAAACATTGCAATATGTTCCCTCCCTTAATTACAAGAACATTGCGTCAAGTCATCATATATGAGAGAAAATATAAGCCCCACAACACTAAACTAACGGACCTTATATTGTAATTAATGGGAGGGGGGTTATATTGTGATTAATTTTTTTTTTAATGTTGAGGGACAAAATTGCGTAAAAAAGTTCATGATCCTAAATTGGATCTATAATTTTATGATAAAATTATTCTTTTACCCAAAAAACTATCTACTCCAGGTTCTTAACATTGCTTCAAAAACAACCAATATACAAAGTAGAACTGGTTATATATTTTTGTAAATAAGTTGTATAATAAAATGATTTTCAACACCGGTCATAAAAGTTTTAGAATAGTCTATGAAAGTCCTAAATTATCAAGTAACTAGTGGCGTGTGGGCGTACATAGGTTCCCCACCCTACTTATAAATTATTGTTAGAGAATAAAGGCATATAGTAATTACTTTTTGGTTAATGAGTCGATTTTGTAGGCCTAAGATATCAATAGAAAGGAGATGAAGATTACCACCATTATATATATATATATATATATCTCATCAATAACTATGTTATATTAGTTTTATCAAATAAAATGTTATGTGTCATTATTTTTTAATGATTTTAATTAAGTTTATATTTAATTTAAATTTATAAGCAAACTGATACGGTTTTATAAGTTAAAGATATAAAAATGATAAACTTAAATAATTAACTAATGAATTTAGTTTGAATATATGAGTAAATCGATATGATTTTAAAGGTTTTGTAAGTGAAATCGTGAGTTTGACAAAAATAGATAACTATGATGACATTAATAATTTTATAATCAGAATGACCACACTCCCGGGAGCATAACTTTCTTCTTATACAAGTATTATTATTATACGAGTGCACATCGTGTGAACACACATCATTTTTAAATGTAAAACGAAAATATGAAAGGAAAATTGAATAAAAAAACAAAATTAAAGTCTTTTTGTTTCTTATTCATTTGTTTGGAAGAGAAAAATGGATCGATGATTGAATAACGGTCCAAAGCCACCGCTATACCCTGTCCCATACATCGTTGGATCACCGTCGCTACCTCATACATGGTCGTTTGGTCATTGTCGCTTCATAAAATAACCTCAAGGCATCTTAATCCCATGTAGGGCATGAAAGCCATGTACATCCTTCTATTAATTCTACTATTTTTTTAATTTATTAAAATACTCAATTTTATAAATTTTTAATAAAAGTTTTAATGTATATAATTAATTTTTGAAATAAAAATTAATGTTAATTTTTGAGATATTTATTGTAACTTTTGACAAAAATTATTACTGAATTTAATAAAAAAATATAAATATTAATTTACTAAACTAGATGAAAATAGTAAAATTTAAACTACTAATACCATAGTTGTGTAAAAAATATTGAGTAAATCCTTTCTAAAATATAGCAAAAATATATATTTAAATTAACTATAACCTAATTAAAACTCGATTACTTTCACATCGAGAAACAATTATTATTTTAAAATAAAAGATATAAAATCCGGGTCTTAGATGCTGCCTATGGTCTATAATATAAAATATTTTTTCCAAGTTATTATCGGTATAAAAATAACAAAGATATTTTTTTTTTATTTTTACCTTGTGTTGCTTAACGAGCGTTGATTAGTTTTTGCATGGGAAACTATGGATGTTAGTTGTGGGCAAGAAAAAACTGAAAAAATAAATAAACTTTTAACAATACTCAGAAAAAAAATTATTTTCTTATATATATATATATCTGTATCTGTAATACATATATTTTGGCCGAAAGCTGTAATATATATATATATATATATATATATTCAAAGTATCGTGGACCCAATGTTATATGATTTTTTTCTCTCATCTCATCTCTATCCCTCTCACGCTAACTGCAACTTGGGAGAAAAATTTACTGTCATTGAATGTTACCAAAAGTGATAATTATACACAACTTATCAATATATACTTAAAAAGACTGTTTAAGGATCAAAATAATCTACACTAAAGAAACCCATAAACTTAATTTTCAAGTCATATACACATACTCCCTCCGCAATGAATGAAATATTATACTCTTATTAAATTAAAAAGAAAAAAAGATAAATACTCTCATTAATTTACTTTAAAAAAAGATTTATTTTTTATTTACAATAATTAGGGATAAATTTAAAATATTACTATGCTTTTAATTAAATAATATACTTTTATTAGTTTTCATAATTCACTTAAAAATGTTTTATATATAGGGATGGAGGAAGTATGTTTACTCCCTCCAAATCACAATACTCCATCAATTCTAAATTATAACATACTTTTAGGGAGATTTGGTATACCAAAATATAAAATATTTTAAGAAGATTAAAATTTTATTAAATTAAATAAATTTATTTCAATATTATCACTTCTTTATCTATTTAATTTTCATTCTCTCTTTTTAATATATTAAATAAAAGGTATTTTTAAAATTTTATATTTTTATTTTAAAAAAATAAGGTTATTAAAGTATATTTAATGAGATTTATTTATCCAAAAGTATTTTATAATTTATGAGGGAGAAAGTACAATTAATTATTAATTAATAATTTATATATTTTTAAAAAAATTGGTTAGAATGTTGATTTTCCAAAAAAAAATTTGTATCATTATGATCTTACCTTGAGTAGAATAAATATGATAATTAACTTAATTAGTCAAAACACCATCTCTTTAATTACTACTTTAGTGGAGTATAATAAATTAAAGGTATAATATTTGAAAAAATATACTCTCTCCATTCAAAAATGTAAGATATTTTTTAAAGAGTTAGATATTAAAAAATATAAGTTATTTTTAATCTTTCAAAATATAATCATGGCCTTTTTTTAAAAAGTATTCTTATTGATGAATGACTTTATATTTATTGTAAAGTATTTAATAAGAATAAATATAAAAAAATAGGGTTAATTAAAAAATAAATAACTATTTTATTAAAAAATAAAATTTAGTTAAAAATATAAATGAAAAAAGTATTATATATTTAGAATTAAACAGGACTTCAAGAAAACGCACAACATGTACGACTTACAGCGGTGCAGAGGAGTAATTTTAACCACGTATATCTCTCTCCCCCTCTCTTATCAATTTATAAAGAGGGAAAGAGAAGATAGGCCAGAGGCAACACCAAAAAGAGTAGTTGAATTCTTTATAGTGACAATTCACTGATATAACTTGGTCTCTTAGCTTATGGCAATTGCAGCAACCTCTTCATCCCCCACCATGAGCCTCATCAGCCACAGCCACAGCCACGACGACACGACCACAACCGCCGCCACCTCCTCTGCCACTAATGACTGCGGCGGTGCCCTCAGGCATCCCGACGACGATGAAGACGAAGATGAAAACGGCATCAACAACGACGACCACCACCAGCAAGATATGGTCATGCCGGGCTTCCGCTTCCACCCAACGGAAGAAGAACTGGTCGAGTTCTACCTCCGCCGGAAAGTCGAAGGCAAGCGTTTCAACGTCGAGCTCATCACCTTCCTCGATCTCTATCGTTACGATCCATGGGAGCTTCCTGGTACGTATCAATCAATCTATTGATAGCTAGCTTCAATCAATTGACGAATTGGCTGGAATATGTGAGTGAGAATGTAAGTGATAGTGATGAGTGATGATCAGCTATGGCGGCGATCGGAGAGAAGGAGTGGTACTTCTACGTCCCGAGAGACAGGAAGTATCGGAACGGAGATAGGCCGAACAGGGTGACGACGTCGGGGTACTGGAAGGCGACAGGAGCTGATAGAATGATTCGAGCGGCGGAGAGTTCAAGGTCGATCGGGTTGAAGAAAACCCTAGTTTTCTACTCTGGAAAAGCTCCCAAAGGGATTCGAACCAGTTGGATTATGAATGAGTATCGCTTGCCTCACCATGAAACCCAACGCTTGCAAAAGGTACCATTTATTATTATTATTAAAAAACTCTGCAGCTAATTATAAGTGTCACTGTTTACTTAACTCACAGACACAGCTTAATTGTATGAGGAAGAAATTAAAACCAGTGGGGCAGAGAAGGGGATTGTAGTTGGCCATGACTCTCACCAAAGGTTTCATTTTGTTTTGGATAAAAGGAAAAATTCAGTCACAAATTATTTCTTAAGAATTACCAAATATCCTATACTTCTCGCGTGAAGAGGGAGAAAAATGTTTTATGGGTCCTCTCCCTCCTCCCTCCCTCTCTCCTACCCATCTTGCTCCTCCACCTCTACTTTTATATCCTAGCTTTTCACCTTCGATCTCATCACCATCGCTGCCAACCTCTCCCTGATCTCCCACCAGATCACCCATGTTTTTTGGGTCACCTTCTAGATCCGAGACAACGAAGAAACCTTCATCTAGTGGCTGCAATGTGCCTGGGTCAGGTTTCATGGGGTCCAGGATGCACAGCCTAAAGCTGATAAAATTTGGGTAGTTTCTTAGCTATCATTATGAGGGCAGCATTAGTCATCTATTGGCAGAAGTAAAGCGATGAGTGAAGCTTGGGGCAACCCGTTGATATGTATAGCAATAAGTCTGTTTTTCGTTACAAACCCAGACCCAGCCCTAAAGGGATCACTTGGAAAAACTCTCAATTCTTGCAAATCTTTGCAGGTAGCAGCTAGAACACCTAGACCTTTGTCTTCAATGCAATCCAGTCCCTGTATACAGAAATCATTGGCATTCACTGAAAGAGTTTAGTTAACAAAAGGAAAAAGATTTTGTAGCTTATTAGATTCACCCATAATCACTGACGTTTTCCGCTGTGGTGGATTATTGGTTTTCTCAGATCTTGACCCCCAATCCCTGCTGCATAGCTCAGATTCAAGGATGTTAAGTTCGAGTGAATAGGATACATAGTAGGCAGGCAGCAAGGGTGTTTAAAATTGATCCAAATTGAAAGGATCGAACCAAACCAATCCAAACTGAAAGAAACCGACCAAATTAAAACCGAACAACAATCAAGTCTGCTTTGATTTTTATGAGATGGGAACTGACTGGTTTGATTCAAGTTTCGGTTTTGAATACTAGAAACCAAACCGAACCAAACCAGAGTTGGTTAAAAAAGATACTATTTATTTAGTTATAAATATAAAACCATTTATATTCAAGAAGCATTTTGTTTTGAATTTTTTATAGCAATAGATGAACATTTTTAAAGGACTTGAATGGAAATGCATAATGTTAAATAATTATAATAATCATGCTATGACCATCATGTAATTATTTAAAACTTGAAAGCCTCACGTACTCAATTTATCTACAATAAGTATTTTGTTTTGAATTTTATATAATAATTTTTTCATTATTATTAAAATATAGATACATAGAGAAATATTTTTAAAGGACTTGAATGAAAATACATAATATTAAATAATTTTAATCTTATAAAATGATATGAATTTTTATGATTAATTATTGTTAACTCATTGAAATTTTATTATATTTTTATATCTCTATTTATAAAAAAAGAGCCAAAAAGAATTAGATTTAATCTTAATACATTGCACTATTATGAAGATGGAAAAAATAAAAAAAAATCAAATAAGTGCGTCGAAACTTGATCCAAACCTTAACCAAATTGAATCAAACTGAAAATAAAATTGAATCATACCAGGTTTCATAAAAACTGATCAGGTTCTAGATATGTGTAAATCGAATGGTTCGGTTCAGTTTGATTTTTGCCCAAAACCAAACTAAATTGAGCCTATAAACACCCTTAATGAGGAGCAATCTCCAAAACCCCTTGACAAAATGGTTATTGATGTACAAGTAATAGAAAAGCAACTTAGCGGATTAGAGGGAGAAGTTGAAGAGTTGAGATTGAAGATAAGGTTAGAGAGAGAAGATGAAATCTAGGAAGAGTGTGTGTATGTGCGAAGTAGATGGAAGGTGTTGGATGTTTGAATGGGTCTTACTAGTTTGAAAATAAACACCCATTTGTGGAAAATAAATGAGAGATACTAGATGCTTCATTTTTCATAATTGATGATTTTCTTTGCACCATTTTATAGTATAGTATATTCAATGGTCTTTGTAAAATAATTCATGATTGAATTTGTACTTTTATCCTATTTTTTATTTTTATTTGTATTTTTATATACATATTTGGCTTGCCAAAATCCTTGCCATTCCATTGATTCCTACCCTCCCCTTGACCCAACTCTTGTTGAGGTTATACCTTCTTCTTTCTTATTTATAAGTTATCTCCCACTAATTTGTACGAATTATTAAAAATTAGTTAAAAGTATTGTTCAATAATTTTTTTAGCATTCTCTTTCGTATTCCTCTTCTCCTTTTCAATGGATTCAAGACTATTTATTTCACCCTCTTCAGTGTTACTTTCTCATGACCTACTATACATGTCTAAATTATCTTAAATAATTTTTTATCATTTTCTTCTCAATAGATGTTATATGCCCACTCTTCTCTCATTTTAAATCTTTTAAATAAATGTGCCCACATGTGTCCACACATCTATCTTCATATCCTCATATCTGCTATTCTAACTTTACATTCTTATTATTTCTTTAAAGCCCAACATTTATCATCATATATGACATAACTTGTTTTATAGCAATTCAATGGAACTTTTCATTTATGCTTATAAGATATTTTTTTTATCATAAATAATTTCTGTAGCCTTCCTCTATTTGAACCACCCAAATTTGGTTGTTGATAGAGTATAATAACATTATACAATTTATGTAATTGAACTGGTCTAATAGGATAAGACTTGTTGTTTAGTTTATATATTGTTAAAATTAGTCTATCTTTGCAAAAATATTCTCTTTTTTTCCAATATAGTCTCTCTAGAGTCTCATTTGCTTTATAAATTTTGTTCGTTGACATGAAAAGTTTGTAAAATTAATGTAACTTACAAATAAAAATGGAGGGAGTATTTGTTTTAATAAGCTACTGTTCAATGGTAAATAATGTGCCTTTTAGTATTGCACATATCCCAAGTTATAATTTTGAGTAATGATCAGGGAATGCGATACATATATGTTCTATTTTTCTCCTAATTTGCCTTATGTTAGCCGCTCGTTTTTATGTGGGTTTTTTATGTCCCCATCTCCTTTCAAAATAAATTAAAAAATAATTGTAATATCTTAATGAATTATCCTTTAATAAATCTAAAAATTTATCAACTTCATATATATTTCTATTGTGTAAGAGATACAAGATAGGATTTTTCTTTAAAACCTCCTAAAATCCTAACCAAATTATAATTCAAATAAGACGGGACAATATTCATTACTCACATATAGATCATCATTACATGTGTCTATCTCTTTTCTTATAACACCATATTGTGAGAGATAAATCCAATGCTCAGATCAAGTCTAAAATTTGCAATCTTTATTGAAAAGAACTGTTATATATCACCTAGGCATGCGCATTGAAGCAATTTGTTGATTAAATTTTAAGAGGAGAAAATGTTAACTATGAGCGGAGTCTACTCCTTATACTAATTTTTTTTAATTAGCTTCTTTATATATATATATATATATATATAATATTCCTCAAAGTTTATCAAATGATTGTTTAATTTAGCTTGAAATTTATCTGTGTATATTGTTGTACAGGCTGAGATATCTCTGTGTCGAGTGTACAAGAGACCAGGTGTAGAAGACCACCCTTCTCTTCCTCGCAGTCTTCCAACCAGACTGTCCACTTCATCACCATCAAAACCTTCTTCAGAGAAGAATTATCATAAGCACAACAACGTTGTTCCAGAGATGTTTCATCATCATCATCATGAAAACATGGGATTATTTCTGGAACAACCTCATCATCATCATCATCATCAAGATCAGCAAATTACCAACGAAACTGATCAGGGAAGCAGTAGCAGTACTGCTGCTACAACTACCACCACCACCACTAACAACAACAACAACAGTTCAGTATTAATGATGGATGATCTGAATAGGATAGTGACTTATAATAATAATAACCAACAATATTTACAATACTATAATAGTGGTATGATTAATCCTCCTCCTTCTGAGAATCATCATCATCTTCAGTTCTCTAACCTGCTATTGCAGCAGCAGCCCCAAGTTCAGCAACCAATGGTGGCTCTGAATGCTTCTCTTCCAATTACCTCTTTCTCTGACAGATTGTGGGAGTGGAATCCATTAATCCCTGAAGCTGCAAACCGGGAGTTCAGTAATATGTCCTTCAAGTAATTAATCTTGGTTTATATATATATATATATAAATCCATGTTCAATGTAGCTGATCCTTAATTTTGCTTTCATACTCTGGCATGTAGCGTTTGATTTGAATTATTTAATTACCTAGACTGTTTCTCATGGATTGAAATGTTGATTGTTGGCGCACATGGTGGAGTGTGTGTGTGTGTGTGTGTGTTGCAGAATTTGACATTCACTTGAAAAATCAAAAGGTTTCGCCATTGGTTATTTTGTGATAATTTTGTTATTGTTTAATTTCATATTAAGCTTAAATTAATTATGTCGTTAAATTTTATCATTTTTAGAAATAAATTCAACTTTTAAAATATAATAAAATGAAAGATAATATCTTCATTGTATTAAAAAGAAAGATATTTTTCGCTTACACCCAAAATTCTGTTAAAAAACCAAATTGGTATTTTTTTTTCATGGGGCTTATTTCCCCCTTTCTTGATCAAGATTCATGGGAATGTTAGACATTATCCTGTAAAAGAAACTCTATTTTTCAGCAGAAATTTTAAGTACTTAATCTTATTTACTGTATTCATTTTCAATAAATCAAAGAACAGGATGTTAAGTTTAAATATAAATTAAAAATAATTGGTATAAATATCACATGTTATGATTTGATTGGGAAAAATATAATATTTTTGTGCTGTAAATTTTGGTGTTTTTGGTATAACACGAGAATTAAATTTTTATATAACTTTATATATAACTATTTTCCATTAAGTTGAGGGTGTTAAAAGATATGGAACTTTTTAGTATATTTTTAATTTTAATGTTAAAAAATTAAAAATAAATTTAATAAAGTTAAATAACTAAATTAAATTTAATATGAAATTAAATGATTTAAAAATATATTTTTATCGTTTTAAACAATCAATAATAAAATACTCAAATTAAAGGCTCTATCAAAAGAATGGCAAATAAAATGAAAATCAACAATTAACCCCTTAGGATTATCTCAAATTCAAGCAGCTAGAGAAGAGTTAAATATTAGTTTAGATTCAAACATTTTTTTCACATAATAAAAAATTAATAATCGAAACAAAACATAGGGTCATTTTTGGTTTTTGCATATTCTCACTTTTAGAGTCGGGAATTCAGGCGGGCTGGGCTTATTCGGGCTCGGCCCGAATAGGCCCAGCCCGAATAAGCCCGAACCCAAACAAGCTCGATTTCTCGAAAAGCCCGAATAGTCAAGCCCGGCCCGAATTCCTTCGGGCTTCGGGCGGCCCGAATACCCGAATTTAATTTTTAAAATTATTTTTAATTATTATTTTTTACTTTAAAATTAATTATTTTATTTTATAAAAAATATAAAATATATTTTTTTAATACTTAAATGATGTTTAGGACTCAAATATATGGTATTTTAGTATAAAATGATCTAAAACTTAAATAATTAATTAATATTTATTATATTATATATATTTTTTAAAAATATAATTTTTTTATTCGAGTATTCGGGCCAAGCCCGATCGGGTTCGGGCTTGGCCCGAATAAGCCCGAACATAAAAAAATACCTTTTTTTTAAGCTCGGCCCTAAAATTTTTTAGGTCAATTCGAGCTAGCCCGTCAGGCTTGACCCGAATTACCGGCTCTACTCAGTTTGACAAGGTGCATTTGGCCTCTCAATCTTGTGAAGCCGCATAATCAAGTTATAGTATTTTTTTTTTTTGTCCTTTTGTGGATAGTTTTCAAGTAAGTCTTTGTCATTACTCATACTACTAGGTGTGTTCCAACTAAAGCTGTTAGATTTGCATGCATTTTTCAAATGCTGGGGGCCTTTTCCAGAAGTCTGACTCGAGTATCAGTGAAGTTTAGGTGTAAATCAAAATAATTAGAACAGAAATTTACTTAATGTCATTTTTTTCATATGCAAATATTCACATGTTTTTTTTAATACTTAAGTTAAATTATGGAATTTGGAAAATGACCACCCACACTATACATACATATTCTTTTTCTTTTTTCTTTTTAATTTCTGATGGGGATAACTAATCCATCCCA
Source organism: Prosopis cineraria (assembly GCF_029017545.1). NCBI lineage: Eukaryota > Viridiplantae > Streptophyta > Magnoliopsida > Fabales > Fabaceae > Prosopis > Prosopis cineraria. The sequence continues at coordinate 2,920,824 of NW_026555334.1, forward strand.
AGACCAATTATTTTGCATCTCTCTTTTATTTAAATTTTTTATTGTAATTATTTTCTAATTCTTTATTGAAAGTTTATTTTTGTGGTGTTTTATGTTCTTGTCGGTGGATTTCTTCAATTCTTTTTATAAGGTACTTTGAAGAAGATACTTTTGGTCCTCTTTTTTATTAGACAACATGTAGGATGTTTATAGTACATTTTTCTCATATTATCCTTATTCAATGTTGGTTTATATTTTGTAAATTTGGCTCTTTGTTTGTCAAAGGATGGGTTTAATAAGGGTAACATTAGAAACTTCATTAGTTTTTATACAAAAATAATGAGTTCCAAGCCTCTTCTTAATTTTAATGAAATTGTCAGAAATGACTTATAAAATAAAAGAACAAAGTACTTCATATGCATGAAAGAATTCTTGCATTGATCTGGTGCATCACATTATTCATAATTTATCCAATAAAAATATGACATTCTAGCACCAATTAAATCAAATAAAATTTTATGTGTTATTATTTTTATTGAATAAACTATAAATAATGTGATGTATCGGATTTATATAAAATTTTTTTACAAATATAATTCTAAAATCCAAGCTGATTAAATTCTTTTAAATTTAATGTGAAGTCTAAGAAGTTAAATAGTCAAATCTTTTAAAAGAAGAAGTTCAAACATGCATTAAATCCATTGTAAGGTAGAAAGCCCACGTTTAAGATTATAGGTGTGGAGAGAAGGCCCAAGAAAAAAATGGGATATGTTTACCCAAAAATGGAAAAAAAAAAAACACGTGGGATGAAGCTGTGGGTCAATCATCAGAAATAGATTTTTAATTTGTTTTAAGTGATTTTCCTATTTTATTTACTTTAAATAAAACTTGTTAGTCAATAATTTTATCTTGAAGACTAAATTTCGTGTTACTTTCCTATTTCTATTGTAGATAATGATTGGCTAATTCATTTTCTTATGTAATAATGACATTATAGATTAAACTTTAACTTCTTAAGATTTACTGCCTTCAATTTTATTTATAAGGCGGATAGAGAAATTTTTTTATCATATTTAAAATTCACATAATCAATTTTTATTATAATTTCTGATTTACGCTTCATTAAATGTTGGTGAAAGAGAACATGTTATTAAAGAATATATATTTAATAAGAATAAAATTAAAAATTTATTAAATTTTTAGACGAGATAAGATTAATAAGTTTTAAGAGATTTTTTAATTCTAGTAAAATATATTAAAAATAATTTATAAATAAGATCAGGTGAAAACTATTTAATCATTAATAATAAGGCTTTACAGTATTCAATATTTGCTTATTTATAAGCCAACTTTATAAACTGAGGACCGAGTATTTTTTGGTTGAATAGGAACTTGAGTATTTTACTATTAAAAAAAAAGAAGGAATTTGAGTTCTTTTTTTGTAAGTGTTGTTGCGTGCATTGTGGTTACTCTGAATACAAATATGACTTGCCATCAAGAGAAATTAGCCATGTAATTTTTTTTTGCAATAACTTTTGTTTAGTAGTGGCGCCAAACGAGAACAACCAATGGTGATAATTTACGATAATTGTTATTAGCTGGTTAATGGTGACTAATAATGATGATCGGTGGGGGTGGATAGCTAACAATAGCTAATGGTGTTTGGCTAATGGCAATTGATGGTGGTGACATCAGTAATGGCAGCGGAGATAATAGACAATGACCAAATTACCAAAAACTATAAGATAAAACTCAACTGAGCTCATAACACCGATGGTATATATCTTGTATTGATTCAAATTACCGAAAACTATAAGGCAAAACTGCTGTATAAAATATTGTAGTCACCAACCAAAAGTTAAACTATAAATAAGTGGGATCAAGTTATGGATAATATGAAATTGAAAACGGAGTTGTCACCTTAATAATAATTCAAAGGTAACATGAAAGGAATAGTAGAATTAACATCTCGACATAACAAAAGTTTAGAAAAAGTTTGAGAAGTAAATAATGGCGAAAATGACAGAACAATTCTACTAAAATATGTAAATGATAATAAAATATTATGAAATATCTTATTTTTCTCAAGTCTTTAAAGATTCCTACGACGTTAATTATTTTTGGTTAAATAATTAAAATATCCTAATGTTATGTTTGGATGCATGTGGATTTGAATTTGAACCAAATCCAATGTTTGAGTAATTAAAAACATATGGAGTTGGATTTATTTCAAATTTAAATTTAAATCCTACCTCAATTTCTTTTATAATTTTAAATCGTTTTTAAACCTTTATTATTTTAAATTTTAATGGAAGTATCTCTCTTCCTTCATGCTCATTTATCAACTTCGCTACTTTTCTAACTTTAACATCACTGCCTCCAGCTAACTTCTTTTGGGATTAAACTATTGGTGTCGACTTGGATCGAACTATTGGCGTCAACAGGAACCTGACAGCAATGCTGAAACAGACATAATAGGTGACATAGACTAAAATCCAACTACAGGCACCGACTTGGGCCAGACCATGGGCAACAATTGAGTTTAGGAATTTCAAATTTCAATTCACTTTTAACCACTCTTTTCCACCACCAGGTGCCAACTCATAATCATTGTTGTCATTTGATACCAGTCTATTACAGTCATCTAATGTTGGTACGCTACATCTTTCGATGCTGGTCTATCGCATCCAATTGGTGTCAGTCTGCTGCTGCCATCTCTGTCCACGACTCCTATGTGGTCACCATCTTTGATCCGTCCACCTTCGTCATTCAACGCCAAATATCATTGTTAATAGGGAATGGTTTGATGTCATCTTTCAAGTCCAATTTGTAGTCCTCAAATTGTTGTAATTATCTCATGCTAATCCATAAGCGTTGTTTGGGATTGGATTGTCAATGTCGACGAGGCCGAACCCTGGGTTTGGATAGCCATAGTCAACCAAGACTAGGTCACCACCCTTGATTTGGATTGGATCGTCGACTTTTATTAGGATTGAATTGTCAATATCATATGAGTTGCTTTTGAATTCAAACATATAATTTGAAAATTTAAATTTTATTTAAGATCCAAACAAAAAATATTTATATTATAATTTGAAATTGTTTATATCGTCCAAATAAAAAATTTAAAATTTATGAATTTCAAATGTAATATTTTAATTATAAGATTTCAAATTCAAATTTTTAATTTAAATTCACCTATCCAAACACAACCTTAGTTTAAATTAAAGCAATAATTACTTGTTACGTTGTAGTTATTGCTAGAAGAAAAATAATTATTACTTAACCTAAAATAGGCACGGATAGTTATAAGACTTAGATTTCAGTGAACATAAAATTTGCATATGTGAAGTTGTGATTGTTTTTTCCATCTAATTATCACTAAAAAAATAGTTATTATTCATACTAAAGTAATTATAGATATTTGCAACATTTGAACTTTAGTAAATAAAAAAATTTACACAAAAATATTGTAATTACTTATTTCATTTTAGTTATTACTAAAAAAAATAGCAATCATTAATTAAACTAAATGGCTGTTTGGTTGGAGAGAGGAGAAGGGAAAACCTCCCCTCCAAATTGGGGGGATCCATTTCTCTCCTCCCCCTCCCTCCCCTCCTCTTCCCTCACCTTTCTTTCTCTCTATTTCCTCCATTTTTCTTGAACTAAATGCATCCTACGATAGTCACAAATATTTACAATATTTAAATTGCATAGGAAAAGTTGTAACTTGTTGCATTCTAGTCATTATCAATAAAAAAAATTATTACTTAAACTTAGAATAGTGACAAATATTTATCTTTTTTATTTGGCATAAAGATGTTACTTCTTTTTAATTTTAAAATTGAGTATTTTAATCATTTTATTAAAAATTTTTAATGTGATTTTTTTTAGAAACTGGAAAAGAATTATGTCATTTTACTGTGTCATTGATATTTGGATACTTCAACATATTTTTATGTCATGTTCCCATTTTCTTCCGTCCTATGCCAAATTTTTCCTAAAATTAATTATAAACCCGCTAAAACACGTTGTCGTGAGTAGCGGTCCCATTCCTCTTCGTCGACGAACGAGCATTCCACACTCCATCGGACGCCTTCAACCGTTGTCAGTCCTGCGTGGTTGTTCTCGGGCAAGCAGTGAAGAAGGTTCGAACCCTAGGACATTTTCTTTTCCCAGAATCCGGTGAGATTGATTTGTTCAATCTGGCTTTGAATCTTTCTCCGCGTCATCTGTTCCCTGCGTGGCTGTTCTTGCTTCTATTTTAAGCTTTAAATTTTAAATTTTAATTTGGCTTTGAATCTGGTCATGTAATCGTTTGAATATTTTTACATATTGAGTTTATTTTTTGTACTGGTTTTAGCTTGAATGGTGTGTACTTAGCTATCATACTTCTTCCCTCTTCATTTTGATTACTAGCGACTTGTATGATTTGGATTGTGTTTTCTTGCAATGTCGGATTTGTTGTGTATTGGCATTATGTTTATTAATCTTTGTATATTTCATCAATTTTGGAAAATACTTAAGGTATTTGTGATGTATGATCTTGTAAATGGCTTGGCTCGAGCTGTGTCAAAGTGTCTGGAACAAAAATTAAAAGGGTATTATATCAACTATGCATATTTCAAAGATTTCAATGAGTGTAGTATGGGTCCGCCTATGTTTGGCCATAAAAGTTGTTACCACATAACTTTTTGTAAAACCTATGGTTCTATGGTTAGACAAATGGAAGATAATGAAATTTTAGGTTATGATATGGGATAAAATCTATGTTAAATATTTTCTAAGACTGGTGAAAATATGATGCTAAGGGGATAATGCACTTTGATGCTTTGTGCAAGTCTTAAGGATTGAGAGTTGGGGTTAATTATGTTATGTAACAGCTAGTGTGCTATTTTGTGTGAAATTGGTGGCTGTACAAATGGGTTATGTCTCATGATTGTAATGTTATGTCCCATTGTTGTAATGTTGTCCAAATGTTAAGTCTTTGTTAGTTGCTAAATGAGATGGCACCCTAAGTATTGGCATTTGGTGACTGAGTCTGCTTCTTGCTAATATATGGATATTTGGGATACTCATTCATAGACCCATAGATTAGACAAAGTGAGGGAAAATGTGTTTAAAGGAAACTTGAAAAGTCATAGTTTGAAGGTGCAGCAAGTTAGGCTTGGGATTGCTTTGGCACCATTTCTCCATGTGATTTATCACAACATTTTTTTAATTAGGTTTGAACAATTGCATTTAAGTCAAGCTTGGTATTGTCTTTATATAATATTTGTGGGATATTTTTGCTTGATCATTTTGGTGTTTATCTCTCAGGCTTCATTGAGTCATCCTTTTCATCTTGGACATTAATGTCGCCTTCAAAATACCTCAGAGTTATCATTCCTTTCATTGGCAGAAATAAAGGTGTGATCTTCTTCTATCATGATGTCTACTTGACAGATTTGTTGTGTCACATTTTTTGCCCCCTCTTTTATAATGGGTTAAGGCTTTGAATTTGATTTTGTTGTTAACAATTGGATAAGCGTTTTTACTCCCAAGTTCTTGAATTTTTATCTATTTGATGGAAGAAGTATGATAGAATTTTCTGGTTCTTCGTTATTCACTTTTTTTAGGTATTCGTGAATGTTCTGTTTTCTGAATTCCATTCTTTCTTGGATTCCTAATGCTTTTGTCCTCAATTTAAGTTTTAACATCAACTTTTTAGAAATTGTCTCACTATTTGATGCTAGCTTTGGCTAAGGGATTATGTGCTTGTTTTACCTTCTTGTTTGGCTTAATAGAATGGGAAGTTGTTCATATTTTGCATGAGAAATGATGAATTTGAGAGTTAGTGTGTCAATTTCTATTTGAAATTTTTGCAGATAGTAACAACCATTTCATTCGGCATACGTATTCCTAATTCATGGATCTCTCGGTTCAAGAAATCAAAATAAGATGATCAAACCATTTCTCCTGACTCTTTTTCAAGTATTTCGTTACTTTAAAGAAAAAGAAAAAGAACTTCTTTTCTTCTTCCTATCACAGCAAATCCAACAAACCCCTTTAACCTAATAAAAATAAGCAGCTAAATTTGCAAAGAATGATTATTGTTTGAAGTATGTTTTACACACTATTATGTGTGAATACAGAATACATCAAATTATGGGGCATTCAACATATTCTTAGATGTAAGGAAGATATTTACTTGGGAATTTAGGTGGGTGAGGTAATGATAGCAATGAAGATAATTGTAATGTCTGGTCTGACTCATGCATGCTTCTAAATTGTCTGAAGTTCCTTTTGACTTTTTAACTAATGAATTCCGTTTGAACAATGCTAGCATTATTCAGTATTGAGCATTTGAGCATAAATTGTAAGATATGAAAAGCTAATAATGTGTTTTCTTTCAGGCTTCTTATCTGTGGTTCTCTATGAGCTATATTTGATCAGCTATGAAATCGAGTGTGAATCCTGGATTAATGTTCAGGCCAACCATGAACCTCTCTATCTTAGAGACAGTTTTGCACAAATGCCAATTTCTAAAGCAATTGAATCAAATCTTGTCCCAGATGGTACTGACCGGATTTATCAAAGATACATATGCTGCTAGCAGAATCATCACGTTTTCAACGAACTCAAATTTCATTGGCATTGATTACTCTCTCAAAATTTTTAATCACATTGAGAACCCTAATGGGTATATTTGGAACACTATGATGCGCGCATACTTGGAAAGGAACTCTCCTCATGAGGCCTTAACTTTGTACAAATTGTTCCTCATTAATGATCCCATTCCAGATAACTACACCTACCCAATTCTTCTTCAGTCTTGCACTGCTCGGTCTTCAGAATTTGAAGGAAAACAATTGCATAATCACATTTTGAAATTGGGTTTCAATTCAGATATTTATGCTAGGAATACATTGATCAATATGTATGCAGTTTGTGGGAGCATGAGTAGTGCGCGTAAGATTTTTGATGAAAGTCCTGTGTTGGATCAAATTTCTTGGAATTCAATTTTGGCAGGGTACGTTCAGATGGGCGATGTAAAGGAGGCAATATATATATATGATCGGATGCCGGAAAGAAATATTATTGCATCTAATTCTATGATTGTGTTGTTTGGAAAAACTGGTCATGCTGTTGAGGCTTGTCAACTATTTAATGAAATCCCCCAAAAAGATATGGTTTCATGGAGTGCAATGATTTCTTGTTATGAACAAAATGCAATGTATGAGGAGGCATTGGTTTTCTTCACGAAGATGAATAAAAATGAAGTTACAGTGGATGAGGTGGTGGTGGTAAGTGTTCTTTCTGCTTGCACACACTTATCAATTGTCCAGACAGGAAAATCAATGCACGGCTTGGCTGTGAAAATTGGAATTCAATCCTATGTTAACCTTCAAAATGCTTTGATACATTTGTACTCAAGTTGTGGGGAAATATTGGATGCAAAAAAGCTTTTCAATGATGGCATCCACTTGGACAGGATTTCTTGGAACTCTATGATATCCGGGTACCTGAAATGTGATTTAGTTGAAGATGCTGAGTCATTATTCAACTCCATGCCAGAGAAGGATATTGTGTCTTGGAGTGCCATGATATCAGGGTATGCTCAACATGAACGTTTCTCAGAGGCTCTAGCATTGTTTCGAGAAATGCAGTTTCATGGAATCCCACCAGATGAGATCACATTAGTGAGTGTAATCTTGGCATGCACCCATCTCGCTGCATTAGACTTGGGAAAATGGATTCATGCTTATATTAGTAAAAATAATTTAAAGGTTAATGTTGTATTGGGTACAACTCTTATAAGTATGTATGTGAAATGTGGATGTGTGGAAAATGCTTTTGAGATTTTCAATGTGATGGAGGAAAAGGGAGTTTCAACTTGGAATGCTCTTATCCTTGGGCTGGCAATGAATGGTATGGTAGAGAAGGCCCTTGGCATGTTTGCAGATATGAAAACAGTAGGGTTGCTTCCGAATGAGATAACTTTTATTGGAGTTCTTGGTGCATGTCGGCACATGGGCCTAGTGGATGAGGGGCGCCACCACTTTCATTCTATGATTGAAGAACACAAAATAGAGCCAAATGTTAAGCATTACGGATGCATGGTTGATCTCTTAGCACGTGCTGGTATGCTTAAAGAAGCAGAGAAACTTATTGAAAGTATGCCAATGGCACCAGATGTTGCTACTTGGGGTGCTTTGCTTGGGGCTTGTAAGAAATATGGTAACAAGGAAATGGGGGAGAGGGTGGGAAAAAAGCTCATTCAACTTCAACCTGACCATGATGGTTTCCATGTTTTACTATCAAATATATATGCTTCCAAAGGAAATTGGAATGAGGCTCTTGAAATTAGGGGGAAGATGATGGAACATGGGGTGGTGAAGACGCCTGGTTGTAGCATAATTGAAGCAAATGGAGTGGTTCATGAATTCTTTGCTGGAGACAAGACACATTCTAGAATAAATGATATTGAGAATATGTTGGATGTTGTGGCGTTGAAGTTAAAGGATGAAGGATATTCACCAGATACAAATGAGGTTTCACTTGACATTGATGAAGAAGAGAAGGAAACTGCCCTTTTTAGACACAGTGAGAAACTTGCAATAGCATTTGGACTTCTCACCGTTGCCCCATCTACACCAATTAGAATTATCAAGAACTTGAGAATTTGTAATGATTGCCACATTGCAGCAAAATTGATTAGCAAAGCATTTGATCGTGTTATTGTGATTAGGGATCGCCATCGCTTTCACCACTTCAAGCATGGATCTTGTTCTTGCATGGATTTTTGGTAACGTTATTGTTCTTGAAAGTAAAGTGGTGGGGGACATGGGTACATCATTCTTGTCATTGTGTTCTGGAACTTTTTTTTTTGGGGCCAAATTGTGCTCTGGAACTTAAGTTCAACCATTGATGGAGAATTGGAGATTCACAAAAACACGAATTTTGTGCGTGCCCTAACTCCCCAACAATCGAAGTTGAGATTAATGCCTTGCATGCCAAGAGGGCTTAGCGTGTTTCATTTGGCCTTTTCGGCTGGCAATCAGTCAGAATGGAAATATTTTGCTACTAACTACTGGGGACTGGTGGCAAGGCAGTTGAAATAACTTTTAAGTGCATTTTCATTTGTCGAACTTGGGAAGTTTCGACTGAAAGGATTATATGCAGATATCTTAAACTCCATACCATTGTTAGTTACCGGCATAATATTGGATTTGAATTTGCTGAGTGGCTTAAGTCTAGTCACTTAATGAGTGTGTTATATGACACAATAACAGTTATTCAATTTAATTGAATGGTTGTAAGAGATTTTATTATATAATTTTAAAAAGAAAATCAAACATTACATTTTTGGAGAGAACAATGTATGTGAGGTGTGCTTTAATTGTTAGGATTGTTTTAAATTTTTGGAGGGAAATGTATTTTTATAATTTTTAAGTATTAATAAAATTTAATAATCGTAATTGAGACACTTATTAAGTGAGTAAATTTAAGCCATTCATCGAATCTAAATCTCACAATATTTATATGTTGGTGGTACGACTACTCACTAATTGGATTGTCTAGAATGCCAGAAATGAGGTAGGAAATAGGTAGCAGTAGACTACCATGGCAAAAGATCTTTCCTAATACTTGCAGGCTTTTTAAAGTGTTGGGTTGTTCAAACGCGAGTAGATTTAAGATGATAGAGGTTATCCCATATCAAATAAAGTTGTGTTTAATAATTAATATATAATAAAGAGGAATGATTTATAAACTTGAGGTTTTGAGTTAAAATGTAATGTCTTTTTACTATTATTGCTTGTTTCTTCTTTTCTCTTGTTCTTGAACAGTTGCTCCCCATTCCTAACATAAAGAAAATTAGGATGTGTATAACCTATAGAGAACAACAAAACCCAAACAAGGATATCACATTCGTGAGCACAAAGAAGGTACTATAATTCATGGAAATTTTACTATCTTAAGATTTCCTATAATTAGATAAGCTAAGAGATTAATAGATGTTTGGTACATGAAAAATTATTCTCTAGAAAAGAAATGAAGAATCTATCTAGAAAGAACATAGGATAGATGTATTTTCTATTTTTTTAAAAGTATTTTTTTTTTTGCTTACCAAACATTGCATTTAATTGTAATTTCAAAATGATGGGTTGGTGGTTTTTAGAATATTATAAAATGGGTAGTGTTATAATATCTCTCGTTCCTATATGCTATCTCATTTCTCTTGTTTGTTTACTTTATTTTTGCAATTTTTGGCGATGTTTGTTGGGTGCCTAGGGCAGTTTGCTTGTCTCTTGGCATCGAAGATGTTTTCTTCCTGTGCAGTTCTCGCATATTGTTGCTCCTCTTTGGCCTTTGGTTCTTTTGTCTATACCTTTTTGACACCAAATCATGTAAATACAAAGGTATTTTTTTTTTTGGCTTTGTATCCTAAAATGTTTGGATTTGTTGGGTTGATTGCGTATTCAATTCACTCCAGACAAAGCTATTTACCTATTCATGCAGTTATTGCATTGTTGGATTGTGGATTTCATTACATCAAGATGGTAGTGAGTTTTTTTGATCAGATGACAACTTGGATTTCTCCCTCATGCATGTTTTTTTATGTTTCCTTCTTTTTTGTTTGTGGGCCAATCTACTCTAGAAATGGGTCTAAAAAAATAAGCTTTCTCGTTCCTTTTTGCATTGGGGCCACCTGCTTGATCTGAATCCTTGTCTTTTATATACATCTCATTTAACTTGCATCACCTCTTCATCTTTTTCTTCCACCGCTTCTTTTCCTCTTTATTTTTTAATTAAACAATGTTAAGGATTAGGTGTCAAGCCCACAATTAATAGTGGCATTGAGACGAATACGTGGCATATTTTCCTCACATCCACCGATTACTCAGCCCATTTCTCTCTCCTCAATTTATTTGGTCACTCTCTTCATTTCTTCCAGAACCATCACTAGGCTTTCTTTGATCACCATACTTTCTCCACAAGAATTAATATGCTCTTCTAGGGCTATCATATGATGGTATTGGTTTTTTTTCCTTACTTTCAACTTGAGTGCTGGATAGTAGGAGAAAGTGAGGGATTTTGAGAAAAAAGAAATTAATTAAAAGCAAGAGATTTTTAAGGCTGAGAAATAATATCTAGTTCTCTTTGAGAGTCAAAAGATTCAGGTAGCAGCAACACTACCTATTCTTTATATGCATGTCTAATTGTTTGAGTATATTTATATTTGTACTGTTCCTATTTTATAAAAGAACCTTGTTTCAATGTATTAATTGGTATTTTGAATGTGATTGTGCACATGTGCACTTGCACAATTTGATATATCTTTGTAAGGATTGACTCCCAACGCTTGTTTTTTTTTTTTTTCAATTGATGTTGAAAAGATATATATAAAAAATATGGAAGAAGATATATATCTATATATATATATATATTGTATAGATGTTCTTGAGTGATAACGTGTATACATTGAATGACTATGTTTACTATTGATATTTTCCCACCCCTCAAAATCTCGCCCCTTTTAGGTAAAGGTACAAGTGAAGCAAGAACGACATTGATTAAAGTAAGAAATGAAATAGAATAATTACATAATTATAAAAGAATATTGCCATGTAATGTGAGGATTCTTGAGACACGTGATGTTCATAGTATGTCTCAAGAAAATTTATTCAAGGATTTCTATGAATGTAAGATAGATTTTGAGAAATAGGATAAATTGGCTTTTAAATTATAGGTTTAAATGTATTTTAGACCCTAAACTCATCTTCTATGCAATGTTCATATTAATTTTTAAAAATGGTGCAATATGATTTTTATTTTTAATAAAAGTTAATTTTGATTATTAGTTGAATCAAAAATGACAAAAAAAATTTCAAAAATTATAAAGAAACAATAAAGGACTCAAACAATTACAAAAAGAGCCAAAATTTTCTTAGCTTTCTTGATATTATTTTCTATCATTTTTTATTTAACTAATGGTTTAAGTTAGCTCTTATTAATAGTATGAGTTGAATTACACTATTTTCAAAAATTAAAAAAAATATTATACAAAAGATAAGTTTAAAATTTCAAACATTTTTAAACTTATAATTTAATCATTAATTTGCTCATTTACCCTTGAGAACTATAAATTAAAGTCATGGTATGGTTTTTAAAAATTTAATATTTTTTATACTGTCTTTAGAATAAAGAGAAAGTGATATGGTTAGAATTTCAAATATTTTTAAACTTATAATTTAATTGTCAATTTGTGCATTTACCCTTGAGAACTATAAATTAAAGTCATGGTATGGTTTTTAAAAATTTAATATTTTTTATACTGTCTTTGGAATAAAGAGAAAGTGATATGGTTAGTAAGAGTGTCTCAGATCGGATGTGAGATGTTTAAATAGTGTGAATTATTTAAGTTTTATATAAATGTCAAAGTCCAACAACTCTTGTTAATAAATGAATTAACTTAATCAATTTCCTTTAAGTGTTTTTTTCCTGTTGAATAAAAATCTCCGCTAAATAATTAGTGGGTGATAGAGAAGATGAAGTCTTTGACTAAGTTTTTAAAAATTAATTAAAATTTCAAATAAAATTTAAACACCAAATTAAAACTTAATATGTAATTAGAAGGTTAAATTAAAAGCATATGTTTCTCAATTCATTTTGACTATACAGATACGCGAGATATCCAAATCATGTACCGCCTCTTTCGAATATAAAACATTATTAACTAAAACACACCAATTAAGAAAAATAATTAGGTAATTCAAATATAAAACTTTTTTGTACTGTAATGTTCCTCTTTTACAATTAAAAATAGTGTAATGTCACTTATCCCATGAACAAAGATTAATTTAACCATCGGCTAACTCAAAATTATAAACAAGAACTTAAAAATTAAAAAGAAGAGCCAAACAATATAAGCGACGATCATATAAGAAATTTAATACTTATTGAGTCTCATGATTTGCAAATAAATATCTAGAGATAAATATTATTTTTTATGATATAAAAGATCAAAATATCACTTTGATCAATCACTTTGATAGTTTGATAGGCTATAGGATGATTATCATATTATCATTGTTGACAACACTTGTAATCAATTAAAAATATATTTGTTGTAATAATATCTTATTAAAATATTAACATTTTAATAATTTCTTCTGGTATTATTGCTAACAATGATAATTGGATAATCATATGATAATTGGTAAAAGTGGCGGGTCAAAATGATATTTTAATCTTTTATATTAAAAGTAATATCAGTATATTGGATTTTACCCAAAGAAAATATTAGTATAGTAGCATTCATTTATAATTAAAACAAGTTAATTGATATTAATTTTTATATAGGATCCTTTAATGAAATTTTTGATATCACTTTTTTTCAATTAACTAATGATCAAACTCAACCTATTTAACAATGAGAGCAAATTTGCTTCCTTTTCAAAGGTTGAAAAGAAAAATTATACCACCAAAATGTTTAAGATACAATTTTTGTATTAAATTATAAAATATTTTTTAAAAATTTTTTTTATTTTAAAATATAAGACACTTTAAATAGATTAAAATTTTATTAAATGCATTAATTTTAACATTATTCTTCCACTTTTTATAATTAATTTGTATTCTTTTTTTTTATTATATTAAATTATGGATATTTTAAAAAAGTTTATATTTTTATTTTAAGAATATAAAATTGTTAAGTATATTTAATGAATTTCATTGATATATAAAATTTTATTTAAAAATATATTATAATTTAATATGAAAGGAGTATTAAATATTTCTATAGAAATAGTTAACGGACAAAAATGTGTTTAAATCCTTACTTGTTTCATAATAAATTATTATTATTAATATTAGTAATATATTAAAATTTATTTTTTTTATTTGATTGGATAAAAATATATTAAATATATAAAATTAACAGTTTTGATATACCCCTAAAAGTATTTAAAGTGGAAAATTATTAATTATTTTTAAAAATTTAATTTATATATTATAATTTAGAATTTTATAAAAACCCCTTATATTCGAAGCATTTATCTATTAGCTGAGATCACCACGTAGAAACCGAGGATTATGAATATTGAAAGGGCGCGCAAACGAACTAACGATAACTAAATCCAAACTATAAAAATTAAAACTTGCTAACAATCTCCTTCACTTCCTCTTAACAGTTTGTGAGTTGTCTTCAACAATCACTCTTTTCTCTCTTTTTCTTTTTCCAAAATTTATTTATTTATTTCGCTTCTAATCGCTTCAGTCTCTCATCTTTTCTGCTTCAATCCTCAAAATTTATCCAAGCTTGACGGCGAGCGTCGAGGGAAATGGCCTCGTTCGCCGGACAAACGATTCTCGTGACTGGTGGGGCAGGGTTCATCGGGTCTCATACAGTGGTTCAGCTTCTCAAAGAGGGATTTAGGGTTTCCATAATCGACAATTTTGATAATTCCGTGATGGAAGCAGTAAATCGGGTTCGGGACTTGGTGGGTCCTCTGCTTTCTCAGAAGCTTGAGTTCACTCAGGTATGAGACGGGTTTGTTTCAAGAATTTGGTGTGAGCTTGATCTTTTTTGAGATTAAGAAGAACCATTTTCTCATGAATACTCTAATTCTGTATCTATAAGAACCATTTTCTCATGACTACTCTAATTCTGTATCTATCTTTTCCGTTCTTTTTTTAAGGCGTGAGGGAACTCATTTTTTGTCTTTTTGTTTTTGGGTACTTTCACTAGATTGCCTTTGTTTGTTTGTAGGGTGATCTCAGGAATAGGGAAGATTTGGAGAAACTGTTCTCTAAGACGAAGTATGCAAATTAAATTGATTTTGAATGTTTCTAGCTTATTGCAATTGCAAATAGATATGATTCTTTTTAAAAAAATTGGTAATTTCAACTGGGCATCATGATGAGGCAGATTTGATGCTGTGATCCATTTTGCTGGTCTAAAAGCTGTTGGAGAAAGTGTTGTAAAGCCCCGTCGATATTTTGATAATAATTTGATCGGCACCATCAATCTTTATGAAGTTATGGCAAAATATAACTGTAAAAAGGTAGGTTCATACTTCTATTGCTTCAGCCTTTCGGTCTTGTTCTTGCAATCAATGGAAAGCAAGGGGCATAGTATGTCTTCTCCAGGTTCCTAGAATCAATGCATAATCATTCCAATATGCAGATGGTTCGGTTGTGTTATAATGGTGCTCAATTATATTTATAGCTACACAATGTGGCTTCCTATATCATCTGATCACTTAGCAGTGGATCTCATTTTTTGTTCTTCACACATAAAATACTGCCTAGAATTTATCTCAACTCATGATTCAGATAATCTGACCCCCCCCCCTGTTGGGGGGTTGCAGATCGTTTTTTCATCATCGGCAACAGTATATGGTCAACCTGATAAGATACCCTGTGTTGAGGACTTCAAGCTACAAGCCATGAATCCTTACGGAAGAACCAAGGTAAGCACCATTATTTTCTATGCTTTTGTCCTTTTTTTTGTTTCTCTCTCCTTTTTTAGGCTGTTTTTGGATCTTGTGGGTGGTCTATGTTTGCTATCTGATGCATTCATTTTTTACAGCTTTTTCTTGAAGAAATTGCTAGAGACATTCAAAAGGCTGAGCCAGAATGGAGAATCATCTTACTGAGATACTTCAATCCAGTTGGGGCCCATGAAAGTGGTAAAATTGGTGAAGATCCTCGGGGCATCCCAAATAACCTCATGCCTTACATCCAGCAAGTAGCTGTTGGCAGATTGCCAGAGCTTAATGTATATGGTTTTGATTATCCCACAAAGGACGGCACTGCGGTTTGTAAAAAAATCCATATTTTCTGTACTTTATTTTTGCATTAGAGAAACCCTTATCATGAGAAATTTGGTGGTCTCATATGATAACTGTGCCCTGAATAAACCGAAACAGCAAACTAGTTTATAGATGGAATCTAGGAAGCATCAATATGTGTACCGAATATTCCACTTGATATGTGATTTATATTTTAGCATTCATATTATTGTTTTCCTTCAATACTTTTTGAAACAAGAAATAATCCAGTATATTTCAGAATATGTCAAAACAACTTCAAAACAGCTAAAGATCTCACAAGAGATCTTAGTGATGTGAGCAGAGATGAAGATTGATATTTAAACTTCATTTATTTTATGCTTTTAGTAGTAATTTGTGATATGAGCATCTTTTTAAATTTGCAAGTTCTGTTTAGCACTCAGGTTTGTTTGTCATGTTTAGTTTTGTTTTCCTGTTTATTTAATTTCTTTTGTTTGTGCACATACCATCAATAACCAGATCTTAGCGTTTAAAAATTGTCATCTATTACATGACAGAAACTTCGCAAGACAGAATTTTCTGGATCATATTTCATTAAAAGGACATAGAGAAAGACATTAGCACAGATTTATTTCTTTTCCATTCAAGAATGTTACCTTTTCTTCATCTCTCTTCTATGGTTATGTGAAACAGATTCGGGACTATATCCATGTAATGGATTTGGCAGATGGTCACATTGCTGCCCTGCGAAAACTTTTTGCAGCTGAGAACATTGGTGCGTAATTCTTGTTTTCTACGTATATATTAATCTTCTGAGTATTAAACTGTAAAAGGGATCAACATATCCTATAACTAGGAATGGCAATGGGGTAGAGTTTTCCAATACACATCCTCTCGCTCCATTCTTCTATACTTTTTTGCCCTTTCTCACTTATAACCAAACTTGTGAGTATTCTATCATCTGATACCATCTCCATCACGTCCCACCACAAAATATATCAGAACAAGCAACAACTTCTGTTTTCTAGTACAATATCTTTTGAATAAATATATTTTTCCATATATTATAATATTAGATCAGCAAGTTCATATGAAATTAAAACAAACATCTTCATTCTTTGGTTTGACTATTATCATTAATAATTTTGTAGCTTTATTTTGTTTATGGATACAACACAGGTTTGGGTCAGGACTACTCTGCCCTGACCTTGCACCCAAAAACTACAAAGATTGGGTTTTCTCCAAACTCATCTTTAAACTCTGATAAAACATTGACTTAACTGGTTCAAACGGAGAAAAATTTATTTTGCTTTTAGATCATGCCTAACTTGCCATCCTTACCTCTAACTTCAATAGGAGTTCTATTTTTGGCATTTAGGTAGTTACTATTATTGCTTAAACATGTTTGTACACAAGTAATTTTGGCAACTTGTGTTTTTAGGTTGTACTGCTTACAACTTGGGAACTGGCTGTGGTACATCTGTTCTTGAAATGGTTGCAGCATTTGAAAAGGCCTCTGGAAAGGTTATTGCACATCCTGCTCACATGAGCAAATTTATATTATAAGGCTCAAATATGAATTCAGTTCTTTCATTTTACAGAAAATTCCATTAAAAATGTGTCCAAGGAGGCCTGGAGATGCTACTGCTGTATATGCATCTACAGAGAAGGCTGAAAAAGAACTTGGTTGGAGGTAAGTATATGAACAAAACTTTTGAACCCAGAAGTCAGGTTTAACAAACAATTTTTCAAAATTTTTATAAAGCTTTTTTTGACCAATAGATTGATACTCTAAACTCACTTCTTTTACACTTAGTTAATGGTGTAAAATACATCTCACACCCTAACCTAACCTGTATTCTCTACCATGCTGGAGAACGCAATACCTTATGCTGTAACTCCAACTAGGGTTTTCTCCG
The DNA here is from genome assembly GCF_029017545.1 of Prosopis cineraria. NCBI lineage: Eukaryota > Viridiplantae > Streptophyta > Magnoliopsida > Fabales > Fabaceae > Prosopis > Prosopis cineraria. The sequence continues at coordinate 2,938,501 of NW_026555334.1, forward strand.
TTTAGGGAATAAAATCTTGAATTGTTGTATCATGTATGCCTCACCTGTGAAATAGAGTTTAGAAGTGCAGAAATGACTCGTCATTTGGACTTGGATTCAATTTGAATGACGAGTCACTATAATGTTAACTAACTAAACAATTTATAATGTGTATTATTATTATTATTATTATTATTATTATTATTTTGGAGGGAGGGTTTTTCTCAATTTCAAAGTTTATGCACAGAAGTTATAATTAAACTTTACTACTGGGGGTAAAATGTATTTTCTCCAATATGCTGACTTAAGAGAAATCCTTGTATTACTTTCATCTCAAATTATAAGACAACTTTGGAAGTAATTTGATATCTCAAAATAAAAGACAATTTGACAAAAATAAAGTTTTATTAAATGTACTTTTCCAATATTACCCACCCTCCTCATTACTCTCTCTCTCTCATCATTTAACTCCTGTATATTGTTATCTCAGGTTTTAATTGTAGAATATACTTTGATTTCTTCAGGGCCAAATATGGCATAGAGGAGATGTGCAGGGACCAATGGAATTGGGCAAGCAACAATCCTTGGGGTTATCAAGAGAAGAAGCTTTGAATTGGCATGAGAATGAAGATTCTCAACCCGAACACATGGCTAGTTACATTACCTTTTTATACCTTGATTTTCTTTTTCTTCTTGTTTTTTTTTTTATTATCTTGGGACTCTTCAACGTATGACAGTGAGAAATTTAAAATATAAGTTACTTTGTTCTTGATTGATACAGTTAATTCTTGGTCTCTGTTGAAGAGCCTAGTTGTGTGACTGAGCAACGTCGACATTGTAGAATAATCACTTGAAGAAAAGTGAATATGAGAATTAGGCGAAGTAGTTTTAGTAGTTTTTCAGTGAAATTATTTTTTCAGGTCATAAATGAAATTAGCAAAATAACCCCTTAATGCATCTAAATTGTCCAAAAAAAAAAAAAGCCGTTTGGTGGATTTCTTCTTATTTGGTTGGTATATGTAAAAGGATTTATTTCTCTTGTATACAAAATCAACATAACTAATATTTATTATATTATTAATTACTTAAAATTACTTAACATTGAGTCTTTGTACATGATGTCAAATCTTATATGCGATATTTGCTATAGACTCTAGCTAGATAAAATTACTAATGAAATCAAAAAAAGAACAAAGAAGATTTTTATTTGCCTAAGTAAATAAATAAATTCATATATGCGATATTGCTTCGCTAAACGGCTCGCTTGAAACCAAATGAGAGCGATTGGACTTACGAGCGGACCACCCTTCTTACTACGTAGAAGAATATTTGCTCCAAGTGGATATCATATTGGATGTGGATGGTTTCGCGGACTCAAATGAGTCTACTGCTTGTGAGGTTGTCATTTGGGAATTTCATGGAGAATGAGAAAAGAGATTCACAAAATATCTAGGTTACATCTGATTACTGCCGCCGCAGAACTCTTAGGTATTCTGAAAGTCTCAATCTCTGTTCAGAAGAAAATTACTTGCATGTCAATGTTTATTATAATTTTAAAGAAGCAACTCAACTCATACAAAGTGAATATGTATAAAATTATCTTTTGATCAATACCATCAAAAAGGTTACAAATTTTTTCATGTGGAATAGGCGAGTTTCCATCAACCAAATTTTCAGAGAAACCAATTAGTCAACTGACTCGCACATTAAGTTGATAAGATAGTTTTGAGGATTTTTAATGAACTGTCCACTAGGAGGAGTTTTCTTGATTTGGGTACATCATGATTTGTTTGTAATGGCATGACTTTGACTGTGATCTTGTCTCGATAAATGTGTGACGTGGCCTCTTTCTATCAATTGGTTGCGCGAATGGCCACCGCTCTTACTTCATAGAACTTTGAGGCTTGCCATACTAGAGCGTATTTTTTTGTTGCATGTACCTGTACGTACGTGTTTTGGCATGTCACTTTTGAACAGCATAGCCACCAAAGTAGCCCATCTCAGTCATCTAAGACAGCTTCATGCCCACCTCGTTCACCACTCTCTTCATCACCAAAACCACTGGGTGGTTCTATTGCTTTCTCACTGCACACACCTTCTCGCACCATTCACCTATGCTCGTTCTGTTTTCTCTGCAGCAACTGAACCAGACCTTCATGTCTTCACTTCCATGCTCAAATACTATTCTCAAGTCGGATCTCAATCTGAAATAGTTTTGCTCTACAAACATATGCAATCACATGGTATAAAGCCTCCTGGAATACCCTTTTTCCCAGTTTTGGTAAAAGTTTCAGGAAAGGCCAGCATCATTATGTTCCATGCTCATGCAGTGAAATTGGGTCATGCTGATGAGCGTTATGTGAAGAATGCGATTATGGGTGCGTATGCGAAACATGGAGCTATGGAACTTGCTTGGAAGCTGTTTGATGAAATGCCTGAGAGAAGTGTGGTGGATTGGAATGTGATGATTGGTGGGTGCTGGAAGTGGGGGAATGAGGAGGAAGCGAGGAGGATTTTTCATTTGATGGCTGATTCTGAGAGGAATGTTGTTACTTGGACCACCATGGTTACTGGGTATGCAAAGATGAGAGATTTGGGTAGTGCAAGGATGTACTTTGATAAGATGCCAGAGAGAACTGTGGTGTCTTGGAATGCAATGCTGTCAGGGTATGCTCAAAGTGGAGCTCCAGAAGAGACTTTAAGATTGTTCAACAACATGCTTGATTCTGAAATTGAACCAGATGAAACAACATGGGTTACTGTTATATCATCTTGTTCATCTCTTGGTGATCCCTGTATTGCTGAGTCACTGGTCAGAAGGCTATACAGAAAGAACAATTATTCAAATTATTATGTGAAGACGGCTCTGCTTGATATGCATGCAAAATGTGGGAACCTTGAGGCTGCTCGGAACATTTTGACCAACTGGGTATGTACAGAAACATTATCTCATGGAATGCCATGATTTCTGCATATGCAAGAGTAGGAGATTTATCTTCGGCGCGGTACCTCTTTGATAAGATGCTGGAAAAGAATACCGTCTCATGGAATTCAATGATTGCCGGTTATTCTCAAAACGGCGAGTCACTCGCAGCACTTGACCTGTTCAAAGAAATGATCTCAAGTAAAGATTCAAGACCTGATGAGGTGACTATGGTTAATGTTATCTCTGCTTGTGGACATCTTGGAGCACTAGAGTTAGGCAATTGGGCTGTGAGCATCCTGAAGGAAAATCAAATCAATCTCAGCATCTCAGGATACAACTCTATGATTTTCATGTACTCAAGAAGTGGGAGCATGGAAGATGCCACAAGAACATTTCAAGAGATGGAAACCAGAGATGTAGTTTCCTACAACACATTGATTTCAGGGTATGCAGCTCATGGCCATGGACTGAAAGCTGTAAATCTACTGTCAAAAATGAAAGAAGAAGGGATCAAACCAGACCGGATAACCTATATAGGAGCACTGACAGCATGTAGTCATGAAGGATTATTAGAAGGAGGACAGAAGGTTTTTGAGTCAATTGAAATTCCTGATGTAGATCACTATGCATGCTTGATTGATCTGTTAGGCAGAGTTGGTAAACTAGAAGAAGCAACCAAGTTGATTTTAACCATGCCAATGGAACCCCATGCTGGAATCTATGGCTCCCTTCTAAGTGCTTGCCGGATTCATAAACGAATCAAACTCGGGGAGCTTGCTGCAGCGAAACTGTTCAAGCTTGAGCCATATAACTCGGGCAATTATGTGTTACTATCAAACATATATGCTTCAGCTGGTAGGTGGGAAGATGTTGAAAAAGTTAGGAAAACAATGACAAAACAAGGACTGAAAAAGTCAACTGGGTGGAGTTGGGTTGAGCATAAGGGTCAAATGAACAAGTTCATAATAGGAGACAGATCACATGAAAGATCAGATGATATCTATAAGCTACTGATAGATCTAAGAGTTAAGATAAGAAATGCAGGATATGTAGCAGATAGAAGCTGTGTGTTGAGGGATGTTGAAGAAGAAGAGAAGGAAGAAATGGTGGGAGTTCATAGTGAGAAATTGGCTATCTGTTTTGGTCTTCTAGTTAGTGAGATGGGGACGGTAATAAGGATTGTGAAAAACTTGAGGATATGTGCGGACTGTCATACAAGCATCAAGATGATATCTAAACTGGAGTGTAGGAAGATAATTGTAAGGGACAATAACAGGTTTCACTGCTTTAGTGATGGGCTTTGTTCTTGCAAAGATTATTGGTAGGAAAATTATACTTGTTTTTATCGTTTGGTTCAATTTTTGGAATTTGATTCTGATAATTTTAAAATTTGTGATTTGATCATTGTAATTCAAATAATTTTTATTTAATCTTTGTCATTATATTTTTCTTTTCAATATTATGCTGTATATATGTGTGAAATAATTTTTTATCATCTTTATTTTAATATCTTTATTACCATTAATCAGGACTACTTGAATAATCTAGATAATGTTTTATGTTCATGTATATTTATATCAGTAATTTTTTTTCCAGAAAATCTTGTGAACGTTATAACGATTTAATTATATAACTTTTTAAACTATGAGGATCAAATTGAAAATTAAATGGAACTACAAAATTTATTAAAAAATATGTTCTTATTAGTAAATCTATAAAAAAAAAATCTAATAAACAATAGTACTATCTGAGTCATAAACAATATGTTTTATTCTTTAAATTTTGTGCAACACACATGATCTATACTAGTTCAGAAGAAATAATTGCCTGAATATGAACAATCTATAACTTCGGCGAAGAACAAGAAATTAGAAATTCCATGTCAGGTTTTTCTTTTTTATTTGGAAGTGAAATCAATTCATTAGGTTTTAATTATTAGATTTTTTCTTGATTTTTAATTCATTCTTGATAACTTAAAAACAGTATATTATTCAAAATTTTGTAAATAATTTATTATTAAATGTACATATTTTCGACTAACTTAGTGTATTGACATGTGAGGAAATTATCCCACCAAGTTCCTTTACCTTCCGTCGGCAGTTTAAATGGCCATCAAATATGTGAATCATACACACACATCCGTGCGAATAGTTTACTTTTTTTAAAATTTTAAATTTGCAATTAAAAAGTTGAGATCATTTTATCTTTTTTTTAATTAAAAAAAAAGAAACTTTCCAAAATTTTTAATAAAAAAAAAAAAGAAACTTTCCAAAATTAAATTCATAAAATGAAGATAATATCTTGAACTAATAAAGAAGTAAAAATTCCATCTTGAGCACGGATTCAAATATAAAATATCTGAGTATCATACCACAATAACACAATTATCAAATTTTAAATAAAAAAATTAACACTGAGCACTTAAAAGTTCCTTCATAAGCTAAAAATTTAAAAAAATAAAATAAAAGATCATGAAATCACTAGAACATTGTAACACAATAAGCACAACATGGAGTATGAAACGTTCTGGTCACAACTCAAGATTTTTCGTTGTTTCGGTGCTCAAAAGAGACAATAAATTGGGTGGGGCATGCAAGTGAATAGCATGTCCAACATTTGAATTCTTTTTCTCTCTTTTTCAGTAATCAGTCCAATCGCACATTCCATATAACCAACCTCACCTAATAAAATTTGTTCAATGGTCAGTCCAGAAAACTGTAAATTTTGCTGCAACCATGAGACTCCAGAATTTAAAATCAACTTGTAAAAAGGAGAAAGTTTCTAGCTGATCTGGCCACAACTTGAGATTTATGTTCATCAGAAAGAAAACCACAAAATGGGAGAATGAAATTAAAAAAAAAAAAAAAAGATCCTACTTCATCTCAGTACAGTAGATGAATCCTGGGCATCTTCATGATTAGGTGCATCTAAGCATGCTCAAAGTTGGACCCTTTTAGAATACCAAAGCCACGTGTCCCCACAAGATTTCTTCAAAGAATCTTCATGCTTGAAAAGGTGACATGCATTTGTGACTGATATCATCTGTCTGGCGTCAGCATCCTGTTTTTTCATTTCTAAACTTTCAAGTCTTATAATATATTATATGCATAAAAATTAAGAAGGTGCCTAATGATCCATACGCAGGCATTGCTAACTAGGATGATCATCATAAGTTCAGAATATATTGATGACAACATCTTTTTAGACAAGTTATACTTCAACAGACCATTCTCAAAAAGATTAGACAGAGTAGGAATTAACATTAGCAAAACTTGACATTCTGTCTGTATAGTCATTAATTAAAGTTCACTTTTAGGTAAATTTGTTATCAAACATTCTGAACCTTGTCTGTTTTGTTGAATCGGTGATTGACAGCTTCTAGGCTCTAGCCCTTTTGTTGCTGCAGCTCGGGCACTTGTATTGCTTAATGTGCTCAGCCTTAGCAGGAGTGATTTTTACACATTTGCCATGGAACCATCTCTCGCACACATCACAACAGATCCAGAATTCATCATTAGCATAATTATCGCCACAAGCCCCACATGTTGCACCTTGTTCGTCGTCCTCTTCATCTTCTTCTCCACTCTCATCCTCTTCTTTGGGTGGTGGTGACATCTTCACTCCCTTGGCCTGTGACTCAGATTGGCGGGACTGTTGGGAAGGAGCGCACAAACAGACAAGTAAAGTATATCACCACAAATGGAAACATAAACTAAGAAAATGTAATTGAAAACTGCTAGCCACCTTTCCACTTGATTTGCTTTTGCTACCATTCGCATGAGCAGCTGATTGATCCTTTGATTGCTTGGCACTTCCTGTCACAACTTCAAATATGGTTGGGAGATCATTTATCATTTGAAAAAGCCTTTTCCTGTACATACCAATTGAACCAAAATTAGAAGCATATCCTTTATATATTATAAAAACATATAATTAATTATATTCATATTTTGCACTCCACATTTAGTCATTTTCTGCTAAGCAAAAGATGCCTGATGTGAAATATGTCAACTGATTTTTGCATAGGATATTTTTAACTTGGATCAAAGTTCAAAATTTGATTGACTGAAATTTTTGGTTTGCAAACCATGACATTTTGGTGGTGACATTACCGATAGCTACATTGCCACAAGTTTTACGAATTAAGACTTTAAGCAAACCTTTAGGAGGTCATATGTTGACATATAAATAACCCAACGTTAACAAGATAAGAATATTCATTCCACAGCCCAGACTTAGACCAACAGAAGAACCTAGGACGTGTTTGGTTCAATTACATACCCTCGCTACAATACAAACCAATGTAATGCAATTTCAATTACCATGAGTCTGTTTGGTTTACTTTGGTGTGCGTTTAAGAGGATATACATAAAAAATTATTTTTTAAATATGCAAAAAAGTGAGAAGATAAAAATATCCTTCACAAATTGAGAAAATCCCTCCTCCCTCTATTGTCTCTTCGCAGTGTCCATCACATCTGCACTCACTAGACATCACAGAAACAAAGAGAAAGTTCAGGTGGGTGAGAAAAAAATCTGGGTTTCTCAACAAGGAAAAAATGCAGAGAAGGAAAAGTTCTGGAATGTGCGAAGCTTCAGATTGCAAACCACATTAACGAAGAAATGCATGATGTTTCAGATCATGAACCAGATTGGGAACAATGCATCTGCCAACTTCGTTAATGCCACCACAGAACATTAGATCTGGTATGTGTGGAGCAAGGGAGTGGTAATGGATGGTAATCAGGATTCATAGCCCCAACCCTATGAATTCTCATTACCATTTTTTGGCGATCATGATTACCATGATCACTGTCACCTGTCAACCAGATACCTACTTCTAATGTAATATGATCCAAATTGCCATTGATTATCATTGCAAGGCTACAATGGGCTTGAACCAGACGGGCCCTTAGTGTATCCCAAAAGATGTGATGTAGGTTTGTAATTGAAAGAGGGAACAAGGGAGAGAAAGACAGAGATAGGAAACAGAGAGGGAAATAAGATTTGAGAGAGAGCTTGCTGAATATTTCACTAATGATCAGAAACACTTACACAGCCTTGTGTCTTCCTATTTATAGACATTCCCTATTCTTCATAACTAACTAATCCCAACAGCTAAGTCCATCATTTACAAAATTCCAATTATATAACAAGATGCTTCAACAACAAAGTGATAGAAGATTAAAAGGAAAAAAAATCAGTCGCAGTGACAAGCACAATCAATACGGATCCAGACGTAATCATAACATGGGCCATGCTTGACAATATGCCATGATGGATGTTGAGTTCGTGAAGGAGTAGGCATTACTTTAGGTGCTTAGATGATCAGGATTATCTATTTATCTTTATTTCCTTATGTTTAGGAAATTAGTTAGGTTCTGTTTAGACTTGTTTCCATTTAAAAGCCTACCGATATGCTACACAGGATGTCAAGTTTGACTTTTAAGAAAATAGTTCAGTTGATTTTGCCTAAAAGCAAAATCTCATCCCCTTAATTCCCCAAAACCCTAATTGGAACTAGCACGTAAAAAGAAAGGAGGTTGACAGATCACTACACCTTAGAGTGAAATATAATCATGTTCTTTACACTCTTGCTTTTCATGCATATAACAGGGCATTTAGTTACAACTTAGAGTCATATATTTTACATTACAATATTTTACTCAAAAAGAAATCTCAGATAATTTTACTTAGAAGTTAGAAATTTGAAATTGGACTGATTGCTTCAACAGTGCTACATCACCATCACACCATAATTATAACTCCAAAGCACACTCAAAATATAAGTTTATCTCTATTCCAAAAGAAAGTGTCTAGAACATAACCAACTGCCTAAAGCTAATGATTAAAAACTTTCAAATGCGATGTGAGCCTCAAAAATTCCGAGCCCTATGTGGCCAAATGATGTTAGTGAAGAAAACTATAACATGAACAGTGTCAACAAAATAGAAGCTAAAGTTATTCTTGCAATTGGTAAAAGTAGGCATGAAAAAAGTCTTGTATGATTCATTATTTTACAATTACATGAAGCAAAAATCACTTTAACAAGGTATCTGATAGAGCCGGAAAATATATCAAGACATATGAGAGGAAATTGAGGGGGAGACAAGGGACAGAGAGGAAAGACCCAGCAGTTTAAGGTTATTGTACTAAGGGTCCTGATAATAGGGAGAAGTCATGATGCTTGTAGAGTGGCTATAGGCTCAGCATAGTAGCTAGAGTTACTTTTGGGTTGCTTTAATATTGTACTTTGTTTTGGGAAGGACTCATCAAGAATGTTTTAGAGAAGAGATACAAGTGAGGTGAGTCCTGATCTCTCGAAAAACCAACGAGGGGCTGTTTCAGCATTTGTTCTTGTAATCTTGGTACTGATTAGGGAATAGGGTTTTGGCCAGAATCAGTGAAAGTCATTTTGTGACATTGATTCGGTTATCCAATCATTAATAGCAAAACCTCAGCATTTCCCTCATTTATTGCTTGTTTTATAGTTTTTGTTGTTGTGCATTTAAGTTTAGAGTTGGGTTCTATCAGTATCTAAGTGCAAGTACTCAAAAGTAAGAACTAGGGATGAACAAGGGACAAGCAGGCATGAGAAAGGACGTGCTATGCATAGGAATGTCCAACTTCTTATTTTCTGCTCTTAGTAAAATATACATATATGTTAGTTAAAAAGAAACCAAAACTTGAATTAGCTCAATCATGCATCATCTCAATCATTCCATGAGTTATGCTCTCCCATGCTAATATTTATCTGTGCATATAAGAGTCTTATTGATATTTACACAGAATAAAATATTTAAGATATTGAAAATATAACAAGAGATAAGCTGACTGCAAAACATTCCTCCAAAATAATTAATAAATATAGTATATAATTTGTTTTCTTTACATAGGTTCCACATTGCCTGAAATGAAAGGATTTTAAACAACTAAGATGTGCAAAAGAAGTTCTGGACATTAAAAAAAAAAAAACATGTACAAAAGAAATCCAGAATTAGTAGGATAGGACCACCACACAAACCAAAATATACATAGGAAAATAACTTTTTAAGGCTTCCAAAGAATAAGAATTTTACAGAGGTATACAAGAGGAGATAGGGTACTTACCTCTCATTCTTACCAAAGCCAAATCGAGCTCCAAAATAGAAAGCAACAGCAAGCAGCCATGAGTCACTGTGTACTGCAACAAGTGATAACCAGTCCTTCTCTTGCATCCCATCCCTAGCAAAGTTTATACCTAGAGCTGGCTCTGGAAGTTCAGGAGGCACTTCCTCAACTGGCAAATTCACTTGCCATGTTTCATTGGGAAATCCATATAGACACAGGTTCTCCTTCTCTGCCAAAAGAACAATTTAGGATTAAGAAATAACGCACTGTAGCCAACAAACACTAAGAGTATCAAACACCAATTTATCCACAAGGGACTGATGGTATCACGGGGAAGTAAATATTGAATAGCCACTAGAATCATCTAAAGCAGAATCTAAGGCATCAACAATGCTACGAACATAAAGACACAGGGGTCTTCAGCTGCCAAATAGACAGCAAGCTCCCTGGATAAAATGAACATAATATCGATGGTATGTCATGCACACATTTCTTGTTGCATTGCATTTAAAAAGAAAATTTCTTTGCATTGCTTATAGCAACTGAAAAGACTACCCCCTGCAGTGCCTGAGGGTCTTCCAAAACAAAACCAAGTCCAAAATATTCTTGACCAATCTGGCAGGTCGATTCAGCTATAATTTTTTTTTTTTTAATTTATCACAAGAACATATCCACTCCCATCTGGAAACACTAAAACTTGATTCATAAAAGATTAAATGGCAGTCAGGAGTTTATAAACAATAACTGAATCATAGACAAGTTAAACCTTACGTTAACCCAAAATTGGATCAAGAATTTCCGGAGAGAGATCCCACAAGCATACGGAAAAGTACATAGTAAGCGAATTGTGCAGTCAATGCTGTGAGCTTGTAACAGAGTAACACATACAAGTACCAAAGCTTAAAACTACGAATGAATAACTTAAAATTTTCACATGCTACACATACAAGTAGTAGATATACTTACCGCAGTTAAACAAACAAATGTGAAACACGTGTTCTAAAAAATTTACCTAAAACCAATGGAGGATGAAATCCCGGGGGTAAAAAAGAAAAACAAAAAAGGCAAAAAAAAAAAAAAAAAAAAAAAAAGGAAACCCACCAGGGTCGCACTGCTGGTAGAACTTTTCAACATCTGCAAGAACACAACAAAAATTCCAGAAGAACAATTAAGTAAACATATACACTGTACAATTTTTTTTCTTGATTATCGAAACCCAAAAGAAGAGAGCAAACCCGCAGTGAGGGCCTTAATCATTCCAGCTCTCCTGCCCTTAAAGTCGCTAAAAAACCTCCTCCACTGTTCGAGGTATTGGATGCGATAAGCCTTCCATAGTCACTCAGAAAAACGAACCCCAAAAATTTTCGAATTCAACTATTATATATCCCGAACCCAAGAACCCAGTTCAAATTCAAGTAAAGGACTACAAAATGTTCCTTCTGTCGCAGAATCCCTGAATAATTCAAGCGGAAAAAGTAAAATTAAATAAGATTTCTTTTGCTAGCAATAGTTTTAGCCTAGGGTTTTTCTCTTCTTCACTATATCTTATGCAGATTTGGGGAAACGGGACTGTGCAGAGCAAAAAAGGATCTAGAGGAAGTGAGATGTGGAGTGATTGAAGTGGAAAACGAGCATTGCAGAGACATAAATGTTGGATGGATGAGTTTGGATGGAGAAGCTTGCGAAGGGAACGGAAGCTCAGCACCGTGACTGTGATGGGACAATCTAGTTTCGCTCCTACTGACTTGATGGATTCGAACATGCTATAATCCACGACGCTAATCCAACTTAAATACTTGACTAAAAAAATTTTAAATAACTTTTATTACATCAAAATCTTAAACACCATCAATCAATTACAAGTGAAAAATATAAAGCCAAAAAAATAATATAAATAAATTTATTCTTGTACTGGCACTAATTGCCTATTCTTATAATTATAAAATTTTAAAAACTTGATTTATAAATAAAAAAAGATTTATATAATTAGTTTTATATACTTAATGTACTTGAATTTAATCAAATTAAAACAAGTAAATTTTAATGTGTTAATGATATTAATAATAAAAATTTATTGCAAATAAATAATATATAAATGATTCATATAAAAAAAAATATAAATGATATACATATCTTGATTTAAGGTTTGTTTATTTAAAATAAAAAATAAATAATTTTTCAGTAATTTAAAAAATGAGATTTATTTTATATAAATTATATAAAAAGCAGACAGTATTTTATATTTAGTTACAATAATAACAAATGATTATTTAGTTACAATATTTTATATAAATTTTTTTTATAAAATAAGCTAAAACAAATGAGCATTTAATTGAAAACAAGCACTTTAAGTATATAAAAATAAGTATATAAGTTTTTTCCTTATAAATATTAAATATAAAAATGTAATTAATATTAAAGTAAATTTGAGAAAAAAATTTATTATCCTTGTTTTTTACTAGTAGATCATAAGGTTTTATAGATCATGATCTATTAAATTGAGTCATGACTGATAACAAATTCCTAAGATAATGAATCAATACCACAATAACATAACCATTGCCAAGTCATCACATTATTTTTTTTTTTAAGTAGAAAATGAATCATTCATAAAGATGATAAAGCAAATTACAAAACCTAGCTAAGTTAGAGATCATTCATCAATCTCCTCCTTCAACAAGCCAAGGAAGAGGTTGATTAGAGATGCAATAATAACCCTTTAAAATATGAGCTTTAGAAGCTAACAAATGCATACTACTAATGACATATCTAAAAGCAAAATTAATAAAAATAGTCCAGTCCCTGTTAATCACCTTATAAGCATTAACAATAATATCATGAAAAGGATGATCAGGGCTACATCCTCTAGTGATGAGATTAATAGCTTCAATGAAATCAGAGTATACTTCAATCTTCCTAAATCCTTTAGTCTAATATAGCTCGAGTCCTTCTATTATTCCTATTAAATCAGCCATTGTAAGGGATATCTCCCAAGTTTACAAGTAAACCATGAAATCTAATGTCCTTATGAATTCTTGATATTGCCTCCACAAGTTGCAAAATCATTAATTATTAAACCATCCACATCAACTCTAACAAACCCTTGGGTTAGTGGTTTCTAAGGGTTTGCCCAAATGAAAGGTGGTTTCTCAAAGGAAATCTTCTATAACAAACTTGAGTCTATTACCACTTTTAAAATGCACTTGGAAGGGTCAATTTGTAGATTAGGTTCCTCGTTCTCAAAAAGAGTCTTACATCTAGTGTCTAAAGTTCCCAATACAAGTAGGTAAAGGTAGTAGACCAAGGTACCTTTTAGTGGACGCACATCTTGGATTTGTTTTACTATTCCAATGTATCCATTCCAAACAGTCATGTTGCATAAAATCTGGCCAATTTGCTTTACTGATAACCTATTTCCAAGCTTATTGATCAATCTCACAATCATAAACAATGTGCATTGTCATTTCCCCCCATCGCAGCCATAAGACATTGATTTGAGTCTAATAGTCCTCGTTGTTCCCTTAACCAAGCACTATGCACTATGTTTCTTCCTATAAGCTAAAGAAATGTTTTAATCTTTTTTGGAATAGACCATTTCCAGACTTTTAACCATGGGCAATCATCGTTGCCACCATTATTTGCAAAAGAAAATCATACACAGAGTTTATACTAAGGTCACCATCAATAGATGGCTTCCATATGTATTTAGCTCTCTCTCTCTCTCAACTTAGTAGGGGGACTAGTGATAGTAATTTAATAGTGGAGCAATAGAGTCAATTTGCCATCTTTAGAGTATCCCAAGTACCATTGGGGGTAAGAAACTACTCAATACTATCATTTAAGTCTACCAAATCTCTATTAAATCTGACAAGATTAATGAGTGGCTCATTCATAATGGACTGGTATGCACTCTAGAATCGAGTAGATTTTCTAGGGTTACACCTTAATTTGACACCTTCTAAAAAGTTATCCCAGACTGTTACAATGCTTTTCCATGTTTCTGAGGAATGAGTCTTCTTACACATTATAGGTAAATCAAAGCCACTAATTTATACTTATCTTTAAGAATCTAGACCTAAAGAGCCTCGTCATCATGCAACAACTTCTAACAGAGCTTGAAAATGAAGGCTTCATTTTGGCATAATAAATCTTTGACACCAAGACCCTTGCTCCTCGTTTCCTTTTAACATCATCCCAGGAGACTAAATATAGCTTTCGTTGCTCCTCATAACTCCCCCAAAGGAAAGTTCTGCATATAGTAATTAAGCTATAAGGACATATCTAATAAGCATTGTTCTACCTAATAGAGTAAGGAGTTTCCCTTTCCAACTTGTCAACTTTTTTCTAAACCTTCCCCAAGATTAGCTTAAACTCAAAGTAGGATGCTCTATTATGAAAAAGTGGGATGCCTAGATATTTTCCTAGGTCTCCAGTGAGCCCCACCCCTGACTAATTGCTAAGATGAAGTGATTTGAAAAGTAAACTCCCTTAGACACAAATAGACGTGTTTTTCTTTAGTTAACCAATTGGCTTGAGCCTTTATAAAATGAGTCAAGACAATTGTTAATAATATCAATTTGGGTAGATGTAGCTTCACCAAAGAAGAATAAATCATTAATAAAGAAAAGGTGGGAAATTATTAGGCCATTTTTAACAATTTTCATTAACTTCCAATTACCTTCTTTAACATCATCTTCAATGATATGACTGAGCTTCTCCATGTATCACATAAATATGTAGGGGAAAATTAGATTGATCCCTCTTGATGGCTTAAACTCTTTAGTAGGCATCCCATTCCAAATAATTTTCATTTTGGAAGTAATAATATAGCTCATGATTAGCTCCAGAAGTTTAACTTCAAATCCTATTTCTTGAAGACAATTCTTAATAAAATTCCATTCTAATCTGTTATAAGCTTTTTCAAGATCTACTTTGATTGCGATTAGTCCAATTTTTGATTTCTTGTATCTCATACTAAGAACAACATCTTGTGCAACTATGACATTTTCACTTCCTTGACAACCTTTACTAAAGATACTTTAGTGATAGCCTACGAGCTTGCTAATGATCCCTTTGATCTTGCTAGTCAGCATCTTAGAAATTATTTTATAGCTAACATTACATAAGAAAATGGGACAAAAATCCCTCCTGTACTTAGGTTTGTCCATCTTCAGAATTAAAGCAACATTTGCTTGATTTATTTTGCTCACTTCGTTAGGATTATTGAACCCCTTTTTCACAAGCTTGATAATAGAGGTGCCTAATAAAATCCAAACTGTTGGTAGACAAAATCTTGAATTTTGTTTGGACTAAGAGCTTTCATTGGGTCCATCCCAATAGTGGCATTTTTTATCTCTTCCACAAAAGCTTTAGCATGTAGCATGCCCTTTCTTCACTAGTAAGCTTGAGGTAGAAGTAGTAGTTTTTAATAGTGGCTCAGTTCAATGAGAAGAAGTAAATAGTTCTTAGAAAAAGACATTAGCCATCATCATGAGATCCTCTTGGCTTTCAATCTATTCCCCTTCTTTATTTTTTAGTGCATTGATCCTATTCCTTTTCCGTCTCATCTTAATAGTGGTATGGAAAAATTTGGTGTTTTTATCCTCCCATTGAAGCTAGTTGTACTTTCATTTTTGGTACCATAAAAGCTCCTTTCAAGGGTTTTATTGTATTTTTTTGATATATCTGCTTCTATTTTTTTGGAGATATTGGCTATCTTTCTTACTCCTAGCTTTATCAACACCCTCTAGTCTCTTGAGAAGTGAATATTTTTTCTATGGAATATTTCCTACTCTATGTTTATTCCATGATCCAACCTCCTCTTAGAAATTCTAGACATTTCCAATTGTATTTTGACCATGCTCTTCCCAAGATATTAAGAAAAATCTTCTTTAAGTAACCATGCCACTTAAACGCTAAAACTGCTTGTTCTTTAAGTGCTATAATAGGAATCTAGTTGGAGAATCCAGTTAGAGAATCCCATCCGTCTAGATATTTTTATGCTTTTGACCCACTTATTCTAGCCTCCAATAGTACCAAAATCTTAACTATCCTATTTCGAACATGATCATGAACTTAAAAGGGAAAATTATCTGAGGTAAAACCTCTATAATTCTATACTATAATATCATAAATAATGAGTTAAAGAAAGCCAAGGAAAACTTGAATTATCAGTTAAGATTCGACAATAGAGTCTCAAGCACTCCATTGCTCTCTTCATCTCTATCATCACATTCTAATTCGTAGAAGTGGTAAAGGGTTTCACTATAATCCCCTTCATTAGGCTTCCTATCTTTCCCAAATGCTCTTAGTAACGGTAGGTCATTTAAGTGAGGTTGGGGGTTCTCCTTTCCCAATAAAGGATTTGAATGCATTTCGATAGTAGAGGCTGACTCGAAAGGAGGTTGGATGTGATTAGCTAGGCCAGTCTCCTGTCTCTCCCTCATGAAATTTTGATTAGGCTAGGCAAGATGTAAAGGTCTTTTAACAGCTGAGTTACCAAAGGTCATATTGTGCACTCGAGAGGATTGCTTCCTCTTCTATTTTAGAGATAAGATCTTAGGCCTAGTAGCATGATTCCTCTTGGAGCCCACTAATTAAGTTTAGTATTTTCCATATCAGACCCATTTGATTGGGTTCTCTCTTTTTTATTAGCCCTTTTCCCTTGCATCTCCTTTGGTTTTTCCATTAAAAATGAGAATATCTTTTCAATATCCCTTAGTTTGACTTCATCTTGTCATTTTGACACATGTTGAAAGGATTGGACTAGCTACCTTTTTTTGACCTACCACATCTCCTTTTTTACCTGTCTCCTCTTCAGTCTCATTTACTTTTTTGCTTTCAATTGTCCTATCAGTAATTTCTTTTACTCTCCAAATAGCAGAAGGGTCTTTCTAGCATTAATTTTGTCATTCTCTTACCTAGGTTCAAAAGCCATATCCTCTGATGGCACTGTGAATCTAGACCATGATGTGATATTCAGTAATTTCCTTTGCTTGCGCTCATATGACCAGTACTACCTCTATACCTCATTTTTCTTAGCTTAGTATTCCACATTCTTGATCTAAACAAATTCTTTGTGAGTGTCTAACCCCCTGTAATGTTCCACCATCCAAATATTCTCTAAGTCCATCAAAGAACTTACTGTCGTCATGTTTTTCTGACTAAGGTTTTCACTTGCACCACCTGTGCTTGTAACATTCTCTCCTTAATTGTCTTCCACCATCTTTAAAAGAAAATTTTCACTCTTTTAGCCAACTTTGCCATAGTTGAAATAAATAACACTAATCCTTTTATACATTATAATGAAAATATTCCTTTTAATGAAAATACTGTGTTTGGTCAGATCTACTTCCATACTTGCTCAAGTATATCGGCCCTTTTCCATCATGTTTCTCTTATTTACTTAAGCAAGTGTGTTCATGTCTACTTTGAGAGCTTTCCCAATCATATTCCCAATTTCCCACATAAATTCTTCGTTGTAACAATGTATGGGAAGTACAGGAATTCTAACCCATAGCACAAGCTTTTCAAGTTGGTTAGTAAAGGGGTTGAAATTCTAGTTCCAACATTGTATAGCCAAGTAATGACCCGATATTACCTAAGGACCATAACTAATAACTTTTTGATAAAGATTCTTGCTATCTATCTTGAAAGTAAACTAATTGTTTTCAAATTTAGTTAGCTGAAAGTTACAGGTACCCCATATTTTGGCCACTTTCTCTTTCAACTCAGGCAGTCTCTGTAATGTCCATATTGATATTATCAAAACAATACTCTAAACACACCATTGTAATAACCAAGAATAATAAAATTCCCTAAGTAAGATTATCACAACATAAGGGTTTAAGAAAAGTAGTTTAAAATTGGGATCCCATAAAAAAATCCTTTTTGAAAGATTGTTTAAGTTTAAACTATGGTTTAAAACAAATTAAATAAGGTAGCAGAAACATAAAAACCAAAATCATCACTTAATTGCAATAAAGGACAATCTGAAAAATTTCTAGAAAAGGCCCTATCCATCACAACATAATGTCACTTGCTGTGGTGGATGGCACAGAGGAACCTCATTCCCCTCTACGTAGTGCTGCTGTCATGACAGCAAACATCTATCATGATAGCACTTCGAGATAAATTTCTAGAGTATACCGTTTCACTATCTGACATCCGATTTGAGTAGTTCAAGTGTCCACATGTAACTCTTTGAGCCCTCTAGCTATTGGTATAGGTCTCACACCCAAATACTCAACCATTTAAAAGTTGGATATTCAAAATCAATTTGGTTTGTTTTCAAATCATAACACACATAAAGGTGTCAAAAACACACAAACTAGTGCCAATAGTTTTAGAAACACTTGAACTGACTCAAATAGACCATAAACTACCTGATAGACTAATTATAGCACATCAACAACAATCCAAATACAAATTGACCACTCAAATTGCAATTCCACAATGAATTCAAAGGGTGTTTATAATTTACCATAATTATCATTTTGGCCAATCTAACACATAAACAACACAAACATGTTACTTACACTAATATCTCAACCTCTCACACCATTTTCACTACAGATAAATTAATCTAGGTTGAGATATATACGCATACACCAAAATTCTCATGTAAGTGAATGCAAACACAAAGAGTGACCCTAAGTTGGCATAGATTTCATAAGATATTCATTACAATACCAAAACATAGAAGTAAAGAGCTATACAAATAAAGCTCTTCAATCCTCAATAGTCCCTTCCTTCCTTTTGCCCTTATCAGAGCCCTTACCTATAAATATAACCACGAGGTGAGATAAACATCTCAATAATAGAATAATTCACAACTATCAATTAACATGCACAACTCTAAGTAAGTAAAGCTTGTATATGTAAAAATACCTGTTTAGTATATTTAAACATAAACATTTCCATAATCATAGGTCCTTTCCACTCTAACATGATCATTCTACCATCCAAGCTTTCATATTACCCCGACTGAAACCAAAAGCTCTATTGGACCAAGTGCATATATACAATGGCTTAAACTCACCTTTAGTGGTAGGATCACCCAACTAAAGATGTCCTATCCCACCTTCAGACTATAGTTTCCCCTTTTCACACACAATTCAGGGTATTGTTACTCCAATACCACATCACACTGATGCTAAGAAGCATAATTTTCCATTATTGTACCCTACATGGATACTAAAGAGAAAATCTCTAATGCCGCACCTTACTAGGCACTAAGGAAATAAATGTCATATGAACTTCTACTACTCCTTCCTATGGGTGAATTCCTACCCCCTATCACCACCATGCTCACTCTTTCATGAAATTTATATATTGGCACTCAAACTATGAATTACACATATAACTACTTTCATAAATTTATTATTTTTTAAAAGTAATTTTCCATGCACAAAATCCTTATTTCATAATATGTAATACTTTCAAACACAGGTATGCAAAATTATACATTTACTTATAAACAGTTAAATACTTAATCAAATAAAGTACATTATTCCATTACTTCAATCCTTTTGCTACAAAAAGGGTTACTGTGGTCTAAATATGTGCTCCATAAGGTCCATACGTGTAACAACACTCGAGTAGTATATAATCTACACGATTTAATGATAACCATAAATTATCACTCTAATCAAACTCCCAAATCACTAAATTTTGGATACTATTATACCTAAAATCCCATTTAATACCATCAATACCTCCAACACACTCCATTTATGCCATTTGACAACTAAACACACTAATAACACTAATCCTCTACCTATATTGTTCCAAAACTTCTAAATTTTACTTAAGGTTCGTCTAAACTCTAACCAAAAAATTTTAAATTACTAACAATCCATAAACCTAGGTTTAAAAACTTGATTTAACTCCTTAAGTCCTTAACTAAGCCAATAGGTTTGGTCAAAACCTAAGGAAAACACAAAATCCATCCCATTACACTCAAAACTCAAAAATTTTGCATAAAAGAGGAAGGAGAGGAATAGGAAGCTTACCGAATAATGATTATTGCTTAAAATGCTCTTGAAATGCTCATAAGAAGAAGCCTTAGCAAATCCTAAGTCTTCCTCCTTTGTCTCTCTCCCGTTTCCTTCTTTTTTTCCTCTCTAAATCAGATATGTTTTGCAACTGATTTAACCCAAAAAGTGGCTGTGCATCGTGATGCAATGTGCGTATGTCACAACATATGGCACATCAAGTGCCATATGTTGCTTAAACCTTCTACTCGAGCCTAGTTAATCTATGCACCATCTTAGCTCCTTTCCAAGGCTATCTAAAGGTCCAAAAACCTTATTAGTGTTCCATAAACATAACTAATCTCATAAATCTCTTATTTTGACTAATTTACCCTTCTTAAACACTCAAAGTTTTAAGTTAAAGACTTAGGATGTTACAGTCTCATTCTCTTTCTAAGGAGTAAGGATAAGAGAACCCTTCCAAGGTTTGCAAAATTCTTTTAGCTTCTCATCGAGCACTTCCAAAGTCAAGAGGCTATTAATGATCATCTATTATTTTGAAGTCCATTTTTAGTACATTCCTAGGTTCCTCTTGCAACCATTATTTGAATTGATCATCAAATCCATTCCACTTTAATCCCTTCTTTACCTAAAAATTTGGCTTTGTATGAGATTTGCTTGGGACACTCAGGTTTTGTCTCTTCCTTATCATTTTTTTCTTCAGTGCTTTCTTCCACACAGTCCCCCAAAGGAAACCAATGACATTAAGCATTGTGCCCAACCATGCCACCTCTTAACATTAGACTCTTAAGAATATGTGCATGATACAAAATACATATAATCATGTATATACCCTTATTCCTCTCCTTATGTCTCTTGACTGAATTCATGAACTACTAATTTGCATCAGAGTAGCTTGTATGACGAAATTAGTCTCGCTCTCCTATCATAAAAGGTTACATGGCTAAAGGTTCCTACACGTACTCTTAAATTATGGATTCTCCCTTATTGAATTACAGGGCCATCATAATTGCTTATCTCATACCATTTGTAAAGTCTTAAAAATTTAACTTTAATTAATTAAGCTAAATGAGGATAATTCATTAAATTAATATGGTCTATAGTCAGACAGGGTTAAGGAATGTATTGGATTATGGTTTCAGCTTTAGGTTCAAGTCCGAAACAAAGTCAAGTCACCTAAAAGGTGAAAAATAAGGAAGAGTGACTCTGTACTAGATGTTGCGATGTATACATTGTGCATCACAGTGTAATAGGTTAGAATCACATGGGGAAGCTCTTTGTGCCATATGCTATTATGTATGTATCGTGTGCCACAGTGTAATGTCTGCCTAGACATTACCAAAACACACCACACAACATCATTATGATAGCTGGATTAATTAATTCCTTATATTATGTTATCATACTACAATGATTTAAAATTAAGTTTAAAAGTTAGGATCTTAAGAAATCTTTTTTAAAAAGATGTTTGAGTTCAAGTAATAGTGAAAAAACATGCAAAATAGAATAATGAAAGTATGGACACAATTAACGTCACATACAAGCATTAAATAAGGTAATTTGGACATTACCCAAAATGCACCGTCCCGCCATGGTGGATTGCACAGAGAGGGAAGCCCTCTCATAATGCATTGCGCCTTGATGCATAAGCCCTACACCTCGACACATTGCTGTTGTCCTGATAGAACCACTAAGCTAACTTCCAGAGCATGTTGTTTCGCCATCTAATGTCTGATTTGAGTGATTCAAGTGTTTACACGTGGCTTTTTGAGCCACCTAGCTATTAGTACCTTTTTTACAACAAAATTACCCTTTTTTCTTTTCAAAACATACCCAAGGGTGTCTAAACCCATCAACCAAGTGCCAATAGCCTTAAGGCTACTTGAACTAGCTCAAATAGGCCATAATATACCTAACTGAATAGTCATATACTATTACACACATTTAGGACATAATTTGGCCATTAAAACCTTGATTTCACAATAATCAAGGGCATAAGCATAATCACTCTCAACTATAACATATTCATCCATACACATATAAATACCACAATAATGTTACTTGCACTAGTATCTCAACCTCTTATAAAAATTTCGTTATAATTATATTATCCTCAACTAACATACCCACAAATCACCTATTCTCATGTAAGTATATCAAAATGATGCATAATCCTAAATTGGCATAATTTACAAATAATTCGTTACATAAAAATAAAAGGGAGATAGAGTGAGAAAGAGCTATACAACAGAAGCTTCTCAGAACCTAGTAGAGTCCTCCTTTCTTTTACCCTTATTAGAGTCTTCACCTGTAAAATATAACTATGAGGATGAGTCAAGGACTCAGTAACTAAATAATCTAATCTATTCACGAGTATACAAGAATATTGTAGTGTCATCCCTAGCATTACCAAATGCACAAGACACCAAACACAAAATACTATTATGATAGCTGGGATTATTCTAATCCCAAGAAAATGGTCATCATAACACAAGGGTTAGAAAGAAGTTTAGGAAATTGGAATCTCGATAAAACCCTTTTTAATAGATCGGTTGAACTCAAATTATAGTTTAAAACCACTAAAATAAGACAATAAAAGCATAAGAACCCATAATATAAAATAATGAATAGAAAAGAAAGATTTTCAACAACAGGAGCATAGTGCGCCGCGGAAGACTACACAGAGGGACACATCCCTTTTTGTGCCTCCAGCCACAGCACAATAGACAATGCATCACGATGTGTGACCACTGTTATGATAGCAAATTACAACCACTTCCAAAGCATACCATTTTGTTGTCTAACATTCAATTTGAATGATTCAAGTGTCCAAACGTAACTCTTAAAGCCATCTAGCTATTAGCATCACTCTCACACCAACATACTAATCCAAATGAGATTTAGATACCTAAACCTAAAATGATATTTTTCTTTCAAAACCACTACCAAAGCGTCCAAACTCCTAAACCAAATGTCAATAGTCGTGGAATTACTTGAACTAACTCAAATAGACCATAAACAACCTGTACAAATATTCAAACCATAACAACAATAGTCTAAACAAGATTTGACCATCAAAACCTTAATTTTAACATAAATTCCATAAGGGTTAAATACACCTAACCATTCTAATGGCCAATCAAGCATACAGACTAACATAAAATTAATACTTGTACCAGTATCTCAACCTCTCACAACCATTACAACACAAATACAACATCCTAGATCAAGATACCCATAGTTTACAATAGGAATCATGCAAATGCATCACAAAATAATATATGTTCTAAGTTGGCATATGCATACAGCATTTGTTACAAACTAAAATAAATGAAAAGGACTATACAATTATTGGCTAGCCCCCTTGATACTCAGTTGCACTTTCTTTTCCCTTGCCTATATCGAAGCCTTCACTTGTAAAATATAATTACGGGATGAGCTGAGTACTCAGTAACCAAATAGTCTAATCAAACTATTCGTGTGTGAGAACAGTTTGTGCATATGTGAAGTGGTACTTAAAATATATGATAAATAATCTATCCATACATATGATTATGGTGTGATATGCATTATCAACACTCCACCTTATATCTTTCTTATGTCTTTCAATTGAATCTATGGGCTGACAACTTAATAGGACTAAGTCTATGTGATGGAATTGGCCCAAGCTTACTAGAAGTAGAAAGCAGCCCTGGCCAAAAATGCCTTCACCCACTATGGACCATAAATTTCGCTTGTCTTTAAATACTAGAGGCGTCGATGCCCAATCTACCTCACGTAGTACTGAGACTTCTAAACATATAATACTAGACACTGAGGCCTCTATAGTGCCAGTGTACCATATGAATTTTCAAACAATGTCCCCAACAACATACTAGGGTGAACTCCTACCCTTTTATAATGATCATGCCAGCATGTTTGATGCTTTAACACATTATCAAACATATAACTTCCACTAAACATTCACTTTTATTCAAACATAGTTTCAAAAATAATTATACATAAAGATAGAATTTAGCCTTCAAATAACCATAACACTAAAATATAAATTTTTCATTACACTTCACATAATTTCTAAATCATAAACATTGTATATTAATACTATACTAATACTAAACAAGAACATTAGTTTTAAGCAAACAATCATATAACCATCCAAACATACAATTAGGAAGATTAGACAATCTGGTTACCTTAACTATTTTGTCACTAAAAAGGTTACTATAGTTAACCAACAGCTCCACATGTGTTCACTACCACCACAACGCTTGATCAATAGCTAATATACAAGATTAAACCCTTAATTGTCAATTCACACACTAATCACCTCATTTATAACACAAATTTAAATGCTCATAATACCCAAAACCTTAATTTAGCCCTAACAATTCTCCCAACACACTTTATTAATTTTATTTAACTCTTAAACATGTAAACAACACTATCACATTACCTACACTATCCTCAATCTTCCCATTCTTACTTAAGGTTCGTCTAACTTATAGCCAAAAACTTTAAATCATTATATAATCCATAAATCTAGGTTTAAAGGCTTGATTTAACTCTCCAAAGCTTTAACTAAGGAAATGGGTTCAGCCATTACCCAAGAAAACATGAAATCATAGCCCTACAATATTCTAATCCTTAGAAAATTTGAATATAGGAGAGGGAGAAGAGTATAAAGCTTACCTAAAGCTAAATCTTGCTCTAAATACTTTCAAAGTAATCCCAAGGTTGCGCCTTAGTACCCATCGATCGCTGCTCGTCATCTCCTCATGCTCTCTCTTTCCCTTTTTTTGAATTTCAGTCCGATTCCATGACTAATAAGTGCAAATTTCTACATATGTGCCGCTGTGCATTGGCTCACCTACCATGGCATATGGCACAAAAATCCTTCTCTTAGATTTACATCTCCTCCCATGCCATAGCTCGCTCGAACTTCAATCTAGCCCTTTTCTAAAGTTGTCCAATGATTCATTAGCTACATTAGTCTTCTAAAAATATCGTCAAACAATTATTTATCTAATTTGGCTAAATTACCCTTATAAATACTAGAAATTCCTAGAATAAAAATCTAAGATGTTACAAATATCATATGAGTGTGTAAAGTAGCAAACATTTATTGAATACATAACAAACATAAGATTATCATATACTAACTCATACAATGCATGATCAATACTCTCCCTGTTATATCCTACTTATTCTTTCAAACTGAATCTGTGAGCTAACAACATGATAGGATCCAATTCATATGATTGGACTGGTCCAAACTCACTAATCATGGGAAGTAGCCTTGGCCAAAGATGCCTTACCCATTTTGGACCACAAATTCCCCCTTTCTCAAATATTTCAGGTATTGTATGCCCAATTTATCTCCAAGATAGTATTAAGACTTTCAAACAATAACAATGGAGCACGGAGGCCTCTACGATCCTAGTTTACCATATGGATTTTATGTAATATCCCCTGACAACTCTACAGTGAACTCCTACTTATCTCACAATGATCATGCTACCATTTTAATAATACACATAATTTCTCATTAGGGATAATCATATAATATTTGCTAACATGTCAATTTGTATCCTATTTCACAATTGTTTACAAATACACATAAAAAGGGTTTTAAACATAGAATAATACTTTAGATCAATACTACTTCACATAAATTTTTCCAAATCATACTTAAATTAAAATTTTCATAATGGATTAAATATATATTTTTGCAAGCTCATAACTACTCAAATACAAAAGTAAAAGGATTAAATTATTCAGTTATCTCAACCCTTTTATCACAAAAGGATTATTGTGGCAATTTGGTTACTCCACAAAGGTCTACTAGCTTAATGGGGTTCAATCAATATTTAATCTACAAGATTAAACACTAACAATCAATTATAACTCTAATTAAACCCCCTCTTTTGGCCTAATTTTGAGTACCCACTATACCTAAATTTTCTCTTTAGCAAAATTAACAATTTCAATACATAACATTAACTCTATTCAATACTCAAACACTTAGATAACATCAATTTTTCACCCACATTACTCCCCTAACCTTACATAACATTAATTCTATTCAACACTCAAACACTTAGATAATATTAATTCTTCACCCACATTCAATTATTCACCTATGGTTTATCTAAACCCTAACAAAAATGACAAATCACTATAAAATCCTCAAACCTAAGTTTATTTAACTCCCTAAGGCCCTAACTAAGCCAATGATTTTGGTCAAAACCTAAGGGAGAACGAGAACAACATCTAAATCTAGCCAACAACCTTAAAAATTTGAATATAGAGGAAAGAGAGAGAAAAGAATACTTATCCCAAGGTGTTGCTAACTTAGATTACTTTCCAAGAGCTCAAAAAGCGAAGCCCTAGTAGATCATAAACCTTCCTCTATCACCTTACTTACGTTCTTCTATTTTCTCCCTTTGTTTCTCGCGTGCATGTAATCTAATATATTTAGATTTTTGCACATCTATGTGTGGCACATGGCGCAACCGCCATGGTGGATGCCACAATGAGACTAGATTAAATTTTAGACCTTATTAACAATTTAAAAATACCATATTAATCACTTAATTTTTTTTATGAATTTACCCTTTTTAACACTTAAAATTCACAAATTTGAATTAAAAATGTTACACGCAGCGTATGGCTTGTATTTTAGTTAAATCAAAGCATGATTTATGTAACATCCTCAAACTTTAAACTTGAAATTTAAGTGTAAATTAAGGGGAAAATGATAAAATTGAGGACTTTTCAAGTTAAAGGTATTTTTAGAATACTAATAAGGTTATTAGATTTTTGGACAGCTCGAAAAGTGGGACCAAGACGTTGCGCTTAAGTAAAGCCTAAAATTTAGTTTAGGCTTTATTGTGCCATCCATTGCAATCTATGTGTGGAAATATGATTAAATTATAATGTCACACAAGCTAAAACAGAGGGAAAAAATAAGGAAGATGTGAAGGGCAATGAAGAAAGAGTTTTACTTTACTAGGCCTTTATTTTTAGAGCTATTTAGAGGTAATCTAAGCTAGAAACATTCTTAGGTAAGCTTCCCTTCCCCTCTCCTTCCTCGCTATGTGAATTTGCAGTTGTATAGGTATAGTAGGGTGTTGCTTTCATCTCTCCTTGGATATAACCAAACCTATTGGCTTAATTGGAGCCTTTGGGAGTTAAATTAGGTTTTTAAACCTAGGATTAATGATTTTATAGTGATTTAGAGTTTTGAGCTAAGGTTTGGATGAACCTTAAGTGAACATCTAAAAATTAGAAGCAATGTGGGTAGAAATTTGATATTATTTAAGTGTTGAATAGAATTAATGAAATGTGTTGAAAGTATTAATTTTGCTAAAGAGTGAAATTGGTGATGTAGGTACCCAAATTTAGGCTAAAAGAGGGTTATTTATAGTTAAAAAATTGATTATTAGTATTTAATCTTGTAGATTAAATATTGATCTAGTTTTGTTGAGCTAATGAACTCTTAGGAGTTGATAATTTGCCATAGTAACCCTTTTTATGATAAAAGGATTAAGGTAACCGGATAATCTAGTCCTTTTGCTTGTGTATTTGGATAGTTATAAGTTTTGCAAAAGTATTAAATATATATATATATATATATAATCTATTGTGAAAATTTGTAAT
Source organism: Prosopis cineraria (assembly GCF_029017545.1). Classification (NCBI taxonomy): domain Eukaryota; kingdom Viridiplantae; phylum Streptophyta; class Magnoliopsida; order Fabales; family Fabaceae; genus Prosopis; species Prosopis cineraria. The sequence goes on from NW_026555334.1 coordinate 2,966,169, forward strand.
TTATTTCTATGAGTGTTTAGCGTTTTAGAAATCTATATGAAGTGGTATTAAACTATAGCATTATTTCTATGTTTAAAACCTATTTATACTCATTAGTAGATAATTGTGAAATTGAATATAAGTTTAAAATGATAGAAATCATTGTATCTTTATCCCTAGTATATTTAATCCGTATGATTGGTATTGTATGGGCATGATCATTGTAAGAGGGTGAGAGTTCACCCTAGTGTTGTAGGGATATATTATGTGAAATCCATATGGTACATTGGCACTATAGAGGTTTTAATGCTCAGTCTTTCTTATTTGAAAGTTTTAGTACTTCTTGATAATATATTAGGTATATAACATCCTGAATATTCGAGAAAGGTGGAATTTGTAGTCCAAAAACGGGCAAAGGAGTCTTTAGCTGAGGCTACCTCCTATGATTGGTGAGCTTAGGTTAGTTCAGTCACATAGACTTGGTCACATTGTGTTGTTAGCCTACATATTTAGTCAAAGGAGATAAGGAGGATATAAGGCAAAGAGTGTTAATCATTTATTGTGTGAATGTGATTTGATAATCATGTGTATGATATGTATCTAATAAATTTATTTTATATTGCCACTTCACACACTCATAAACTAATATAGTATACATGTGGATAGATTAGATTATTTGGTTATTGAGATATCGTCTCATCCCCATTGTTATATTTTTATAGGTAAAGACTCTAATAAAGGTAAAGGAAAGGAGGACACTACTAAGAAGAGGTTGTAATAGGATAGCTTTGTATTCTTTTGGGAAATTTTGTAACTTAATATATATATATATTCTTGTAATAGTATAGCTCTATATTTGTTTGGAAAATTTTGTAACTATATATATATGTTATGCCAACTATAGAACATATATTGTTGATGCACTTGCATGATGATATCAGGTCATTTTGGTGTATTTCAGCCTAGGTTGTTGTATACGTGATAGAAATTATTGTTAGAAGTTAAAATAATAGTGCAAGTGTCATTATTGTGGTGAATGAATGTATATGGATAGTTATTGTATAGTTATGTTGATTTATGCCAATGCCCATTGTTTTGTGGAATCGGGGTTTTGATAGCTAAAATGAGCTCAAGATATATATGTATGTAATTGTCTATTCAATTAGGTGCATTATGGTTTGTTTGAGTCAATTTAAGTGGTCCTAAGGTTATTAGTACTTAGTTGGTAGACTTAGACACCTTTGGGTATGCTTGAAACTAGAAAAGTGTCTTTTTGCACTCAATATCCAACTTTTAAATGGTAAAGTATTTTGATGTAAAATTAGTGTCAATAGATAGGCGACTTAAATGGGTTTATATGCATACTTGAGTCGCTTAAATTAGACATTAAATGGCAAAACCACATACTCCAAAAGTTAGTCTTGGAGTACTATCATGCCAGCAACAATGCCAAGTGGCACATTGCACAGCAAGGGGCTTCCCCCACTGTTCCATCCATCATAGAGGATGACACATGTGCTATAGCAGATGGTGCATTTTGACTTTATCCAAATTGCCCTCCATGATGCATGAATGTTTGTTTCCATGCTTCTATATTCTTTTCATTTTATGTTTTAAACCATTATCTAAGCTTAAACATATTTTTAAAGGGTTTCTTGGGATCCTAACTTTTGATGTTTTTGACTTTTAAAACCTATTATTTGTTATAGTGACCTCATTTAAGGATTTGTTTAATCTTCGTCATTATGATATAGTCTTTGTGGTATGTTCTGGTAATGTCAATACGAACATTACAATCTGTTATGAGAAACAAAAGAGAGAGTGGGAGAAATGTAGACAGCTCAAGTTAGCTGTGCTAGGGCTTGAAATCTTGGAGCATTTGAAGCAATCTTGGGATAAGTTCCTAAGCTCCTCTCTTCCTTTCCCTTTCTCATTTAAGAGTTGATTTAGGGTTAATGTTGGGATAGTACTTTTTAGCCTATAAAAATTATGAGTTTAAATCTATTAACTTAAATGCAGTTAATGAGAGTTGCTTGAGTTATTTAAACCTATTTTTATGGTTGAGGAGCATTTATGTTTGAATTTATGGCATTAAATGTACTATTAGGAGGTTGTTGAGGATCATTAATGGTGTGTAGGATGTTTAATGGAATGTGAGTTAATAAATCTAATGAGTAAGCTTAAATGTTAGAGATAAGGGCTTTGGGATATTTAAAGTATTGAAATCTAAGAAGCATCGATACGGGTATGAGTATCGCGTATGATACGATACGATACACGGACACGGCAATTTTCAAGAATTTTAAGATACGAATACGGCTATATAAATAATTAAATGTTATATACTTAAATGTCCAAAAGTACTTAAATATTAAATATTTAAATAAATATTAGATATTAAATATTAAAATATTAAAATAATCTATCCAAATAAAAAAAATTAAATTAGTCATGGACTCACAATCAACAAGCAGCCATTCTCAAAAAATAAGGAAACATGGCTTAGCAATGAAGCAAAAAAAAAAGAAGATGAAGAAGCATGGTTTAGCAATAATATAGCACTCACCAACCCAGAATTCTAGAACAACCTTAAAGAAGAAGATGAACTTACCACCGTGAGTTCGTGACTAATGCGATGCAAGTAGCTTGAAATCAGACCTCAAAGCGATTGAAGACTGAAGAGACAGAGCTTATCGCTCAGGACCCATAAGACTAAAGAAGTATTAACTCCTGACTGAAGATTAAAGGAGTAGGACGATGAGGGAGCGAGTGAGAGTGACAAAACGAAGTTCGCAAGAAAAGGGAAAGGTTAAGGCATTTGGTTTTTAGGAGTGAAAATGAGAAAAAAGAAGGCAAAAAACTCTAAGTTTTATATCTACCTATTCCATGCCATCTCCTCCCATGTTCACTTGTCTTTACCCACATCTACCCAAAACTAGAAAAAAGGATACGCCGCTTTCACGTCCTGAATGCACGTCTATGTCAGATACATATTCGACACGAACACACAAGGAATTTGCACGTGTCCATGTTGAAGAAGTTGAAATAAAGATTTTAAATTGTGTAAATTGGGATATTAATGATTATGGGCTTGATAAATTGTAAATTAATCACTTCATGTGCCACTTTGGCGTAAGAGCAAGTTTGGAAGCAATTATTTAAGGGATAAATCTTTAACCATTCAAAGATTTAAGGTAATTGAGGGAATATATTCTTTTGTAATTGCATGTTAATTGATATAAGTTTTCAAAGAACAATTATGTTGAGTATATAGAAAGATGAACCTCATAATTTTTTATTTTGAAAAAGGAATGAATTGAGATTGTGGTAGTGATGTAATATATGTATGTTTTGATAAAATGATTATGACTTTATGCATTGTCATGAAATTCAAGCAATGCATTGTCATGAAGGACTGGTTATGAGATGATTAAAATATATGTGATGATATATTAGTAAATAGGATGAAATAATGATGTGGATACACATGTGGTGCATGTGAAATCATGTGTGCTTTGGAAATTATGTATTGAAATGAAGTAAATGATTATGGCATTTTTAGATGCACATAAGTAGCTGGGCACATTAATATGTTTGATAACATGCTATATGTGTAAGCATGGTGCACTGCTTGATCATATTGGCAAGAGTTCACCTAGGAAGAGGAGTAGATAAAATCCACATGGTGATTCAAGAATGGTACATAGGATGAAGGCCAGCTCTTGTCCTATTGTTTATCAAGGGACTATCCCATTATTTGTCAAGGAATTATTCCATTGTTTGTTGAAGAGACTAGCTTAAGATGTATGAGACCCTAAGCATTTGAGAATTGGAGAAACCATAGTCTGAGAGTGAGTATAGCAATATTTGGCCAGGTTACTCCTCATAATTGGTGAGCTCCGTAATTGAGTGTTTCAAGTGTCACTCTAGAGGCCATATAACATCTAGGTGCCCTCAATGTGCTTTGCTCCTCAAATCCCAAGAAGAAGGTTTACTAGCTGAGTACATGCCTAATATTGTAGTGGACCCTATTAAGAGCCCTTCTGATATGGATGAAGAAATTATTGCAAATGAAGTTCCTTCAAAGCATGTTAGGGAAATGTGATGTTTACTAGCTATTCTATCACCTAACGACTCATGGAAAATGACTAGTATTTTCCACACGTTTGTAAAGTAAGGTGACAAGTCATATAAGATAGTCATAGATTATAAGAGTAATAGGAATGTGATCTCCAGCCATGGTATTTCTTGTCTTAGACTTAAGATAGAGCCCCTTCCTAATCCTTTTTGCATCACTTGGATTATTAACCTCTTTGCCCATTACACAATAGTGCTGAGTACCCTTTCATTTAAGTGACTATAGAGAAGATGTTCTTTATATTGTTCCTATAGATGTCTCGCATATCTTATTAGGATTACCTTAGACCTATGATCATGATGCCATTGTTCATAGTAGAGTAAATACCCATCTATTTAAGCATAACAATAAGACTATTCTTTTGCACCCTTGCAAAACCAAAAACAAGATGAAAGAGTTCTCCCAACCTTAAGGATCTAAAATTAGAGTGTCATAAACTTTACATACTAACAGAGAAGCAGTTTGTGCAAGATGCAAGAAAGTAAGGTAGTTAACATTATTCTTGTTGTTGCTTTTAAAGTTGTTGCCTGACCCATACCAGCAATAAATCTTATACACACCAAAGTATCCCAGTTGTTGGACAAGTTTAAAGATATGGCATCTGAAGAATTACCTTTAAAAATGAAATAGACCAATGTCCATTATTGATTCAAGACATTATTAGCCTTTATGTAAATGCAACCCTATTTGATTCTAGTACGCCAATAAATAATATAAGAAACATATAAAAATGTTTTACTAAAATAGCTTCCAATACACGCATCAAAGATTACGATGGTCATTAGTGTACTATAAAAACAAAATATGCATAGAAAAATTAAACTAATTGGTGTCTTCTGTTGATTCAAGCCACCATTGACTTCTACATATATCTAACCCTATTTGATTCTGGTACATCAATCAACAATATAAGAAATTTAACATTCTAATTTAAATTTTTAGAGTTAATAAAAATTAGAAAGAATATTTGAAGGTAAATAAATTAATTAGGAAATATTTTTAGATTTTATGTTAGGATTTGTTTTTAGAATGGAAATAATAATAATAATAATAATAATAATAATAATAATAATAATAATAATAATAAGTGATATATATATATATATATATATATATAAGAAGAGTAAAATAAATACATAAATAAGACAAAAAGAAAATAAAGAAGAAGAGGCGGTGGAGTTAAAAAGAAAAAAAATATATCATTATGATAGGGTAGAAAGTGGCATGGGGTCCATAATTAATTAATCAAAAACCTCCTAACTCCATTTCTTTTTTCATTTTGCATTCCTCAAATCATTCCGCACACAGGAGAGATAGAGAGAAAGGGAAGGAGAGACCAAGTTTATGGGTTTAAAAAGATTTTGAGGTAATATTTCATATTTAAAACTATTTTTATTCTCACAACTCCTTTTATAAATATTTTTTTACTTGTCTAGAGCTTTCTAATAATAGTAATATTTTGTTGAGTAAAGCAAATTTTAAGGTTGGTATTTAGAGTAAGTATTAACCTTTAATAATGAAAATTAGTAGAGATAAATTAGTACTTAAATTTTATAGGTTTAGGTTTTCTCTATCGACTAATTTGACAGTTTAAAATATAGGTTTTAGTTATAAATTTTGTGATTTCTAATGTATAAGATATTTATATTGTTTAAATTGTGTTTTTGAGATTTAGATAATTTAATTATTTTTTATGGTTTAGAAAGGATGAATAAATGTAAAAATTTTTATGGAATATTTATATTATTGAAAGAGATTGAAATTTGAACTTAGGAGAGAGAGATTGATATTTGGATTTTTGGATGTTGGAGTTAGAAGTATGGTTTATAGATTTAAATGGAAAATTATAATATATAATGTTGTAGATTAGATTAATTTGTTATTATGGCTAAGGAGTTTCCTACATGTTTGAGTAGTTATAGATGGGAAAAGAGGTAACATTGAAATATTTATATTGAGATATTGATTTTTATATTATAGTTTGGTTTGGAAATTCTTATATAATAGTTTATTCCTTTTAAAGCATGTTAGTGACTATTACACTATTGATTTGAAAAGATGACAATTGAGAATATTTGAAATTCTTTTCAAGCATGCTTGTGTGATTCTACTATAAAAGATACATTAGAAGTGATCGATTATAGCCTGTAGATTAAGTTCATGGATCATGTTGGCCATCTCCTTAAGGTGTTGCCACATAGAGTATTTGGCCTTAGCTTATTAGTGTCAAACTTAAGTGTCATCCTTTTTAGTTTAGTAATTGAGGTACCACCAAACTTTTCTTTTGAGCAGCCCCTATGGCCTGGGCAATGGAGTGTTTTTTAAATTCGCACATCAAATCGTCCGCTATAGCACTTGAAGTGTTATTCATGTGATACTGTTTTCATTTCAATGCCGCAAATGCCTCTTGGTCTCTCCTATGCTGAGCCAAGTTTCCTACCTTTAGGTCGACCATGACCACAGTTAATAGCTCAACAGCATCTTGTTCTTTTAAAATATCCCAGTTATCCCTGTTTAATTTGTTGCCCTTATTCAATTCAGCGATAATAATACTTTTTGTTGCTATTTTTAGTTCTGAGATATAATGTCTTATATTTGTATTATTCTTTATCTCCCATCACATTAATTCTAACAAAATCAAATCACTATTATCTATAAAGAATTTTACAATTTTTGTATAATCATTGTATTGCGCTTGAATGACTTATAAATTAAGAGCTCCCACTCAAAAAAAGTATATATAAAGCAATAAAAAATATCATAAAAAATAGCATGCTTTATATATATCATAAATCATCAAGGTCTTAACACAAGGCAATATAACTTGACTAAAAATAAATTCTGGAAAAATAAAAAAATACTTAAGGTACAAACCTAAAAAGATAACTCTTAATTATGTCTTTATATTTTTCTTGCACATCTCCTTGATGGCTTTATTTCAAGTACGACTTGTTTTGCTTATTATGTTGCACAAGTTCTTTCCTAAGTTGTTTGAAAATTTTTCCTACAACTAAGGCTTGTTTTTTGTTTGTTATGAAGCTTGAGTATGCTCTTACTATTGGAGAAATATGATTCAGCTTTTTAATTCTTCTAGCTTATCTCTTTGCTATATTTATGATCACTGAGAGTATGAAAGGTTGTTCCACATCTTTATCTTTGTCCTGAAGATTCTCATTACTCTCTAATTCATATTTTAATCTGGCATCATGCGCACCTCTTTAGGTCCTTCCAGCACATTTTTGAGATCAATACTAGGATCCTCTTCAAGATCAAAATCCTCATTTGAGACTTTAATATTCATACTCCTCCTCCTCGAAGGGTTTCAGGTCGTAATTCTTACTAAGAGGCTCATAATCTGGCTTATCTAAATACTTAATACTAACAAAATAATTTTGTGAGTTATCAATGCTGTCAAAAAGCAAGAGGCTTCTGACAGCATTGACCTGAAACCTTTTGAAGAGGAGAAGGAGGAGTATGAACCTCAAAGTGATGATCCTGATCTTGAAGATGATCCTAATGTTGATCTCAAAAATGTGTCGGAAGGACTTAAAGAGGTGCTTATGATGCTAAGACCAAAATATGAATCAGAGGGTGATGAGAATCTTTAAGACAAAGACAAAGATATGGAACAACCTTTCATGCCCTCAGTAATCATGAATATAGCAAAGAGAGATGCTAAAAGAATTAAAAAGCTGGAACACATTTCTCCGATAGTAAGAGTATACTCAAGCTTCATAACAAAAGAAGAACAAGCCCTAGTTATAGAAGAATTTTCAAACAACTTAGGAAAGAACTTGTATAATATAACAAGCAAAACAAGTCGTACTCAAAAAATCCTCTATAGAATAGAGTCATTAAGGGGATGAGAGTGCAAGAAAAATATAAAGATATAATTAAGAGTTGTCTTTTTAGGTTTGTACCTTAAAGCATTTTTGTTTTTCTACAATTTGCTTTTAGTCAAGTTATGTTGTATTGTTTTAAGACCTTAATGATTTATGATATATATGTGATATTTTTTTATTGCTTTATATATACTTCGTTTGAGTGGGAGCTTTAAAGTGATATGTCATTTAAGAATTATATAACAATTATAAAAATATTTGTAAAATTCTTTCTAGATGATAGTGATTTTGTTAGAATCATTGTGATGAAGATATAAATGTGACCTCCTAATCATTGACCTAATAGTGTTGTTATCACTCTAATAAAGAATAACATAAATATAAGACATTGTATATTTCTCATAAATATTTTCTTCTTGGTTTAATATAAAAAACTATTAATGTGGGATAGTTTCATCTCAAAACTAAAAATGGTAACAAAAAACAGTATCGTTGAATTGCATAAGGGCGACAAGTTAGACAGGGATAACTGGGATATTTTGAAAGAACAAGATGCTATTGAGCCACTGACTGTGGTTATGGTTAAGCTAGAGGTAGGAAACTCGACTTAGCATAGGAGAGACTAAAAGGCAGTTACGATATGGAAATGGAAAAACAGTATCGCATGAATAACACTTCTAAGTGCTATGGTGGATGATCTAATGTGTAAATTTAAAAAGCACTCTATTGCCCAGGCTATGTGGGCTTCCTTAAAAGATAAGTTTGGTGGTACCTCAACCACTAAATTAACAAGTCATCTAGACAAGCTTACCTTGTCGAAGAAGGTGGTTCTTTAAATGCTAAGCCTAAGAGGGGCAAGAAGCAACAAAAGAAGGGTAACAAGATTGGCCTTAAGGTAAAGAAGGACAAACAACCTTTCAAAAAGAAGGAAAAGAAGAGCAGCAAAAAGAGAATTAACCTTAAAAAGGTCAAATGTTTTGCTTGTCAAAAGATGGGCCATTTCGTAAAGGATTGTCCTAAGTAAAATGGACATGATTAGGTACTTGTGAATTATATGAATTCACATTTTTCTTATGTTTCTAGTAATTTTTTCTAACAAAATTTTTTTCTTCTTCTTGGATTGTAGACTCAGGTTCTACAAACTATATAAGCAAGGATTGTGGATCCTTTATAAAGTACCGTCAGTTTCCAAATCAAATAAGTGGCTTTATACTAGCAACAATGTGAGAATCGAGGTGAAAGGCATTGGAACTTGCAAGTTAATCTTGTGAGGTGGCAAAACCTTAATTCTCCATGATATTTTACATGCACTAAACATCAACGAAACTTAATTTCTATTGATTGCCTTTTAGAATTTGAGTTTGTATTTAATTTTCATGACAAGATTGCTGACATTACGCACAATTCAACATTTTATTATTGTGCTTTTCTTTCAAAAAAGTTCTTTATTATGGATATTGTTGACAGAGTTTATTTTCATGATTGCTTTATCACCTCTTCCAATAATGTTAATATGAATATCTGGCATGCTAGGCTAGGGTATATTAATCAGAATAAAATGATTAAACTAGCTAAAGAAGGAATGCTAGGTCCAATTACAAACACGAAATTATCCTTATTGAAAATTGTCTAACTGGTAAGGTAATGAGAAAACCTTTTGGTAAAGGTGCTAGGGCTAAAAATTTGTTGCAATTAATCCATTCTGATATATGCGGTTCTATGGGTATAAGGGCAAAACACGGAGCTTGGTATTACCTTTATTAATAATTTTTCATTTTTTGGTCATGTCTATTTGATATCATAAAAGTCTGAAGCTCTTGAGTGCTTTAGACGATACACTAATAAGGTTGAAAATCAAATGGATAGTAAAATTAAAGTACTATGAATTAGACAACTAACTATTTCTAGCACTTCATAATAGAATAAAGTTGTTGAAAGAAGAAATAGAACTCTTCTAGACATGTTAGGTTAATGATGGCACAAGCAAATCTTCCAATCTCATATTAGGGAAACGCTTTGCTCATAGCAGCCTTCATACTTAATTGTGTGCTCTCAAAATTAGTTACTTTCACACCTTATAAGTTATGGACAAAACACAAACCGAATTTAAATATCCTAAGACCATGGGGATTAGCTGTATATGTCCATGATGATTCCCATAAATATGGAAAATTAGGTCCAAGAGGGAAGAAATGTATCTTTATAAGATACTCTAAGTAATCAAAGGGTTATGTTTTCATTGATGAAAATGATGATGGAGCTATAATTGAAATTGAATTCAAGAATATCACATTTTTAGAAAATGAGTTTCCTAGCAAGGGAGAAGTTGATCAAACTATATCTCTTTACAAGACACGGGAGCAACATAATATAGAACAAATAGATAGGCTTGAATCATCGTAAAATGTTAATCTAAGTGGGAGCTTTAAAAGGTCCACTAGAAGACCCAAAAAGATTCAAAATCCACAAGAGAGCCCACTTTAAAAAAGTAATAAAATGTGCCAAAAAGATGCTTCCAAATAAAGGGTAAAGTATTGATGGTAACTCTTTAAGATGATGATGAGCCACGTTTTGTAAATGAAGCTTTATCAGGACCTGCTAAGGATAAATGGAAGAAAGCAATGGATGAAGAAATGGATCCCATGAGGACTAACCAATTATGGAAATTAGTTAATTTACCATGTGGCCGAAAAGTTATTGGGAACAAGTAGGTTCTCTAAATAAAAAAAAGTGGATAAATAAATTGATAAATATAAGGCTTGCTTAATAGCGAAAGGGTATACACAACAAGAGAGAATAGATTTTGAGAATACTTTTTCCCACATTGTGCACTTCAATTCTATCAGACTGATTTTGGAAATAGTAAATAGTTTGAACTTAGAGTTGCTCTAGATGGATGTAAAAACTTCTTTTCTAAATGGTGATTTGGATAAAGAAATCTATATATAATAGCTATTAGGTTTCATTGAAAAAGAAAAAGAAGATAAAGTATGTAAATTAAATAGATCAATTTATGGACTAAAACAATCATCTAGATAATAGCATTTAAGGGTTTCACAGAGTAATAACCTGATATGACTTTCAAATAATTGAGGAAGACCACTGTGTTTACATCAAGAGGTTCAACATGCACTTCATAATATTATCTCTTTATGTGGATGATATTCTGTTAATCAGAAATAGTCTAGATTTGATAATTGCTATTAAAGAATGGCTTTCATTGAACTTTCAAATGAAGGATATAGTGAAGCAAAATACATTCTTAGAGTTAAAATACAAAGAAATCACTCTAAGAAGCTCCTTTCTCTTTCACAAGAGAATTATATAAAGAAAATTCTTGAGCATTTTAATATGAAAGACTGTAAACCTATAGATACTTCAGTAGCTTCAAGTGTGAAGCTTAGTCTTGATATGGGTTTTAAAACTAAGATAGCCAAAAAGAAGGTGGAAAGAGTTCTATATTCCAATGTAGTTGAAAGTCTGATGTACGCAATGATGTGTATAAGACCAGACATTTGCTATGCCGTAGGACTTGTGATTCGCTACTAATCCAACCCTAATGAAGGACATTAGAAGGTTGTAAAGAAGATCTTAAGACACTTAAATGGTACTGTTAACTATGTACTATGTTACCAAGGGAGTGATCTACACCTGATAAGATACTCCGATGCGGATTTAGGTGGAGATGAAGATGAATGAAGATTGACTTCAGGTTACACTTTCTTGCTAAACAATAAGGCCATTTGTCAAAGCAATAAGAAGCAAACATGTATTTCCCTATACTCTATGGAAGTTAAGTTTATAGCATGTACTACAGCAGTGCAAGATGTAACCTTCCAAAATATCTACTCAATATATGAGAAGATTACGGTGTTACCACTGATTCACATTAATTACAATAATCAGATTTCATTTTAAAAGCTTCGACCGAAAACTTATTTTGTAAAATTATTCAATTCATAATACAATCAAAGAAATATACAGCAAAAGCAAAACATACACTCCTCTAATACGTAATGGGCATAACTCACTAACATTCTTATCCCAATGGTATGCATTTTCACCACATAGTAAAATTAAGAATTGGTTCGTGCATTGCAGTGTGTAGTCCATGCATCGCGGTATGTGGCACAAAGCCACGTGCTCACCCTTTCTGTACCACGCACCACGGCATGTGTCACCATGTGCCACGACGCGCCTATCCGATTTTTCGCTGTAAGGATAGCAAAAATGATGAATTTTTGACGTGCGCCATTTTCATATACGACATCCAATCAGAATGATTTAAGTACCCACACGTAGCTTAACTCATAAATAACTAATAAGATAGGTTTGGACATGATCTAATGGTCTGATCAAAATTTAGACACCCGGGTAAAAAAGTTACTTTTCTAAAAATTTTGCGCACCTAAGCGCTCAAACCAATTCCTTTCTCTTATTAGACCATACTAAGCCTTGAATCAAGTCTAAAAGGACTTAATATACCTGATTGATAACAACATATCTCAATCATACTCACATATCAAAATTTGTCCCTTCTACGGCCAATTTCCACAATTTTACTAACTTACATACTTTGCCATTTCTTAACATAACTTAGGCCCACTTAGCCTATTCTAATCCCATTCATATACAATCATATTCACAATATAATTTTAGCTCTTAAATTACTCATTTCATCATAATTTATCCCTTAGCTTAAGATTCACCAACACAATATACTCAAATCATAACCCTTTTTTGTTTTAATCAATACATATACACATAATTGGGCTTGATTTCACAAAATCTCTATTCAATTTATGCATGCAATCCTATGGCAACTTATTTACACTAATATATATATAATCTTCATTTAGTTTATTACACAAACTTAAAGTACACGGCTTTACAACTCAAGCCAGTCTAGACTCTTTTCCCTTGCCTTGATCACTTCCCAATCCTATAAACATGTAACCACGAAGGTGAGATAAAAATGTCAGTAATAGAATAATTCACTTTTATTGACTATCACGTGTAATAATATGGAAGTAAAGCGTATTATATCATTCAAGTCTCATTAAAATAACATTTATACTGCATATCTCATTTCATTCTTAACTTTTCATCAATCAGATAAGATCTCATGCCATCTCATAACATATCTCAACATATCATATAGCACACTAGTATGATCACTACCGACCAAACCTCTAAATCATCCCAACACAAAACCATAGGCTCACTTTAGACCTATGTATACTCTTATTGGCCTTGAGCTTACCTGTAGTGGTAGAATCACCTGACCAAAGGTGTTCTAACTCAAAATACAGACTATAATTTCTCCCAATATGCATATTGGGCGTCGTTGACTCTAACACCGTATTACAAAGATACTGAGGAGTCTCTCATCTCTAACGCTGCACCTCAATTGGCACTAAAAAGATCTTCTCTAACACCGCACTTTTTAAGGTACTAAGGAGAATTGTTTCCAACACTACACCTCAATAGGCACTTAAGAAACCTTACCATATGGTCTTTATCATCTCCTACACTTGGGTGAACTCCTACTCCTATGATCATGCTTTTTGGAACCATTTAAGGTTCCCATTTTTTATTTCATACTTTCTTACACATAATATATACAAATAATACTCTACATTTTAAAACACATATTTTAATGTTTTATTTCAACCAAAAGTCATTTTACACAACAATCACTCAATGCTATAAAATATGCTCAGTTTAAAACCATCTTATACACTACATAGCATACTAATATATAGTTATAATAAATAGTCAAACAAAGAAAGTTAGTTGATTACCTTAACTCTTCTATCACTAGAAAGGTTTCCCGTGAATTTCAACTATCACACAAGCTTATCTCAAGCTTCCCTTCTCTACTCACACGTCCAATATGCCAATCTGAATACATTTAGCACGTTTTAGTCATTTGGTCCATTTTAACCAAAAACTCATTTCTATTACTTAGGGCTATATTCATTTGTAAATTCTTTTTCATTAATCCATTCTAGGTCTATTACTACTCAATCACTACTTTATATCACCTCAACTGATCTTATTTTACTCAAATTAGATTTTTACCCTAACTTTCTCTCTTGAAGGGCTAAAATTGAGTCTACAAGTTCAAAGCTCTACCATTTAGCTTTAAACTAGTCGTAAAGCTCTAATTTAAGTTTTAAGAACCTTTTTATTACTATTGGGTAAGAATCAAACTCCTCGAATTTTACCGATTCAATTTCTCTATAACTCACTTTTAGATAAATTTGTATAGAATGAAAAAAAAAGTTATACGTAGCTTACCTGATAAGTTATCAATCCGAATCACCTTCCAATGACCTGAAATGGCTTGACTTAGCTTTTTAGCCCTTCATCTCTCCTTTTTCATGTGTTTTTCAAATTTTCACATTTGAAAATCATCTAATTTCACAACTTAAGAAGTAATTTTTTGGTCCATATGCTGTGGTGCATGTAGCACAAGCTATAGTGCATGGCACAGTGAGATTTATTCTCACCACGCGCACTTGCTTTGACTCGAAACGCACTCCTTTTGCCTGTATCTGCTCATATAATACACCAATAAGTCAAAACATCAAGGAATCATCCGAATTTCTAATCCCACACTAATTACCATCCTCCCTTGATTAACCGCTAAACTCAGGATTAAGAAATTCAGGATGTTACACAAGAGGTTGTAGTATAGTGTTAATTCATTATGAGAATTTGGAAATGAGAGCACAAATTCAGTTTTAATTCATTGTGATGACATTGCAACCATGGCCTACACTAAAGATCCTAAATACCACAACAAAACTAAACATATAGACATCAAATACAATTTTGTAAGGGATTCTATAGCACAAAAGGTTATCACTGTTTAATACATTTCCACAAAATGTATGATGGCATATCCCTTGACAAAACTATAACCAAAGAGATATTTGAGAAACATGTAAGGGCTCTTGGCATGTCTAGACTATAAAAAGATATAGTTGATGTAATATTTTGGTTATATTAATAAGAATTTTTCATTACTTCCATATGTATGTGCTCAAGAATATACAATATCTAGTATGTCATATAGGTTGATAGGGTTGACTCTCACATACGAGCAACTACCTTTGACATTTAAATCAAAGATGAGACATTTGTGTTCACTAGCGAGACAACCAAAATGTTGATATGGTAGAGAAGAAACATAAATCATATGTCACCTCGATTAAAGAGTAAGTTAAGATAAGATCTACAAGTATATTTGGATTGAGTCATAGATCCCTATATCCATGATGCTTGTAGCCAAACAATAAATTCTTCTAAATTGACGTCATGCGAGATCAATAGAATAGAAGAATTTAGGTTTAGGTACACTAAGTATTTGAACTTAAGTTTATATGGTGTTAATAATAAATGAAAACAACGTACGCTCGTATAAGTAAGAGTAACACCATAACATGTGTTTCATACCATATGTGCTTAGGAATCATAATAGGAAACAAGTAAATAAATCCTTTCTTCATTGATGTGTAAGTTTCAGAAAGGAAAAATCCTTTCAATAAGGTCTTTTGACTTTGACATTATCATGGAGATATGTCATAGGTGAAAGGAAGATTATATTAAATATACACATCTATGCTCGTATTCAAGACATGAAATAATTTATTGATTCATAAGTATAGATACTATGCATATGAGAGAGACTATTTGAGTCTTAAACTAACTTAAGAGGAATCGAATTAGTCAAAATGAGAAAAGTCTATATTAGTAAATCTAGGACATTAAGGCACAAATTTAATTAAGAATAAATTCAACTACAAGGTTATTTATGCTAGTCCTTAACACGATTCCTAGTACGAACACCCACAATGAAGACATCAAGCATATGCGGTCACGACAAAGCATCTCGTATGAAAGAAGAAAGAGAAAGAGACAAGACCTGTGATATCTTATTCATCAAGTGTGAGTGGGAGAAATATAGGTTTTGGAGGAGGAAAATACCCTTATATGATATACCGGATGAATGTTGTATGCAGGAATGGAGTGACAGGACCGAACTCGATTCTTGCTTCACAACAAATGCACACAGACTGAAAGAGAGGTTTTTGAGCAAGAGAGAATATAAAAGACTATTATTTGGAAAGATTCACCAAACAAGCAAAAAAATACATCCCGTCACGTCGAACCTAAATTGCCCCCATATATGCATTGGCTTCAGATGTAGGAAGTTACTCAATATAACCATTCCCTCCAATCTAATAAATTTGAACAATGGAGTCATTTACATACAAAAGCCTAGGGAATATTATGCTTAACAAACCCAAACTCTTTCATATTCATGATAAAGCCTTATAGCTTATATATTAGGCCAATCCACTAAAGGTGGGTAACCCAACACATTTAAATCAACAAAGATGTAGGCCTTTGTCAAAAATTTGAGGAGAAGGAGAGATAGGAAATAGTGTTTTCATTTACAACCGTTGTTCTTCAATTTAGAATGCGTAAGGGTACGACAAATCAATAATGGAATGGTGGTAGAAGAAAATATCGCTTCAAAAGGGGAGAGAAAATTAAAACATCTAAGTAAAGTTACATCACAATGTACAATAGAGATGCTTAAAAAGTTGCTTCCAGAAGAATATATGTGTATTTATCATGTTGTTACCATATTTTTCTATAGAATTCCAAATCTTTTGATATAATACAGACATTGTGAAAAAATTGGGCCAACCATCTTCCAAAATCAACAACATAGATACAGAAAGCTAGTGTAGGGAAAGAAGCAAATAGAAACTATTACAGGTTTAGTTATACAACATTAGAAACAAACTTCTTTTAATGTCGGAATAACTAAATCTGCATTCAATCACAATACACTCAAGGAGAACTCAAATATAAACAAAAAGAAACGATACCTATTAACACTGTAAAGCTAATGCCCGAAAATTCATTCTACAGTACTTGATTGAAAAGCATAATTGTATGACAAATTATAATTGCACAAAGATTAGATGCATCCTTTGATTTGCTCCCTTCAAATTTTACAAAGAAGAATGATCCTTCCACATATTTAAATATATATTCAATGATACTTTAAATCTTATTAGTCATATATGAATCACATAGTACCATATAAAAGCACAAACAAGTTGAGCTACATAGCTATTTAATGCAATTCCAAGTACCAGGGAACAAACATAAAGTATTGCATCAAAATTTGGTGAACTGACATATATCTATGCATTACCAATCTCATCTAGTAAAACCAAATAATAAATTTACATCTTATCAAAAGACAGATACCATAAACTGTAAATATGAATCAATATATTATGCTGATTTTTCTACAATAGCATGCCTAATTTAACATCAATTAATATGAATCAGTTGCAGATATTCTCTATAGCCGATGGAAAAGGAAAAGAACTCAATTCCTCAAAGGGCTTTATATTTCCCAAACTTTTAGATATTAAATAAATTGGGTTTAGTTACAATCAAATGTTTCAACTTTCAAGACTATGTATAGCATATCTTAAGAAGTAAAAAGCATCGAAGTAATGAATGAAAGGAAAACAAAACGGCTTATTCTTTTTTCTTATGATTGCACAACACAGATATGAAAACATTGGAAAAACTTCTTCTAAAGCAACTACTGAGAAACAGAGAGCAAGCACAGGGGAAGAGGGAAGTAGAAAATAACATAGAAAGAGAAGATAAATAAAAAAAGGAAAAATAGCACCATACCAGCAACGATTAGAGAAAATAAAAAAAAGACACCAAAAGCAAGTAGATAGAACATAGAGAGGCAGAACTTGGAGTGAGAACTAGTGGTGATGACGACTGAGGGTGGGGGCTAAGACAATTAGTGGGGTTGGTGCAGGCGGGAATAAGCAATGAGGTAAGGTAGATGATTGGAATGGATGGCTCAATGAGATATCAAATTAGGGTATCATTATTAGAAAAAGTGTCAACATTCAAAAGATTTAGCCAGAGATCCCTGAAAAGCACATGAAGGAATAAAATTACAGAACTCAAAATTAAGCAAAAGCAAAAAAGCCAAAATTTGGTTTGAAAGAATAGAGTAAGTCAAGTGATATGGGCACAAAATTACAGAAGAAATAAAGGTTATGTTTCATAAAAGAACATACAGGTCTCTCTATTATAAAGGAAAAAGGAAAGATAATAACTCTATCCCTTATATAAAACATAATCCAAATTCAAAAAGATAAAAGAAAATAGAAATATGGAATGTTTTAAAGATAAAATGGAAAGCATCAATAGAAAGTGATCAAATTCCAAAGGAGTTCAAGAAAGACCTCTTTGAAAAAGGAGAAAAGATAGAGAAGAGGTGGAGAAGATGAGAAACCTAGAGAGAACCAGCGATGATGAAAAAAATCCTCTTGATCCACTTGATAGAGCTTTTGTCTAGACCTTTAGTGAACATCATCTAACGGGTCTTTCTTGGCTAGAAGAAGGTGACATTATGAGAGAATCATGCTGCTGAAAGAGAGTGAGTGAGTGAGCCGAACTGTATTAAAGATTAAAGAAGAGTGTTATCGGTATTTAGAAGTTGAGAAAGCAATGAGAGCATTCTCTAAGGGCTGAAAAGCGTGAGTCGATGCTTAAAGGTTGAGATGCAAGGAGCGTATTCACTAATGACTAGAAGAGCATGTCCGGTGCTTTGGGGCTAAGATTGCTAACGGCTAGTTAGACCCCTTTTTTTTTCTTTTTAATATTCATATACACTAGATTAAATATATTTATGGTTATGAATATGGCTTTTAAATTTTGGTCAAAAAAATATGGCCTTTAATTATACATATTTTATTTTATGTTTATGTCAAAAATTAGGAGGAAAAATTAGCATAACACCAACATGAAATCTGCAAATAGTTGGTTATAAAAAAAAAGAAATCTGCTCATAAAATTTTTTATTTTCTTCCATCCACAAAGGCATTTTCATAACATAATACTCCCTTCGCTAAAAAATATAAGACATTTTTAACTGAATCTCACTCTCAATAAAGTAGTCATCTACTTTCAAACTAACTTTATCTTTTTATATTTACCCCTATTAAACACCCTACAATAAATATAAAGTCATTATCAATGAGGACACTTTTGAAAAAAAGGTAATAATTACACCTCAAAAGACTAAAAATGCTTTACATTTTTCAATATCAAACTTCTTAAAAAATGCCTTACATTTTTTAACAAAGGGAGTATATACTTTTCATGGTTTTGATAAAATTATATAAATTTTTATATTTAATGTGTAAGCAAACTTTTTTAATACAAAACCGATCATGTATGCTTCGTCTGCCCCATTTTATAATGTATTATTTTCTTGTTAATAATTATGTATATTAATTAAGTCCCACTAAATGCAATTTATAATCTTAATTTCTTCAAATAAATACTTTGCATGTGATAAAACCTCCTTCTTGAGCTCATTTATGCTTCCCTCTTTTCTCTCCCATTTCACATAATGAGGACCTAGTTTGGGTGTTCATCACACTGATGAACACTATGGTAATCACTTGACTGTGCAGAATATATTTGAATAGTCAATATATATTAATTATAAAAATTTTAATATTAAATTGATCCATCTAAATTAAATTTAAACCATATTAAAAATAAAAAATTTATTAAAATTATTTTATAATTTTTATAAATTTTTATTTAAAAAAAATATAATATATAATAATGACTTAAATCTAGACTATCCAGATTAAAATTTAAATGATTCAGATCTCATTACAGTTTAGATGCTCATCACTCCCAAACCAAATCCACTTCATGACTAACAAAATTTTGATAAGGTCTAAAGATTATATTACTTGCAACCAAGTCTAATTTTTATTATCAACCAAGTCCACTTTTTGTACCATAAAAAAGATATTACTTGCAACCTAACGACATCCCCTGAAACTCGGTTATTCTAATTTTTATAATAAAAAAATCTTGCTCAATGTATCCAATTGAACAAGTAATTGCTAAGTGGGTTATTTTAATAAAATATTTTAAGAAAAATATAAATTTTTGATCATTACACTTCATTCATATTTTATTATATATTTCTACACTTTTTTTACATTTTAGATTATTATATTTTTATTTTTTGATGCTTTAGGTCCTTCTAAAATTTTTATATTTTATTCATTTAGAAATTTAAAATATTAAAAAATAAAAGTATAGAGATCTAAAATATTAAAAAAAATACAGGAATCTATAACAAAAGATAAACATGCGAAAATCAAAATTAAGTTATGTTTTTTTAATATTTTATTTATAACTCATTTGATAATCATTCAACCAACAGTTTTGAATATTAAACCTTGAATTATTGCATTTACGGGTACAATGACCGGTTCCTCGGGTCGGGACTCGGGGAAAGATCGGGAAGCCGGAGCCCGGAAGCAGAGCAGAGGGTTTAGTGGTTCATCCAAGATGCTGAGGAGCGGGGGAGAGGGAGCCATTCCCATTCCCATCCATCTCCGTTGCTTTTGCCGATCAAAATCTTTCTCAATTCTTCAACCAATGATCCTTTCCAACATATATATACACGTAAACAAAATCGAATCCCAAACTGTACCCACCAAACGAAACGGCAATGGCTTTCTCGTTTCTTACTCTCCCTCAAACAGCGTGACAAGTTGCCTGCAACGCAATCATCTATCCCTCGTCATTTCCTCGTTCGTGCTTCGCCTTGCGGAATCTTAACGAGAGCCACTTTCGTCGCGGGCTTCGTAGAACAGGAGAATAATAAAGTCAAGTTCAACATTTCAGGGTAACGGCTTCAATCAACGTTGAAGAATTATGGTGAAGCTAGTGGAACAACTGTAAAGGGGATTAATAGGGGAACTGAAAAGTTGAGGTTCGAAGTAAAAATCAATTTTACATTGTTTTGCGGTCATTGCTTTATTGCATGTATGGCATAATAATTTCAGCTTGGGACTTGGGGAGAAGACTTCTTGGGTTGATTGTTTGTCGAGGAAAAAGCTGATATTTGGCATGTCTCATTTATTGTTGAGAGCCATTTTGGTCAGGAGGAAGAATGGTTTTGGTCTATTATATACAAGTACTTCTTTCCACGAGAACTTGATTAACTTAATTTCCGGTTCTAGCAGAGAAAGGCAATCCTTCGGTGCCGGAATTATCTTGGGTATGTGACCAACCCTTAATTTCCAAGAGTAATAATTGAAGAACTTGTTTTTGATAGAAAATGGATTAAACTGATTTGATGATCGAAAGCTTGTTGCTTTGCAGAACAACCTTTTAATCGTTTGCTCATACACGGCTCTGCAGCAAACTATTTGAATTGGAATTGCGGCCTGGTCATTTCAAATATTCATACTTCTTGTTTGGTTCTGCATAACAGGGGTTTTTCTACTTCTGGAGATAAACTGATTGAATCTGATCTGCATGCTGCTGAAAATTCAAGCCATTCGGTGAAGTCTTCTGTTGACTTAGATGATGATTGTACTACGATAGGTTGTTTTGAGAAGTCTTATGTTGATCCTGGTGATGTGTTAGTCACCAAGAAAACTTATGGAAAACCTGTGGATTTTACTAAAATTGAAATTTCTAAGCTCCCTGTTGTTATGATTATTGGTCGCCCTAATGTAGGGAAGTCAGCATTGTTTAACCGGTGAGTTCTGCATTACGACAGATGCTTAGTTTGCTGGCAATTATGGCATGACATGTGGCATTCAACTCTAGTAACATTTTTGTCTGTGTGGTAACTTTTAGTTTGATCCGGAGGAGGGAGGCTCTGGTATATAACACACCAAATGATCATGTTACTCGGGATGTACGAGAAGGGGTTGCCAAGTTGGGTGATTTACGATTTAAAGTGTTAGATTCAGCTGGATTAGAAGCTGAAGCATCTTCAGGGTCAATCCTTCATAGAACAGCAGGAATGACTGCTAGTGTCTTATCGAGGTCTCAGTTTGCAATCTTCCTGACAGATGGAAGGTTAGTTATATAAATGAAATGTGTAAGCTTTTTTACATGGATTAATTTGTGTGTAAGAGTGTGGCCGGATTTTCTCTCTGGCTTGATGATCTGTATGATATTTTATGGGATCTTAGGTGATTGTGTCCTATGAACAATACAACTTCAATGTATTTGAAGACCATTTTTTAAAAAAAAAAAAAATGCTGTATCTCGTAGTTTAAATGTAAGTAACGTCATGTCTCTGATTGTTAAAGTTTTGAATCTCAACTCTTTAAGGCAAAGTGCTAATTTTGATTTTTCTTGATATTGTTTCTGTTTACTATTGACTTTTCTGACCAGATTTGGACTTCATCCTCTTGATTTGGAGGTTGGAAAATGGCTTCGCAAACATGCACCTCAAATCAAACCTATTGTAGTGATGAATAAATGCGAATCACTCTTTGATGCTAGTGGTTCTCTAATGGCAGCTGCTTCTGAAATGCTCCGCTTAGGATTTGGGGATCCTATTGCCATATCTGCAGAGACTGGGTTGGGTTTGCCTGACTTGTATCAGTCTCTTAGGCCTGTTCTGGAGGATTATATGCTTCAAGTGCTAAATGGTAAGATAAGCCCAGTTTCAGAGTAGATTTTTCTATCTGATTATAAAAATACGACTACTGCATGCTTATTTTATGCCTGTCTATCTTATAGGTATTAAGATTTGATCACTGATGTGATATATGTGTCTTTTCTTTTTCATTGAAGCAGGTTTAGGCCAATAATGTGTTCATCATTTATTTTTTTCAATCACATGAAGAATATGCAAATTCAGTCTCATAGAGATTAAGTTCATTGTTGCATTGACATCTTTCCAACATGAATTCATTCAATTTTTAATAATTGTGGATGAAGGAACTCAGGATGATAGCTACAGTGAGGACAGCTGTTCCACTGAGGTTGATGAAAGTAAACTTCCATTGCAGTTAGCAATTGTGGGACGCCCCAATGTTGGGAAATCGACCTTACTAAATACATTGTTACAAGAAGACCGGGTTCTTGTTGGTCCTGAAGCTGGTCTGACAAGAGATTCAATCAGAACCCAGTTTGAATATCAAGGCAGGCAGATTTATCTTGTATGTACTCATTAATTTCTCTTTTTGGGCCCTAGAGCTGGTATTATAAATTATCGAAGGTGGTGGAGATAAATAGACCTTAGTAGAAATATTTCGATGAAGTATGAATCTTGACTCTAGTTGTAGTACAATTAGGATTCATTACTTTATTATTACTTTTTTATTATATGCTAAGATGCATCCTTACTCTTTCTAATTTATGCCTCATTATTTCAGATTCAATAGTTCCCTTTAATTATGATGTCATAGCATCTAATGAACAACTGAGTTCAGTAATCATGGTTAACATTTTAAGGTTCCTATATTCTTTTGCTTTATTATTGTGGCACATCATTTGTACTTTATTGTTTGATGCTTAGCATGCTTGTTACTTCTTCACTTTGAGACAGACATTTTGACTTAAAGTTGTTTAATAGGCGTGCCGACAATATTATTCATATGTTCTTGTAGAACTAGATAACTTCATAGCCTTCAAAAACTGGGTACACTAACAGTTATTTAATTTCTTGTCATTCAGGTTGATACTGCTGGGTGGTTGCAGAGGACAAAACAAGATAAAGGACCAGCTTCCTTGAGCATCATGCAATCAAGAAAGAATCTACTCAGGGCTCATATAATTGCTTTGGTGCTTGATGCTGAAGAGGTATGCCAAGGATATTGTGGGTTTAGGCGTGAGCAATACAGCTGTAATATTATCAGATTGTCGTTAGCATGCCAAGTTGCACTCTCATGAAGTCCATCGTTTATTGATGAAATTTTATTGTTCTTCTAAACTCATTTATTGCTTGAAAAGTTGTATCTGATTTGATACTCAAAATTTGCCAAATGTGCTTTATATTACTTTTTCATTTATGCTTTTTCTAAATGGGCTGGTCTTTGCTGGAGGAATCAATAATCATGCATGTTATTCAGTATCTTTCTTGCTGTTTCTCCTATTTGGTGAACATTGTGATGTGAGTGATGCATGAATTAGTAATTACCATATATGTGCTAGTGAATAGTGATTGTCTTTTGCTAGAATGACCGATGGGATTGTCATATCCTTTCTATAGAATTTCATGATCCAGTATTTGTTTTCCCTTTCCCCATTACTATATGCTTATCACATCCTGTATTGATAAACTTATCCTGCAAAAGTATTGGCCAGATTGCAAATGCCAGACGAAGTATGAAACATGCTGAGGTGGTTATTGCGAGACGAGCAGTGGAAGAGGGACGTGGTCTGGTTGTGATTGTGAACAAGATGGATCTTCTTAGAGGGAAGCGAAAATCTTCGTTGTGTGAGAAGGTTATGGAAGCTGTTCCTTTAGAAATTCAGACGATTATACCTCAGGTTTGCCATGTTCTAATAGGCCAAACTTCAAGTCTAGCTGTTTGACAAGTTGAACTTTAAGATCCCATGCCTTGAAGTATTATAAATTTTTACGTAGTTGCCAAAATCATATATTTGAATATGCTTTTTATCATGGTTCAAACAGAAGAAAAATCTCATAGTAAACAAGAAAAAGAAAAGAGAAGAAAAATCTGTCAATCAATCTCTTTCCTTCGCTCAAATTGCTCACACAAGTCTGGTGTTAATTCCTGATTTTCATCTCAAACAAGGTATAGTTGACTCAAACAAGGAAAAAGGTATACTTGTGAATCTAAATGTATTCATCTAAAGGAACAAATTAATAGTGAATGACTCATTTTAATTCGCTTCAAAAAGAATGCAGAAGCATGATGTTTACCCTGGTCATCGATAACTTTCTCGGGCATGAAGTATTTGTGAAGCACATGACCGGTCAGAATTGCTGAAAAATGACATTTGGGGGGATGTGTTGTACTGATTGTGGAAGCCTTGAGTGTACAAAAGTCTGTTAGTATGGTTAGATGTTGAATTATAACACGCAAGCTCAGATTGTGTAATCAGGGTTTAGAGCTAAAGTATAACTGGCCGTTCTGCTACTGTTGCTTTCATAGAATAAAGTTAAACTATGTGACCATTTTCGTATCTCCTCCTCATGTGGGGGATGAGTATTATTTTATCTTGTCTTCCAGTTTTATTGTGGTTTTGTGGTGATTTTTGGCTGCTGTCAGCAGATAACAGGAATCCCAGTTATATTCACATCAGCTGTTGAGGGAAGGGGCCGGACAGCTGTCTTGCGGCAGGTTGTTGATACGTATGAAAAATGGTGTTCGAGATTACCTACAGCTCGCCTTAATCGTTGGTTGCTTAAGGTAAGTGTCAGGGATTGTATGAAATTATTCGTTGGTCTTAAAAGTTTAATCTTCTTGGTGTAAGAACCTTTAACTAGTGCATTGTTTAGTGTCATTGGAAGGAAAGAAAAAAGAACCGAAAAGAGAAAGGAGAAGAAAGGATAGAGAGTGGACAAGTTACTCTTCAGTCATCACTTTCTTTGGCATCTTACTTACATTGGAAACAGAGACGTTTTTCTTCTATTATTTTGATTTATCAAGGAAAAAGGAAGGAAATACACAAATTTGTTAAATTACTCTCCCACCTGAATAAATTCACCCTTTGTTCAATATTATAAGGCATTTTTAATCGAGTTACACTCTCATTAAGTTAGTTAATTGTTTTTAAAATTACAGTCTTTCCATCTTTACCTTTATTTAATAGTATTTCAATTAAAAAAACTTTATTAATTATACCCCTAGTTAAGGATATTTTTGAAAAAACTTCATTAATTGCATTTTGAAAAACTCAAAATGTCTTATATTTTTTAATATCTTGCTTTAGAAAAAATGCCTTATGTCTTTGAAGGGAGGGAGTATATTAACCATGAAAACTATGATAACGAGGTATAAAAGATAAAAAAAAGGGATTTTGCCTTTCAGCAGTTCATTTGGGAGTGTTAGGAGATTGTTAACAAACCTATTCATTGACCATTGTTTATCAACATTTAATAAGTTGATATTGGTTGTATCAGGTTATGAGCCGGCATTCTTGGAAAGATCAAGCAGCACAACCGAAGATCAAGTATTTCACCCAAGTCAAGGCTCGGCCACCTACATTTGTCGCATTTGTGCGTGGGAAGACTGAGCTTTCAGATACAGACATTAGATTCTTAACAAAATCCTTGAAGGAGGACTTTGATTTGGGTGGTATTCCGATACGAATCATGCAACGGTCTGTCACTAGGAGAGATGGTAGTGGCAGTGGTAATGGTAGCATCAACAGCAAAAAAAGCAAATCTGTTGGCAAAATGGTTGAAAGGGTCTCTTCTGAGAAGAGAAGCATGTTGGTTGAATGACACTTCTAAACCAAATCTTCAAGTATGAAGAAGTGAATTTGTTAGCAAGATGGTGCAAAAGGGTCTCTATCTGTTGCCCGAATAACAATTTTGAACCAAATCTGCAAAAATGAGCTGAGTTGGATGCTTACGATATGTTTATGTGTGGATTTTATCATCAGTTCTATATAAAATTCTGGTAAACTGTCCTGTGAGAGGGGAATAGCATCAAGAGCAGAATTGAATTTGATATCAAGTTTTCTAGAAGGATGTAGCTAATGTTAAAGACTTTATGAAACCTGATAACTGGTGTAGAAAGTAAGCCCAAAGTTTATATATGATACTTTAATTAACATTTGTTGTGTTGTCTCGCTGCTATTGATTCAGTTGTGCTTTTGTTGCTATTGTATCCCTGTAACGTATTCAAGATGATG
The DNA here is from genome assembly GCF_029017545.1 of Prosopis cineraria. NCBI lineage: Eukaryota > Viridiplantae > Streptophyta > Magnoliopsida > Fabales > Fabaceae > Prosopis > Prosopis cineraria. The sequence continues at coordinate 2,992,866 of NW_026555334.1, forward strand.
ATAGGGTATATTTAAAAGAAAACCCTTATTTTCTACACCAGTACATGTAACTGGTGTCAAATGTCAATTTTCACACTGATTTTGGCGTTGATTGATGTAAGAAGTGAAAGAAAATAATTCATTTTTATTTTGTCTTTACCTTTCTGTTCTAATTAGAATAATTGGCGTGGAAATTGTATTTTTTACATCGATTTAATTACCAATATAAAAAGTTGATGGCTTCATGCGCTGCTTATAACAACACTGGTTCCAAAACCAATGACCAATGTAAAAGGAAACATTTAGCTTTTTTTTTTTTTTTTTTTGGGCATCAGTGTATGTTCAACCTCCAGACCTATTTTCCATGCAATACTAATAAAAAGAAAACACAAAACATAATATAAGATAGCATTATGTGCCGCAACTACTCCCTACATTAGAAAATATAATACATTTTTTTTCTTGAGATTAAATATTTAAAAATATAAGGTATTTTTAGTTTTTTAATATATAATTAATGAATTTTTTCCTTAAAATACCCTTAATAAATAAATCATTCAACCATTTGCCTTTAAATAAGATATCTGATTAAATAAGGGTAAATATAAAAAAAAAAAGTTAAAAGACAATAAAACAAAAGGCAATTAACTAACTTATTGAGAGGTGTAGGAGCAATTCAATTAAAAGTGTCATATATTTTTTAACAGAATGAGTGCTAGACTTCTAAAATGAATATGATTTTCCTGGTAGAATGAGTGTATAAAGGGCATGTTTGTTTAAGATTATGAGGGGAAAAAACAAGAAGTGATTTTAATTAATTTAAAAGTAAAACAGTGGTCTCCCTTTCATTTTGTTAAAATTACATATACCTTCCTTCTATTTTTAAAACCTATATTTTAATTTAATTTTTAACACTATTTGGAATATTCTATTAAATATTCCAGAAAACTTAATTTTTTTATAATTATGTTAAAAAATAAATCATTAATTTTCCTTTATAATTTAATTGTCTACTGTCTCCCCTAATTTAAAAAACTTTAAATAATTAAGTATTTTGTTAAGATTAATAAAATTTAAAGAAAAATAAACATAAATTATATTGACTAAGTTACATCTTATTATATTAAAACCATATTTCATTAAGTTTCTTTACATGCATGTTTGAAATATTATTTTATCCAACTTATGTATTTAATTTTTTAAAATTACTCAATAAATAAGTTTACATAACCAAAAAAATTACAATTTGAATAAAAAATAAGAAAAATGTATGCATTAAATTTGCTTTTCAGGTAACTTGAATGAATTCCAGAGAACATTTATGTTTAAATAAGAGTATTTTAGTCTAACATATGTAACTTAATAAAGTTGGATAGACAGAAATGAAATATTGAAAGTAGAAGGAAAATTTATATTTTGCCACTATTAATTCTAAAGGAATTTCATACTCACTCTATTAAAAAATATAAGATATTTTTAATCGAATCTTACCCCCCAATAAAGTAGTTATCTATTTTCAAACTAATCCTATTTTTTCATATTTACTCCTATTAAATACCCTATAATAAACATAAAGTCACTATCAACAGGGGCACTTTTGAAAAAAAAAAGCAATGATTACACCTCAAAAAACTAAAAATGCTTTACATTTTTTAACATTCAACCATTCAAAAAATGTCTTACATTTTTAAACGAGGAGAGTATAAGTTTTAAAAATAGAAAAAAATATCTATGATTAAGGTAAAATAAAGAATTTAGTTTATTTTACTTTAAAATTAAATACAAAGGAGTTGTTGGGAGAAATTTAACTTATATTAATAAGTTATTTAAAACAACTTAGCAAAATAAATTAGAAATATATGTTTTTAAAAATCAAAACACACATGAACATATCCTTTATATTTAGCCTATCACTCATGCTAACATTATCTATAATTAAAAATAAATTTAATGATAGCTAGGTATTAAAATAATGATCATTTATAATTAATGCTCTCTAATAATAGCTGCATCTGCAAATAGTTTATGGTGTGCCAAATTGGTTAAAAGTTATCAATGGAAAAGTCAAGGATCACTATCTACTTTTTGAAATTTTTGTTAATAATAATATAGGAAAATTTGAAGGAAAAATTAAGGAACTCCAAGGACTTTTATTACAAAAAAGAACAAATATTTTGAAATCCCCTTGCAAGATCAAGAGATTTAAATGAAATTAAATTAGGTTGTAAAAAGACTTAACTATTATAGATTTAAAAAAAAAACACAATCATCAATCCTTATAATTTTATCAAGTTTTATTTTTAGTCCCTGTAATTTTTTTAATGTTTTTAATCCATATAGTTTTAGAAAGATTTGGTAGCCTTCATTTTTTTAAGTTCTTATAATTTTATTGTTTTTAATCTCTATAAGAATTAAAAATATTAAAAAAAAACTATAACAATTAGAAACAAAACTCAATAAAACTATAAGAATTAAAGATTATGTTTTTTTTTTTTGGAAGTTCACCTTCATAGTTGCCGGTGTTGGCCGCCAGCCTGCCACCTCCAGCTGCAGGAGAAGCCCTTTAAATCCAAATTCAAATTCTCAGGCATATAAACAAACTCTTAAAATTTTTATGTAAGTCGGTATATATTTTATGGTGTTTTTTAACTTAAAAATTTACTGCAAAAAAAAAAAATCAAAAACCGGCAACGGTTCGCTGACCCGCCGCTGGTTCAGCAGCGCTGACCACAATCCCGACTATTACTAAGGCGACAGATCAAAAAAGTTGTCCAGGTTGAAGTTATTGAAAGCGTGCGAAACAAAAGTCACTATCCCTATCCTATGTGGGAAATGGAGAAAGTAAAACCCACTTATATGAACGGCTCAAACTTCAACCCCAATTCAATCTCTTGCCTTTACTAATACTTCACTAAAATGTGGTTTATTATTATAATATACAAGTCTTTATTATTATATTGATATTATCCACTAATTTACTTATAGAGAAAACATAGCTTTTGATATCTATATTTTACTTTTGATTCCTGTATTTTTTTTTAATATTTTATGTCTCTATACTTTTATTTTTTATTGTTTTTAATCACTCTATGAATAAAGTATAGGAGCCTTGGAGAGACCGAAAACAATGAAAAACAAAAATATATATCCTAAAATAACAGTGGAAAAAAAATACAAAGACCAAAAGCAAAAACATGAGTAAAATACAAGAACTAAAAATTATATTTTCTCTTATATTAAGCATTGGGAAGGTTTCAAGGAAATATAACTCTCAATATAATTTTTTATTTAATCCATAACATTAGAACCTTCAACCACATATGAGAATATAAACTTCCTTCCTCCAAAATTTAATTTTATTTGGGTGAGAATATGACATGTAAAATGGGAAACTAATATTAATTATATTTTTTCACATTAAATCATTGAAGTGACGAGCACCAAATCTAAGGCACATCAAAATCGAATGGTCGATATTTAATATAATTTTATTTTCAATTTCTAAAAACTTAAAATTTTAATAAATATAGGATTTAAAATAAAGATAATTTTTTAACTGCCATTTTGTCAAAAAAAAAAAAAGATTTTCACTTAAAAATTATTAATTAAAAATTTAAAATCTAGACAATTGAAAATGAATTTAGATGATTCAGATTTTACCAAAACCCAGTTGAAAACTGAACTAGCTAGGACCTCCTTAGATTTTTTTATTTTTGTTTAATTATTTGCATAAGAAAGACTCGCACGACGTATGCATAGTTGAGAAAGTGAAGAAATTGACGCTACAAGATTTCAGTGAACTATAGGCGATAAAACATGTGGAAGTTTGTGGGCCTACAAAGGCCATAACTATCTAATTGTGGTAACCAAATTCAACTAGAATTGAGCACTTGGATCACAAGAAGACACAAGTGTGCACGCACAATATTTCAAACTTTTCAACTTGAAAGAATCATGCAGGACCCCTGAAGTATGAACCCATTGACGAGTGAGTGTGTAGTGACATGATTAGTGACGTAGCAAGCCGGTGATCTTCTACTATAAAACGCCACATGCATTTCCTTGTTTTTGCATCATCCCAACTTAGTGATAGTGATCATGGCTTCCGCTAGTAGTCTACTTGTGTTCTTCTTAGGACTGGTGATTCTCATCAATCCTATGAGAGCAGATTTCAATCATGAACCTTTCCCTGAACACAAACCATCAAAGCCTGTTGAGAAACCTCCTCCCCAAGGGAAGCCATTCCCTGGACACCGGTTATCCGAGGAGAGGCCGTTGCCTGAACATAAGCCTTTCCCCGAGCCCAAACCAAAGGGTGAGAAGCCAACTTTGAAAAACAATCCTCCTCTTGACCATGATCACCCTGGGCATCGTTTATCAGAGAAGTCATTCCCAGAACATAAACCTTTCCCTAGACCGAAACCAAAAGGTGAGAAGCCACCTCCGAAAACTAAGCCTCCACATGACCCTACTCACCCAGGACATCGCCTGCAAGAAGAAAAGCCTTTGCCAGAACCTAAACCAAAGGGTGAGAAGCCACCTCCGAAAACCATTCCTCCACATGACCCTACTCACCCAGGACATCGCCTGCAAGAAGAAAAGCTTTTGCCAGAACCTAAACCAAAGGGTGAGAAGCCACCTCCAAAAACCGATCCTCCACATGACCCTACTCACCCAGGACATCGCCTGCAAGAAGAAAAGCCTTTGCCAGAACCTAAACCAAAGGGTGAGAAGCCACCTCCAAAAACCATTCCTCCATATGACCCTACTCACCCAGGACATCGCCTGCAAGAAGAAAAGCCTTTGCCAGAACCTAAACCAAAGGGTGAGAAGCCACCTCCAAAAACCGATCCTCCACATGACCCTACTCACCCCGGACATCGCCTGCAAGAAGAAAAGCCTTTGCCAGAACCTAAACCAAAGGGTGAGAAGCCACCTCCGAAAACCATTCCTCCATATGACCCTACTCACCCAGGACATCGCCTGCAAGAAGAAAAGCCTTTGCCAGAACCTAAACCAAAGGGTGAGAAGCCACCTCCAAAAACCGATCCTCCACATGACCCTACTCACCCCGGACATCGCCTGCAAGAAGAAAAGCCTTTGCCAGAACCTAAACCAAAGGGTGAAAAGCCACCTCCAAAAACCAATCCTCCACATGACCCTACTCACCCAGGACATCGCCTGCAAGAAGACAAGCCTTTACCAGAACCTAAACCAAAGGGTGAGAAACCACCTCCGAAAACCAAACCTCCACATGACCCTACTCACCCAGAACATCGCTTACAAGAAGAAAAGCCTTTCCCAGAACCTAAGCCAAAGGGTGAGAAACCTCTTCCAAAAACCAAGCCTCCACATGACCCTACTCACCCAGGACATCGTTTGCAGGAGAAAGAAAAGGTTGTGCCAGGAGGTAAGGGAGAGAAGCCACCACAAGATCCTTATCACAAATATCCTCCTACACGGGATAATGCTGAAGAGAGAGAGAAGTTTCCTAGAAAGTTGAAGGCTTCGATTCTTGGAAACAAGCCTGAAGCACCTCATAAGCCTCCCTATAAGCCTCCGATGAACTGAGTATTTCGTAGGTGCTCTATATGATATGTTTATTACTAAAATAATGGCGGTCTCTATTTACCGTGCTTGCACATGCTAGTTATCCATACATATGCTATTATTTTGTGAGCTTTTTTGTTGTTCCCATCATCCACATGAGATTGGAGATGCACCGGTTATTGGTGCTTGTTATGTATCATATTCAGCATTGATATATCTTACTTTCATCGTTTTGTGTTACCTATATGTTTATATTATTTTTACTTTTTTTTTTTTTATCAAACTTACTCCTCACCAGCACATAGCACTCGAATCACAAGCACTTTATCGCTAAAAATGTCCTTTTTTTTTTTTTCCTTTTTTGGGTGGGGGGCTATCTAACAATAGAAAACTAATTGCCATGAAAAGATGATACAAAACCCAATCACTGGTTTGTCTCATTTCTCCCTGATATCTAGTCAGATTAATGTTAACCATGAAAATGCATTTAGATCCAACTTTTCAACAAGTTCAGTTTCGTGAGATTATGTTGTTGTTGGGAAATCTGATCATGTGGACTGGACCAAATAAACTGCAGAAAGAACAAAACTGCCCAATGCCCCCTCCCAAAAAAAAAAAAAAATCACATAATCAATTAGCTTTTAGGGGCATGTTTTGTTTGATTAAAAAGTGGCCCATTTTATTATAATGTCATAGTCAAAGCTAAATCAAAATTTTAATGCTTCAAATAAAAAAATGAAAAATAAAGTACACTTAAACTCTTTCCCTCAAATGCTTGTAGCCATTTATGGTATTAAAATAAAAAATAAAGTACACTTTCAAATTCTTTCCCTCAAATGTTTTGGTACAGATACAACCACAACATCTTATAGATCAACTTAACCTATACATACAATATACAAACACACACAAGAAATTAAAGCACAAATTTCACACACATTCAATAGTATTCAGATCTGGTCATATATAGAGGGTACAGGACTTAGAAACCATGACTAAATTTTTAGCTCCATTTGTGTGAGTGTGACCGTCAAAGCCAGAAAATTCAACTCTCTTTTTGTTTCCTCATTCTGATTGTAAAAAACAGTATTCCAGGTTGGGTAGAAAATATGGCAGTACACAAGGACAACTTAATTCTATTTATCTTCATCGGCAATTGGTATATATTTCTCTCATCCCTTAAAACCAACAAGAGCAAGAAATTGTATATACAATCTCATTACAGGATTATTGTAAAGGTACCTCTCACCAAGGAATTGAGATCGGAAGCAGCTGCAGTGAACTGTATGGGACACTGAAAGCTGACGGCTTTCTCCCCTACCAGAACACTCATTTATCATTTGATTATGCCTCTTACAGAGAGATGCTGCAGCCTAGACAAAAACCACCACAAATTATCATAACAAATATCATTAACTATTAATATAATAATTGAGAATTTCTTGTTCAAATTTTAATTCAGGTTCATTAAATTAAGCTGGGTTTATAATTATCAAGACATAGTTAATTAAGAATGACCAGATTCAGACGGTTACAATGATGAACTTACTCATCACTGAGGCTGTGAGCATTGGTGGAACGTACACGGACCAAAGACTTGATGGTTGCAGCAGCAGCAGTGCATATCTTTTTATTTGATCAACCTTTGCCTAATTGCCTGCATGACAAATGACCACAAAAGCTTATCAGTTATTTGAACTTGTCTCAACCAATTAATAATCTATTACACTATAACATGTTTTCGTGTTTCTCAAAAAGAATGCAAAACACAATCATGTTCTACAAAGCTTGCATTTGGTATTGAATGAAAAGTAGAACGAAAAATGGAAATGAATATAACAATAAAATGTTTGATATGCCTTGGGCAAAAACATCACACTTCTTCATATTAAGTTTAGTAACATAATAGAAGAATAATGGAAATGAGTTGTACAAGGGTAGCATCAAAATGTTCTTGTGCAAGAATTACAAAAGATGAGTGGTCAACAGGTTAGGTAACTTTGGGATTTCACATCCCATTCCTTTAGCAACAATGACAGTATTCCATCCAGGCTACAATGAAATCAAATTAGCATACAACTTACCCAGAGGAATCAATAAAGAAATTCAATTCCTGCATAGCCAAGTACTAAGTTTCTGCCAGAATCTATCATCCATTCCAATTCATTTCTTTCTTTTTTTTTTTTTTCTTTGGCCAAACATTCAAATTCATTTCAAAGACAATTTCATCGAGGTTGTAGAATTTACCAATCAAAAAGGATTTTTTTAATGAAAGGAACAAGAAAATAGGAAGGGCCACAAATTACATGCTCCTACCATCCAACTCAATCAAATTCCTGCAACCAAGGTGTCAATCAATAAAACAAAGAGTATGACTATGGAGATCGTGAATCGATCTAGCAAGTCAATTTACACAATCATTTGACTAAAAACAAAGAAATCAAATTGAAAGATAGGGTTCACTTACATTGAATGTTAAACTAAGAGTATCATTTAGTTTACTATGTAGTTCAAAATGTTGATAATCTGTGTCTGGGGCTTGCACAATGTCCCACCTAGTAACTTCTTGTTTTTCTTTAGAATTTTTAGATGGAACTCTCTTCATCAATCGATTTGACATTGCTTTATGTAAATGATTCACCAGAGAGATAAATTGCTAGACCCTTTTCTCCAATGAGACAAGATTTTTTTTTTTTTTTTTTTTGGGTAAGATTCAAAAATGTGTAATTGAGGTTGAGCTGTAAAAAACTATTGTTGTATTTTTGTTGTAAAACCTGATAGGAAATGATTGAGAAAAGCTTCAAATTTATCTTTTCAAGTAACAAACCATCTTGGTGACATAAAATGTGGAAATCAGAAGACAAGTGTTCGCTTCAACAAAACACAAACTACAAAATGAGACACCACAAATACTTCACTTAATTCATCCATATTAATTGATAGCATTAAAAGATGTTACCATTATTCATATCCAGAGATATAAAATATGCATAAAATTCAATCTTAGGCCTTATTGTTTTTAATTTCTTGACACGAGAAACAGCCTTAAACTTTGAAGCTTAACTTCAAAATATTACAAACAAAATAGTACCAATCTAAAACCAAATAAATCTAACTCTACCTATGTTTTATAGCCAGTCTCAAACTCAGATAAAAGAAGATTCCAACCAACAGAATTCATTTATACTTGCAAAAACAACAGTTGACTTCAAACAGAACATCAGGCAGAACTCATTATACTCCCGAGCCATCAGAGGAATCCCATCATAGAAAGAATTAAAATTTTATTCATATAGAACTGCAGTCTAGAGGATTTGATCCCTTGAACTTTCCATTTACAAGTATATCATAGGAAGTGTCATCAGGCACAAGACCTCTATCAAGCATCTCATCATGCAATCTAATTGCCTCTTGTACATTGCCCTCCCTGAAGTGTCCAGCAATTAAAGTGTTATAAACAAGAACTGTAGGAGTGATATTACTCGTATCCATTTCTTTCCGTATCTTAAGAGCATTTGATACTTGTCCTCGCCTACTAAGTCCATTAATCAGAACAGTGCACATGATTATATCAGGCACAACACCCTTGGATAGCATCTCTGAGTAGAGATTTGAAGCAAGAGCCAATTTACCCTCCTCGAGAAGCCCATCAATTAATGTTGTGTATATCTGTATATCGCATGGAATCTTACCATTAATCATTTTCTTGTGCAAATCCAATGCTTCTTCCATATTTTTCAAATTTCTAAAACCATTAATCATGCTGCTATAAATAATTGTGTTAGGAGACAAACCAACCTCCAAAAGCTCAGAAAACAGTCTGCAAGCATTTTCCATGTCTTGCTGTTTGCAGAACCCATCAATAAGAGCACCGTATGCAGTAATATCCAATTCAAAACCCTTGTTTCTCATCTCATCATGCATTTTCAAAGCAAGACCAATGTCATTGCTTTTGCAAAATCCATTAATCAAACTGGTATAAGTGATCACATTTGGTGGGATTCCATCTTCAGACATCTTCTTGTATACAGACAATGCCATATTGACAGAACCTTCCTTAACAAATCCATCGATGATGCAATTGTAAGTCCTTATTGTAGGAACAAAACCCTTCTCAGCAAACTTGTTCAACATATCCTTTGTCTCAGATGTCCGACCAACTTTACACAATCCATTTATAACCATGTTAAATGTGAAATCTGTTGGTGCAATTTCCTCGGCCATCATTTGGTCAAACAAATTGAGTGCATGTTTAGAGTCTCCTTTTCTGAAAAATCCATCAATTAAAATAGTATATGTATAGGCATTTGGTTTTAAACCTGCTTTTAGAATCTCATTGATCAACCTCAATGCATCATCAACATGACCCTTTCTGCAGTGGCCAAGTATCATGCTATTGTAAGAAACTACGGAAGGTACAATGCCCTTAACCATCATCTTATCCCACAAGTTGCTAGCCTCATCAATCTTGCCCTGATCACAGAGCCAGGATAAGAGGACATTATACGTTACAACATTAGCAATACCATGCTCAACTGACTCATCAAACAATCTATTTGCATCTTCTTGCAATTCCTGTTTCAAGAATCCCTTTAGAAGGCAATTATAAATAAAGGAAGTAGGCTGGATGTCCATGAGTTTCATTTGGGAGAAAATTGCATATGCCTTCTCCATATTCCCAATCTTAGAGCACCAATTGATCAAAAGAGAGAAAGTACCCTTGTTAGGAGCAAGTCCAGCCTCAACTGTTTCATTGAACAACTTTATTGCACTAGTAACATTCCCCTGTATGCAATACCATTTCATCAAACATTTTGTGACTCCAATATTCAGTGGTATATTACTGCTCGCCATCTCATCCTTAAGCCTCAATGCCTCAGTGACATTACCCTGCTTCAAACAAGCACCAATGGCACGTGTATATGTACCCTCAGATGGCACCCAACCCATATCTTTCATCTCCCTCAGCAGACTATATGCCAACTTCAAGTTAAGCCACTTGCAAGCAGCCTGAACAACAATGTCAAATCCCAAAGCATCAATTTTTGGCCCTCTAGCCCTAAACTCTCTCAAATACTTTTCTGCCTTTTCACTATACCCCCGGATCAAACATGCAGACATTACTTCATCCAGAGTAAAACAATCACCATAGATTTCTCTTTGGATCATTTCATCATACAAATCTATTGCTTCATCAATCATGTTCCTCTTAACCATTGCTTTCAGAAGGTTATTCATAAATTGGACCCAAGGATTGATATTTTGATCGAGCATCGTTCTAAAACAATCAACAGCATCTTTGATTTTATTAGCTTTAACATAACTATACAATAAATAATTGACAACCCGAGGATTTGCTGCAAGCTTGTACCTTCCTGCGCACTTAACTAGTTCTTGCACAAACACACTTGGAGCTGGACACAAATTTTCAACGTAGTTACTGAGCAGATCCCAAGCAACCCCACGAGTCTCAGAGTAAAATGTCAAAATATGAAGCAACAAACAGAAAGCATCAATGCTTTTTATAGAGACCCATTTACATTCTATTTCCCTGAAGAACTTTAAAGCTGTTGTGGGTTGGTTCTTGCAGCTTAAAAGGGTGTCCATGACGTGCTTTGAAGTTGAAAGAAAATCACCCATGATAGGTTTGGTGAAGTCAGCATCTGGGGGTTCCTCAGAACATGAGCTTTGATCATAATCAATTGCAGATGAAACTCCCTCCATATGATTGGATTTCGGTGTCATTTGCTCAGGAAAGTTGCCACTCGAAATAAAAGTGGAATTTATTGTTTTCAGGTCCATGTGAGGCTCACTGGGGAGACGTGCCTTTGAGCACAGATTGCTTATGCGTAAAAAAATGTGAAGCTTGTGCTGAGAAATCAATGACATGTTGGTGGAAGATCTCTTCCACATTGTCTAAATTGTTCAGTGAGTAATTATGCAAAAGAAAGCAAACACAGGAAACGCAGAAGGTTGCTCCTGTTGCAGCAAACACAGAATGAACAAGTCCCCAGTGGAGTCAGCTTCTCTCCACCCACCCCTTCCCTCCGCTGCCTCTCCACTAATTCAAAACACACTGTTTTGCTTCCTAAAACAAAATCTGAGCCTTTCCATCTTGCAATCAATATAAGCCCTTGGTTGCAAATTTCTTGCTGTTTCTTGTTCTTCTTCCTTCGGCAGTGCTTTTCAGGTTGAATTTTACATTATTTCCACTTCCTTCAGTTAACGGACAAGAGACCACTTCATTTTGCTGCCCCAAAAGGCGATTAGGGTTACTACAAAAGCTCCTCCTCTACTTAATCCAAATTGAGCCAATCCTGCAAGGATATATCAAATAATAAAATTAGAACTAGAAATTTCACGGTATATGTTCATTTATTCATCTACCAATCTTATCTACTAGTAAGAGATTATAGGAATTAATTAACATATACTTATCAAATTGATCAAATACTTTGTCAAACATCTCAATTTGCTTCAACGTAGGGGGCAACAGTGTTGAATTAGAAGTAAAAATTCAAAACTTTGTTTACTCATGCAAAAATACATAAGACTTTCATTTAATCATAAAAAGTACAGAAAATAAGAACTGCATAAAAAATTCAAGACCAGAGTATGTTGCCGAAATTGGAATTGAATAAATGAGATGTTCAGTTCAAAAGTTACACCGTAATATATATGGTGTCAGAAAGGGCAGAAAAAGATGGAGACCCTAGAGTCTCTAAACAGAAACAGAAAGAAGTGCAGCAATATAACCAATAATATTTGTTCCCCATGCCCTCCTTCACTCAGCACAATGTATTCTCCTACTAGCTACTTAATTAAATACTTTTATGAAAAGTATATCCTCTTAGATATGATTAAAATCTCAAACTTAATGCACTATTATATTTGCAACCATTGATTCATTCTAATTATGATGCTTTAGCTGCCCGAAAAAAAGTAAATCACGAATGAATCCTATAGGTTTACTTTAGAGAAATAAAAGTGCTATATGAGTGGGATATAGAATATGGCGAAATCTCTCCCATTCTCTTCTTTTCTGGAAAAGCCGAAGATGAATTAATTAAGAACATGATGGTTGTGGCTTACATAATTCAATTAAAAAATAATAAAACACATACATAAGCTGATACAATCCAAAATCCAAACAATGACATATCCAGTGATAGTTCCCACACAAATTCTAACCAGATCATCAGTTCCCTACCATCACCAATAGAAGAAAACGAAGCCCATTAAACATGGATGGCATGAAAATTTGAACACCCAGAGCGCGTGCATGGCAATGATTATTTAGTGAATAATACAAAAGATTTACAAGACGATCTCAATTAAGCAGAAGACCTGAGACACTGTAGGATGTGGGGATTCAACCCATGTCGACTCGTACCCGGAGCTCAGATTGAGCAACAATTATTTATTTAGCAAAGTCAGCAAGAAGAAAGCCGACCAACCCGGAGCAAAAGGCAGAAGCACAAGAGCACACGAAGAGGCTTGGAGAGGTGACGGCGGAGGGCGAGACGCTCGACGGCTCGAGCACGACGGACAGCGAGAAGCACCCGAGGCAGAGGCAACGTGCGAGAAGGAGAGTGGAGCTGGAACACGAAGGCCGAAGCCGGAACAATTTATATATTCAAATAAAAATATTTATTTGTATATTTAGTTTTAATATAATATATTTATATAAAGATATATATTTTAATAATACTTTCAAATTTGTCTATAAAATTTGTTCAGCTTGAAAATTTATATTTTTATTATATTATTAATGATTTATTATCACTTGTTTGCTTAAAAGTTACAAGTCTATTTTCTTTTCTTTTCTTTTTTTCAATAGAAAAGAGTATTAAGATAATTTAATAGTTACAATTAGAAGAATTCAAAGATAAATGTCGCTGATCATCAACCACCTTAACGTAATAAGAGGTGGATGATCAAAGGTTCGTAAATTATCTAAATGACATAAAGCATTTCTAGCCAAAAGATGAGAGCAAACATTTGCCTCTATAAATTAACGTGAAGTTAACCTTAAAATGCTAATCCCTATTAAAAAAATTCCTAGCTTGATCAATGATATCCCTATAAGGGTGGTCGTTAATAGTGTCTTTAAGCAACATGTTGATGGCTGAACCCATGAACCAGCTCATTCTCCCAAGGCCGCTGGCCCAGCATAATTGCAGCCCATACAACATTCCAATCATTTTAGTAAATGCAATAGGGTAGGCTCCCACACATGCATCAAATCATGTATTCCACTCTGCCTAACTTCCCCTTATCACTCCCCTGCACTTGCTAACATTATCTTGGACAAAGCCATCTCCATCTAGCCTAACTGATCCCATTTCTGATCTACACCATTGGTCATGATTCAATGTTTCATAAAAGTATAAGATATTTGTGATACACGTAGATCTAACTTTACTTTTTTGTAAGGTTAAGGCGATTTAGAATACTCTAAAAACTCCTGAGTAACTATGAGAAGGTTAGACTGTGTGAGAATATTTTAGAAGAATCCACACAACTCTAACATGAATATTTTAATATAAACTCTAGAGAATTCTATGTAAATATTCAAACATTTGTTGTAAAATATTTAGTAGAGAATTCTAGAGAATCAATAATGACCGTGAGATCAATTTAATTTTTACTATCTATTAAGGAGGTGTAAATTTTTTAAATTCAAAGGGAGGTCTATAATTACCTTATCCCTTATCATTTGTAAACATCCTTAAGTTTCGTCTTTAAGTTCTCAAACAATACAAGTCTCGCATTTTTACAATTCTCTTAATCATACTTTACTTTTAAGATTTTCATTCCTCAAATTAGCCAAGCATATTCCTTTTCAATAAATCAAGCTTACTTAACATCTTTCGATAAAAAGTGTCTAAGCGTCATGTGAGTTGAAAGATTAGCCCCATAACAATTTCTTGCCAAATAACCATCATCAAATAATTTTTTACATTTATCACACCAAACGTTCCGACGCCCATATCCAAATAGCAACTCCCAAGGTACTTGTTTTGTGAAGTCCTTGCCAGCGTCATTTCTTAAGTTCCATGAGATCTATTCTTCTCGATGTATCGGGAATTTGTTCCAATGCTTTGGTCTCACGAGCCATTTCCATCTTTCAACTGCAAGAGGGCAATCCTGAGAAGGTGCAAGACATCCTCGCTCATGTTGCACCCAAGCCCACACCTATCAAAATCAGTCAATACCCTCCCAGCTCCCCATGCCGCTATATGAACCTTATTGCTTGCAATTTACCAAAGGAAGACTTTGATCTTCTCTAGCCCTTTCCATCTCTAAATCTTACTCCATATTGCTCCATCCGAGGGTTGTGTACCTCCAACAAGGAAATCATATGCAGTTTTCATGTTGAAGTTGCCATCATGGAATGGCCTCCAAATAAATATGTTCTCACCACACTTTATCTCTCGGAGTGGAAGTGCAAGCTATATGATGGACAATATGACTAGGCAACCAAATTTTCACCTTCCTAGCATCCCGTCTCCCCTTTAGGGAAACAGAATCAGCAACACTTTCATTGGCATCAAATGAGTGATCATGAGCAATATGGGAAAGCAAAACCCCTAATCCAAACTAGCTATGAGTCCAAAACTTCTTGTTGTGCTCGTTTTGAACCCATTTTCCAATCCCTTCGACAAATTTCCCCCAGCATTTATAAGTACTGCACCAGGTGAGAGGAAGCTTCATGTTTCTTCTTTCGAATTCATTACAACTCATTTTAAAAATATGTTATTTATAATTTACAATTCCTTACTATTTCTTGCATGTGATTTAAATATTTGCATGTATTATGAGAGATTTAATAAGGTTTGGGAAGATAAAATATTTTCTTGCTATTGATATATATTGTTTTCTTTTTTCACCAATATATACATACACACCCACTCACTGGCACATACATTTATATCATTTTCATTCAATCTATTCAAAAGGAAAGAAATATTTACTATTAGAGCTAACTTGTGAGTTGGATTTATCTAGGTGAAATTTATTTGGATTGGATTTAAAATGTATAAATATGTAAAAAGCCTATGTTAGTTTTTGACATATAGTACACTTTCAGTGGATCAATGTCGTTGGCCCAAGCCTACATTGTACAGTGGGAGGTCAAATTAATGAGGCAAAGAGATCAGGGTCCTTGACTGGAATATATCCTAAATCCATTTTGAGGAATAAGAGGGAATAGTTAACTGCATGCACGTTGCGTTTATCTTCATGTATGGAAGTTATTTGGCAAGGGTGTGTGTGAAAACTATATCTCCTATGGGAGAGATATTAGCGAGGCAGACTACAAAAAGCCTTCGGTGCTCTGTTCTCTCTTTTACTCCAATGTATTTGCTACGTGTTTCTGAACCAAATTCTACCATAACTCCATTCCTGCTTAGAAGTATTAGCCAGCGCACTAAAAAGTACACTTTTGACTCCATAATTCTACATTTTATACTATCAACTCCAATCCTAACACATCAAGCTTTTGAACTGACCTAAATACCTAAATTATTTAATATTGTTTTATTTTTTTCTTAGCCAATTTTAATTTTTATCTTAAAAATAAAAATTTTTCAAGAACAAAACACTATGAAGAACCTTTTTTCCATCATTATTAAAAATGAAATCAAGCAATTAAAAAAAGTAAAAATGAAAGCATATGAAGTAACTTTTTTTGTATTTTTCCTTAATATTTTCAAAAAATATTCAAAACAAATAGTTATTAAAACATTAAAAATTCATTTAGGAATGCAAACTGAACATGAGAAGGTTTGTGAGTGCTAAGGGAAAGATGAAGTGAAAGTTAATTTCATTTGATTAATAAAAAAATTCAAATGCTTAAGTTAAGTTCGTGCCGGTTTGACTAAGCTAAGATTTCTTTAAGCTAATTCGGGTGACCTAAATAAATGTGAAGTAAAAAAAATTTAAAATCTCAAGCTTGATCCCAAGATTTTTCAAGTTTATCCAAATTTATCTTGAATTATTAGCTTATTTATGGTAGAAAAAATTAAATCTATATATAGGCTCAATAACTAAAAGGAGATTCAAGAGGTCCCAAAAAGCAATTGGACTTTAGTTTGCTACCTTGGCCCATGAGGAGTCCATATATAAACACGGGTTAGGAGTGTGTTTGGACAACCAAAGAAAGTTTCTTGAAGACAAATTTATGAACTAATTAGGAGAATAGCTAAGTAAGAATCTTTTTCATTAATATATTAATATAAGAGATTTTAATCCTTATCATTTTAGGAAATTGATTGTTTTATAATTTCATTAAATTCTCTATTTGAGATATCTTATACGTGTCATTTTATCGACTATTAAAAAAACTTGAATGTTTCTTTACAAGTTTTGCACTTGTTTGCCTCATGCTCTTCTCTGAATATAAGTTTGACTTATAAAAAAAGCAATCGCCTATTGTATGGCCTTTTATAATTAGAGTTTTAAGAAACATTAGAGCTTATTTGGTTTTGTTCAATATTTTGTTTAAAAAATTATTTTGTAAACAATTTTAAAAAAAATTGATTATATTAATTTGAAAAAAAAATAAAATTAAAAATTGGTCAACAATGGTGGTCAGTGGCAGTTAATAGTAGTAGCCTATGCTTAGCCATAGCTAAATAAAATTTAATTTATAATAATCAGATGTAGTGTATTTTAGAAATTAAAAAAAATAGCTCTAAGGGCTGGTTTGTTTAAACCCTTTTCATAAAAAAATTATTTCTTTTTTAAGAAAATACATTTTATGAAATTTTATAATACTTGTTTAATTTTTTAAAAATAATCTAAATTTGAAAAAGTGGATTTTTTATTATTTTGAGAAGCTACTTTAAATAGTTTTTGAAAATAATTTGATATGATAAATAAAAGAGAATGTCATAAAAACTCAAGATACACAAATATATTATAAAATTTTAAAATAAATAAATAATAAATTATTTTTTACAAGTAAAGATTCACAAAAATATCGAAAATGTAAAAATAATTAATTAATAATAACTTTTTATTATTGTAGCTAAACAAAAAAAATAATATCTTCTTTTTAATAAATTGTCTATGAAATAAATATCTTTTTATAAAATATCTAAATTATATAAAAAAATTTTATTTTTAAAATTTAAATGAATAGGTCTAAAGATGTTTCCATATTTTTGTTTTTTTTTTAAGAGAAAAAAATTTCAAAAACATTTAAATCCAAAACAAGCAGGGCACTTTTCCTTTATGCTATATAGATGGTCAGCCATGTGTTGTCTTGCACCTCATATATAGATAATAATTGACTCCATGCTATAATATTGCCTAATTAACTCCATGAACTCAACCATACAACCACATATTACTATGGTAATTAGGGATCAACTATTCTAATCTCCTTACCATATTAAATAAAATTTAACTATAGTTAAAAGAGTTAACTAGTAGAAAAGGAAAAACTAAGATCGAAAGTCTACTATATAGTTAATATAATTAAACTTTTAAATATGAGTCATTAGAAAATAAGCACATGTACCCCTATTATGTTAGAAAAGAATCTAATATAGTAGAAAGAATTAAAACTAATTAATAGATATTAGTATGCCAGAAAAGGTTGAAACTTGTCATTAATAGTATAATGTCTCAAATATGATCCCAATATAGAACATGCATTTCAAAAACATTAAGGACCCAACAGTCATCATTCAAAGTTTAAAAATACATGGAAGCATGGAGTATCATTTGATGATCAAAACATTTGAAAATAGTATTTTAAAACCATTTTTTAAAATTGGAGTCATCCACCAGAGCACACTACAAAAAATGCATCGCGGCGAGCCTCTCTGTGTTGTGTGTTGTGGGAAAGTTGCCATCTGCCACCGCACACTGCACAAACATGACAACATCTACCAAACCACAACACAAGGGTGAAATTTTGACGCACCCTGAGCCAACGTTTGGCGTCTATTCGAGGTGATCTAAGCACCCACAAAAAAATATTTAGTAAAGTAACTAATAACACTGGTTTTATTTTAAAAGTTTATCATATGAAAAAGTTGGATACCCGAAATCAAAATCATTTTTTTCACACCTAAACCCTTACAAGGTGTCCAAAACCCAAACAAGTGCCAAAAGGCTAAACCACCTCCTAGACCAAAATCTTGGGACTATGGACAACCTATACAATACACAACATCATAGATATTCAACACATAACTCATTTCCACTCCTTAGCTCCAATTCCAACAAAAACCATCAGGGAGATATAATAGCATAAATTCATAAACTATTCTTTTTCATCAATCAAAATATTCATAAACCTACTTGTACTAGTATTTAGGCATGAATAAATATTACTAGCATATACAAAAAGGCTAGGGTACTAAATACAATCAAATCAACATATATATCATGCCATATTGCAAGTAAACAAAAGAATGTCCTAGTTGCCAATTTATCATCATTAATTACACATATATTAATCAAAAGAAAGAAGCATATAGTAGTAATTACAAATCCCTATGTCTCAGGTGCTTTCTCTTTGACTTTCCTTGAACTTGTAATATGTATACTGGAGGTGAGTATAAGCACTCAATAATTAAAAAAAATTCTAAATCACACACATACAAAGCAAATCAATTAAGGCATGCAAAGTGACATATAAAACCTTTCAAGTATAAAATTCAATATCACATCACATGATATCACAAATATGTAAAACTTCGAGTAAGACCAATAAAGTTACTCTTACTAATCCACTCTAAATCTCTAAAATCAAGATAACCCCAAAGGGTTTCCAAATTAATAAAATTTTAACATTTGGGATCCCAAGTTTTCTCAATATAAAATACTTCTAAATCCACATATTTATCAATAATCAAAGTGAAATCACTATACGGAAGCATGAGAATCTAAAATACCTTATAGCATTTGCAAAAAGGTCAGAAAACATCATTTTTGGCAAAAACAACACATATGCCATGACTTGTTACCTTTGTGCCATGTGCCATGGTGGAGGCATTATACGCTACAGTGCATTGGACGAATTTTAACAACATTTTACTGTCACGACATAACTTAGGGGACAAACTTTTGACGCGCACCATTTTTTCATCTGATGTTTGATTGATGTAATCTAAGTATCTATAGATAACTTTTTCCTAACTCTAGCTAATGGCATTAATTTCACATCAAATTATCTTTGTATCAAAAGTTGGACACCTTTTACAGAACTCACTCCTTTTTCACATAAATACATAATTAGGGTGCCCAAATCATAACTCAAGTGCTAAAAGCCCACACCACCCATAGACTAAATTCAATAATTTATACAGGACTCATGCAACATACCACAACTAAACAAATACACATAAATCATAATTTCAACACTCAACTTCTTGTTAATTGGGGGAAGTTAACTTTACATAATTTCATATACAATCATCAACTTTTAACCAATTATACAATTTCCTACTTGTACTAGTATTTTGGCTCTATATAAACTTTACAACCTAATCATGAACAACCCAGGACATAAAATATACATTCAATTATTTTTAATAGTAGTGCAAGTAGTCAAAACAACTGCATATGGTCCTAGTTGGCAATAACAATTCAAGATACACATAAATAAGCTAAGAGGCCTACTGGTAGGATTTACACTAAATCTTAAACCTCCAATCATTTTCCCCAATCTTAGTCCATCAAGCTAGTCCTTATAATAGTAAAGAATGAGGAGTGAATATAATAACTCAGCAATCAAGTTCAATCTAATATATACAATTGCATATTAATTAATTTTAGGATGCAAATGGCGATAAAATTCTTTTTACAAATGTTTAAGGCACATAATTCACAGATATCCCTAACCACAATACTAACAACTTCATGGCTGGGCTCAACATAAATCATTTCATATAAATTTAATGATACACACGTGATGTTGCAATAATAACAATCAAGCACCTCTATCAATTACGTCTGACTATAATAATAACAACCATGTGGCTGTAAATATGAAATACATGATCAATGCCAACCTTATACCCTCTTGTTACCTCCAATATGAAATCGATGGCTATTTAGTGGCTATGTCTATGAACTAAACTAACCCAGTTTTCCACTCATGAGGAGCTGCTTGGCTAAAGCTACCTTACTCACTTGTAACCTACAGTTTCCTCGAATACTAATAACCATGAGGTGTTGTAACCATAATCTAGCCTCCTCATGAATTAGTTGAGACTAGTTAAGTTCAAGTCCTTCACAAAATAAGTAGGACAGTCTTTACTCAATCGTTAAATAGTGGCTACCTCCTAATTTCAAAGGTCGGTGCCTAGGCTAGCTTTTGATTTCAATAGTAAGCTACCATTACCATGTGGATTTAGAACATCCACTCCTCCCTTTATAGGTGAACTCTCGCCGCAATAATCATGCTATGCATATATGGACACATATTATGCAACACTATCAACAACTATCACATCACATCATTCCCATCATAATCATCTCTATCATGTCACACATCTCATTACTTGTTATTAAATATATATATATATATATATACATGCTCGCTCAAGTCTTAAACATACATGCTTAATATACTTATCATTTTCATGTTTCACACTTTTCACCCACCTACTTAATCATGCCAAAACTTACATCAATAAATTTACACACATCCAATAAATTTCAACATTTAAGTTCAATAAATAATTAATTAACAAGCAACTATACAAAATTAAATTTTTCCCTAGTTATCTCAAACCATTGAGAGGTCAAAGGTTCACCTCTCAAAATACAAACTTTCAAAGCTTTCCAAATAGCTTGAATGGTGCCAAATTAGTTAGTTTACAATTCCATCACAAGGGAAAATCATTTATATCCTTATTTAAGCAATTTCTAACACTAACCTATCCTTTCAACTCACACAAGGATACAATCTCCCATTGTTTAATATACCCATTAAGTCTATTAGAGTTCTTAGCTCACATTACAATTAATGAGCCTTTAAACCACCATTAATGGTTATTCAACACTCCCAACCATAATCATTATTGTAAATTTTGGATATTCATGGCTAACTAATGACTCACAAAACCATTAATACTAGATTTAAATCATCTCAATAATTTTCATTAACTCTATCTAAGTTAATGAATTTAGACTTATATCTCATATGGAAAAAAATCACTCCACATTCAAACCCTAACTCAAATCTTCAAGAAAATGGAAGAGGAAGAGAGGAAGAAGCTAAACACACTTATCTTGGGTGTTCTCTAGCTTTAAAATATCCCCAATGATAATCCAACTCATGCCCTAACAGAGCAAAATGTGTTCTCTTCGTTTCTCCTTCTCCTCTCTTCTAATTTTTCAAACAAACAAAGCCTATAACATCCTGAAAATTTAACTTAAGGTTAATTAAATAATTAAGGACAAATTAAATAATTGAGAGTTAACTTAGATTAAAAGATAATGTACGAACGACTTATGAGTCTATTGGACCCTAATTAGGGCTTAGAATTAGACCTTAGGTAGTATTGGGCCACATTTAAGCCTAATTAAATAGACCATATTCGAAACTTTAATTTTTAGCCTTTCGCTACAGTCAAAAGTCCCTTGACTACAGCCAAAAGTCTCTTGGCTACAGCCAAAGCTTGATTTTTAAGCTTCCAAATTTGTATTTCAACTTAAAAAATTAGAGAGTTAAGTGGGAGTTCAAAGGCAAATGAGGAAAACTCTACTAGGATTTATTGTAGGTATTTAATTGAGTCTATTTGATCTTTTAATCACTCAAATAAGTTTCTACAACCTCCTTTCTTCCTCTCTTGTGCATCTTAAATATTGTTTTTTGGTAGTTCTTTAAAAATCCAAAAATAGATTATGACTTTGCCTAGAATTTTGACTTCAATGGGATTAATAGATATTTATTTAAGTGTTTAATTATTGGGTTATGGTGCTAATGATGTTTTAGGATTTTAAAGTGAGGTTTGGAGTAAACCCTATAACTAATTAGTTGAATTAAAGAGGTTATGGGTTATTAGTAGTGTTGATTATACTAATGAGAGTCTAAGTGAACTAATAAAATCTAAAAATAGATTTGGTTGTGGGTAGATGACCATCATGAAATTTTTGGGTTTAGTCTTTGATTAGAATTAATTAAGGATAATTAGTGATTAATAGCTATTGATGTGTTTGATTGTAAATTAACCATTATTAGTGCTATTGAGCTTATTAAAGGTTTCATTTAATATTCACAAGTACTCTTGGTTGGTAAACCAAGAGTTGAGGTGATCAAAAATTTAATTATAGTATATTATCTTATCTATACTTGTACTTTAAGCATTAGTATGGATAGTTTGAAATGAGCAAAATGAATTTATAAATGAATACATTGATTTTCAATGATCATCCAAATATGAAACATAACTCATTGTGATGAAGTGCTTGGTAATTATATTTATATAGATGTTATGTGATATTGGAACATGAGATGTTAAGCTTGATTGCCTATAAGATGGATGTGTTAACATGATGGGTGATTGTGATTGTGATTGATGATTGATTACTATGATATGCATGAGCCTAGATTCATATATGTTGATTGAACTTGCATGATCATAATGGATGGGAGTTCAATTTTGCATAATATAAGGATTATGATAGAAAATTTACATGGTGTGGCCTCTATTAAGTTTGTGCACAGTAGTTGGCATACTTTATCACTATATGTGTTTAGTATTGCCAACAACCTACGAGTGGGGAATAAGTCGGGCATAAAGCTCAGTATCACCTATCCTAAATTGGACAGTGTGAGTTGAGCACTTTTGACACCCTAAAATTCAAGTAGGGAGAATCCATAACCCAAGAGTAAGTGTAGGAACCTTTGGCAATGTGATCCCACACCATTGAATAGTAAGGCTAGTCCAGTCACATGGGCTAGACCTATATGAAATAATAGCCCATGAATTCAGTCAGATGATATAAGGAGTGGCATAAGGTAGTTGCATTTGATCATGTAAAGTACATTATAATGATGTATTGTGAATAATGTCGATTTGCCTTATATGACATTAAATGCTTAATTATTGTGAATGCTATACTTTAATATACTTGATTAAATTACTTGGTTATTGAGATATTTATCTCACTCCTGTAGTTTACTGTTTATAAGTGGGGATCGAGCTAAAAGCAAAGGGAGGGCCTTTGAAGCTAAAGACTAAATAGTTAATTGTAATGTCTCTAGTTTTATCTTTTATGTGTAATTAGAATGCAATATTTTTCAACTAAGGATCTTTCATATTGACTTATATTTATTTGAAGTCCACTTACATTTGTGGCCTTAAACATTGAATTTATTCATTTTTAGATTATCTTGACTATAGTAAGGTCCAAATACCTGATCTAACTATAGTAGTGTACAAGATAGTTTAAACAAGTAGATCTTGACAAGTTATGTGAGTTTAACATATTTTAGGTGATTATTTAGTTTGAATATAAAGAATTGAATTTTCACCCCTTATTATGTGCCTTAAGGTGGTTAGGTAGTCAATTCTTATATTAAGAGTTGTTTGATACCTGTGATTGTTTAGACAAGTTCATTAGGACTTATTGAGTGTGGCTCAAGCCCTTGTGTAAACTAATGCTTATGGTGTGAGATTTGAATACTTAGTTGATGGTTTTAGAGGCAAAATGTGAAATTGTATCCTGATTGTCCAAATTCTTCGTTTGATGTCGAATTGACATGAGACCAAAACCACTAGCTAAATTATGAAATTGTTGACATTTGGGCATTGAATCCCCTCAATCAAAGATTCAAGTCAAAAGTTATGTGCATCGAAAATTCATGGTTAATAGCTATCATGACAATTGCTATCATGACATCTTGACCACAGCTTACAAATTTTTAGCTACAATCAAAGGAGTTCTCGAGACCATTTAGCCATAGCTAAAAGAGAACTGGCCCAGCCAAATCTTCTTTAGAAGTGTTGGCTGTTGCTTAATGTGCCTTGGTCATGGCTAAGTATCCCTGTTAAGTAAAAATAACTCTTTTGATCATGTTTTCAACTCTAAATGTTTTCCATACTTCCCAAATACTTTTTACTTTAATTTATAATGATTAAATGACCTTCTAAACTTGTTTTTGAGATTAAATGAAGGATTTCATCTCTATAAGATTTTTTTACTAAGCCTTTTTGAGTTCTTATATAGCCAAGGTTGATCCTTTTCTTTCCATAATATCTTTTATTATTAAATTAGTTATAAATATCATGGTAGCTCTACCTTAAGGTTAAGTATGTGTTAATTATGCATTTGACCATTGGAGATTTTACAGAGCTACTTATAAAAATAAATTTGACCATGTGTCATAGCTTACGCATGAGCTATAACAGCTCAATTTATTTAAAATCCGAGCCATTCACCATGACGAATGGTACAAAGAGGGCTAAATTGGTTTTTAGCCATAGGTTGCCTAGTTCCATCCTAGACCAAATTCTAAAGTTGAATGTGAATTTATTAAGCCATTTAGCTACCTTTGACCACCCTTGAACAATTAGCACTCAATTTTTAGCTATTTACCCTTGATTGATTAACTGAATATGGAAGTTAAAATTTAGAATGTCACGCATGTTGTTTTCTATCCATCAATAAGCATTAGTCATATGTTCGTCCATGTCCATTTGATAGGCATGATAAAATGAGATTCTCTAATAATTTTTTTTGAAAGTATTCAGTAAGTAGCCCTCTTCCCCATATATCAAACTTCATTGTCATTTGGTATGAAGATAATTGTTGTTGTAACATCTTAAAATTTTCCAACTGATTTTTCATAATTTATTAACATAATAAATTATTTTTACTTCATTAAACCCATACCATGGTAGAAAATTTTTTACCATGATTATAAATAACAAAACTCCTTTTAAAACTCTACTATAATAAAAAAGAGTTTATCATATAAATAAAATATTTTACAAATAGCCTACCATAATAGAAAGAATTTAGCATAACGAATAAGCTCTATCATGATAATTGAAAATGCATTTATTATAAAATTTTACCTAATGAAAAACGATGTGAAACAATTCATATCAAGAAAAATAATTTTTAAATCAGCATTTAGTGCAGAAGCCTATCCTAGGGTGATAGAATCCCAAACAATTCTTAAATACAAATTTTGATATTGTTATGTGACTTAATTGTACATCCAAGATAATATATCATAAGTCTTATTTAAGTACTAACACTTCCTAAATAATACTAATTCAACAATACCTAAAACAAGTCTGCATAACATTCACCATGATCCAATATTTATCCTTAACAAAATATAATTATAGGATGTACACTTATTCATATTATAAATACCTTTTTCACTCAATACTCAATGCTTCCAAGTAAATTTTGTTATGTTATTAATATCCCAAAAAGTAATTAGAATCATAAGAGACAGACATGATCTTCATGGTATGATATTCAAATCAGGTCAATGATCAAGAGGGACAGATATGATCCTCTTAGTCATATACATGCATTTAATAAAAAGGAGTAGAGTGTATATGCTCTACAAAATAAAATATGTCCTAAATTGGCACTAAATACATTGCATAATTTACAATAAGAAGCAATGTAAAAGGTGGGTCTTATACACCAAAGTTACACCTTTGGTGCTTTCTTGACCGTACTCACTCCTGTAAAAATATTAATCATGGGGAGTGAGACTTAAAAGTCTTAGTAAACAAAAATTAATATGTAATAATGCATGCGGATGTAACTAATCATGCAATTGCTAAGTGGACACACAAAATATTTAATCAAATAATATTTCTAAACAAACCAAACAAATTTTTAATTGTATAATTACACCTTATATCCTCCTTTCGCCATGTCTGGATGTTAAATCACCTAACCAAAGGTAAGTTGGACCAAGTTACATGCCACTCATTGGGTCCAACGAGGGCTTATCACGTGGTAATAATTAATTAAACAGAAATCCCTAACATTACCATATATTAAAATACTCTAACAAGGCATGCATCATTTAAACATCCGAACAAGAATATAACTGAATAATAATATCTCATCATAATAACAAATATAAATTTTTAACCCACTTAACAATAATTCCAAACAAGTATGTATTAGTACTTATTTTCAACAATTCATAATTTTTTTCAAACAACAAAACACCAATCACACCCTCATCATAACACATTAATAATAGTTACCTTGTGTCTTAAACAACAAGTTTTTATTCACAACTCCTCTTTCACCACTCTTTCTATTAATGCAATCTACATGATTATTCCATGATACTATATGTTAATTTTAAATTAAAATTAATAAATAACTTTAATTTAAGGAGTTGGATAAGTTTTAAGCCCGAGACTCATATAAACACTATTTAAAGTTTATACCTCATTTAACTTTTCAAATTCTTTCCTAGCATTCTTATACCCTTATAAACTATATTTATGCTTCAAATCACTTCTAGTATCATAATTTTATTAATTCATATTCTAAAAATTCGTTCAAAAATAAATTAAAAATTCAAAAAATACTGTCAAGCCTCAAATGACCATTCTATAGCCTTAGAAATACCTATTCATACTTAAATAAATATTTAATAATTAAAGGTTCATCCCTACATTTCAAACTCAACATAAATTCAACCATATAGATTTAGAGTCTAATTCAAAAATTCTTAAATCTGAGTTTCAACTTTAAAAAAATATTCTATAATATTTATTATATCCCTAACAATTTTAACATGTATTTTTAATTCATCATAATGTCGTATTAACTATCTTATAGAAAAATCTTAATCAGAATATTTGCTCTACTCTACAAAATAATCATATCATTAAAGAGCTAATATTATTTTAAAAATAAATATAAAATTAATTTTGTAATTAAATAATTTTTTAACGTTAATCTAAATTAAAAATTTGGAGCATACTTGAAAAAAAAAGAAAATAACTTTCTTTGCATGTGAAAAGATGACCCAACGTGAGAGAGGGGGGAGAGAGAGAGATGGGAAAAAAATAATACTCCTTCTATTCAAAAATGTAAAGTATTTTTAAGGAGTTGAATGTTTAAAAATATAAAACATTTTTAGTCTTTTTAGGTGTAATAATTGCCTTTTTTCAAAAATGTCCTTATTGAAAATGACTTTATATTTATTGTAGAGTGTTTAATAGTGATAAATATGAAAAGATAGGTTAATTAAAAACTAAATAACTACTTTATTGGGGGTAAGATTTAGTTAAAAATACTTTATATTTTTTAACAGAGAAAATATAAAAATAAGATTGTGGGTCTCACAATTACATTAAAAAATGACTATAGATTTAAATTTAATTATTCAAATCCTTGGGCCAATAGTTATAATTTTTATAAATTGCTCAATGCCCTTTTGTCCCCATCTGATGCATGTTCCAGCATTTTTATAATTGAGGAATCCATTCCTCTTCCTACATCTAATCGACGTGGGATCTAAAAATAAGCCTTGCATATCTCTCTCTCTTTTTTTTTTTGCTACCTACACTCACACACACACACACACTCTCACTCACACTCATACACTCTTATATATTTTAAATCTTAAAATTATATTTTAACTAAACATCTCTTATGTGAACACACACACACATTTATATATTTAAATTTTAAAATTATATCTTAACTTAATATCTTTTATGTGATTTTAAGCTTAAATTTTTAATTCATGATTAAATATATAACATATTATTACTCTTGAATAACCTCAAATAATATAAATTTTTATTATTATTAATTTTTTTATCCTCAATAAAACCTAAATTTTATAATTTTTTTATTATCTAGAAATTAGAATATTACAGTAGTGGTCAAATGAGTAAATCCTAAATTAATTTTTCCTGTAATGCTTTGGGCTCAATTTTCATTTTTAAAACTAGGGCAAACTGCATTCAAGGATCTGTGAAAAAAAGTCATTTGCAAACAAGAATGATAACAAGTCACAATTTAAGACAAAAACACATCCATGTTTCCAACAACAATCCATTTCATATTGGTCCTTGTCTATAAATAATTTTCTTCATAGGTGCTTGGATGCGATTTTTCCTAAAAACAGTTTTATAACCCAATTTTTAAACATGATTTTCCAAGTTAAACAAAATGAAAATATGTTTGTTAATTACGTTAATTTAAAAATAATTTTAGAATAAAAAAGGACAGAGAGTGGGGGGCCAATGATCAATGGTGACAGTATATGATAATAGTTAGTCATAATAAAATATAATTTATGATAGTCAAATGTAGTATGCTTTAAAAATAAAATAAAGAAAATAACTCTAAGATATTTCTATTTTTTATTTTTCAAAAGAAAAAATAAAAATAATTTTGAAAACATTTACCCAAATAATTTTTTATTTTTAAAAACAAAAAATAAAAAAACAAAAATCAAATAGAAATCTACTATACACATATATCTTTTGTAAGTGTTACCGAGCAAGTTGTAGATGAATTTAATTAGAGTATATGTGTCCAAGCTCTATGATTGTCATTCTGTCTTAAAACTTAAAAGAAATTAGGTAGCAATGTGTGAAAGGAACTGTATCAATCATTGATTGAAAAGAATGTAAGGTATTATATTTAAAAATTTGGTTTTAATTCATTCTTTCTGTAACAACTCTCTTCATGATGAAATTTATTCAAATGATTCTCAACACTGATAATATTGAGGTGGTAAGAATTTGGCTTATAACCTACAATGTTGTAGGTTCATATTTCGTTGCTAATATGAAAGTCTTGTTTACATGCAAACTATAAGTACATCAAAAAAGTGGAAGTCTGGTTAGATCAAATTGTGATCAAATTATTAAATGTTATCACTAGAGACTAGAAGGAAGATCAGCCTTTATTAGATATTTTGCAAGAAGCTGATTGATTGTAAAGTTCACCGCTTAAGGGATTGGATTGTAAATGTTCAGTTTTTAAGCATAAGGAGTTGACTTCAAAGATTTCTTATAACTAAATTATTATTATTATTATTATTATTATATATATATAAGGGTTAGGGCATCATTCAATCATCACTTGCTTAAATAATGAGAGTTTCTACTATTTATATTAACTTTAGTTACTTGCAAATGTTTA
Source organism: Prosopis cineraria (assembly GCF_029017545.1). NCBI lineage: Eukaryota > Viridiplantae > Streptophyta > Magnoliopsida > Fabales > Fabaceae > Prosopis > Prosopis cineraria. Next base: position 3,022,524 of record NW_026555334.1, read on the forward strand.
CTTTATTGTATATTGATTTTGTTAGGCATGGTAATGCTATGACTAAGCATGCTCAAGAAATGCTTGACCTAAGTTATATCTTTACTCATCCTCCGCCGTGACATGACAAATAACATAATTTGCTTGGATTATTGAATCACTTCTTATTTAAAAAAAACTACCCTTTAAATTATTATTAAGCTTTAGCACTTCAAAAATCCAATATATTGTTAGCACTCTCCATTAAGTGTCAATAATCCTTTTCATCACTAAGATTTTCTTAGGACAAAATTCATATCAGGTATGTCTAAGCTGAGTATTTTTCTTCTTATTTTATCAAAAAAATCATATTATTAAAATAGCTCCTTATTACTTTTTACTTTGCTTCATCTCTTTAGTTACCATGGGATATTTTACTCTCTCTCTCTCCTCTCTCTCTCTCTCTCTCTTGTGTATTAACTTAAAAGTTATGTTTTTAACTTTTTATTGTTAATAAAATATTTGCTTTATTTTAAAAAATGGCTCCTTGTTTTATGTATATGCAATTTTATTTGCCAGGTTGCTCAACTTGTTATAACTATTAGGCAAATACCATTTAATAAAATCCTTCTTCAAAATTATCGTCGCCACTTTCTTTTATAGCTATGCTAGAACCCATAAACCCTAATTTTGTAATTTCACCTATATTGTCCAAACCCTAATTTTTTAATTTCACCTACGTGGTCTATGTATAGGTTCAAACAGTTACTTCCTTCAATCCTATTTAATTATAAGACCATTAGAGGAATTTTTTTTGTTTATTTATAAATTATATCATTAAGATTTTATTATAATTTTGTTACTTTATATTAAATGTTAGTGAGAGAAAGTTGATAATTAAAATATATATATATATATTTAATAAAAAATAAAACTTATTAAATTTTTAGACAAAATTAATAAGTTTTAAATTTTTTATATCAATAAAATATATTAAAAATAATTTATAAATAAAATCAGAAAAATATCAAACACCAACTTTACATGCTTTTTTTAGATGAGAAGAAAACATGAGAGAAAAAGAAATTGTAAGGGAGAAAACAAGGGGAGGAGAGAAATAGTGAGAAAGTATTTTATTTCTTTATGTTTACATGTACTGAAAAAGAAAAAGAAATATAGAGAAGAAAAGTGACTAATTTGTTTTGGCTAAAAAAAATTACAATAATACCTATATGGACATTAATTAAAGTTGTAGATCTCATACCTTCCCCCCGCATGAAACAATTTTGGAAGTATGTTCTCTCTTTAAAATTTTATCGCTTGCTACTTGCTATTATTTTCTCATCCACTTATTTTCTTTTTATCTTCTCTTCCTGTTTTAATAAGAAAAAAATGCTCTATTTTTTTAAAAAAAATCTCCAAAAAGTATTTCATAGGAATTTTAATTATCATAGATCCCACGAAATACATGAATTACCCTTCAAGTTCCAAATTTTTTTATTTAAAAGATAATTTTATGTATAATTATTAAAATATCGGTATTCTACCTTTTTTTTTTTAAAAAAAAAAAGTCAATCCATTCACTGCTGAAACTCTGGTGGCCATATGGATTGTGACGAGCACTGACTGAAGTTTGGACGGCATTCGGAGCTCCGGCAATTAGTAATGGATGGGTTGACTTTTTTTTAATAAAAAGATAAAATAAAGATATTTTAATAATTATATATAAAATTTATTGATAAATAAATGATTTGAAACTTGAGAATAATTCATGCATTTTATGAAAATTTATGATAATTAGAACTCCTATGACGGACTTTTTCTTCCTTCATCAATTTTTCTAATTCACACTTTGGAATGTAAAAATGTCCGGGAGACAAAAGTAAGGCACTGCGTTTTTTTAAAGGTGAAATTGAGAAGAAACTGACCCATCTTTTTTGGCGGGAGAGAAAGTGATCTTTTCATATTGAGTCAGTGAATCTTATCTTTAAGGATTCAAGGGATAAGTTTCTCTGAGAGTAATCAAAATTAAAAGAAATCATTTATTTAAGAGAGATTGGAACTTAAATTCCAAGGGATTGAATTAATAATATAGTTAGATCTTCAATAAAAATTTTTAAAAAATAAATTATAATTATTAATTTAAACAATTATAAAAAAAATTTCCCTTACAATTTAAAAGTCACATTTAATACTTAAATATTTATTTACAATTAAAACTTCTGAATCTATAATTATTTAGATTAATATTTTTAATTTATTTTTTTAAAAATGATTGGAGACTTAACTATTATTAATTTAATATTTTAGAATCTAATTCTCATCCTCTTTTAATTTAATTAAATTATATAAAAAAATTAGTTACTTAGTAACAACTCCATTTAATAAAAGAATACTTGTCAGCCATCTAAAAAAAAAGGCGAGCAAACACTCCCAATTTTTTTAAGAAAAATTGTGTCATTTTAATTTAAAATTTTCCCCAACAAAATCATTTATTTTGGCCCGATGTGTTTAACTTATTTGCATAGGTGTCTCCATTGCTATTAAATTAAGAACACAAGCGTACTGCAAAAAATCTTACAGTCTAGTAGTATGTAAAATTCTTTTATAATTAAAAAGTCACAAATTTAATCCCACTTGTAATTTTAGGTCTGCCCCTATAATTCATAAAAAGAATACAGACATAATACATTGTCATTCAAAATTGAAAAATCATAAATTTGTATGTGGAAAAGACAATTGACAAGTACATATTTAATTAAAAATTTGTTACATATTTTTTTCATAAAAATTATTCTCTTAGTTTAAAAATATAATATATTTTTAAGGAGTTAAATATTAAAAATATAAGGTATTTTTAATTTTTTGAGTTATAATCATTAATTTTTTTTAAAAGTGCTTATATTTGTAGTGATTTTATATTTATTATAAGGTATTTAATAAAAATAAATATAAAAAGATGGGATTAATTTAAAAGTAGATAATTATTTTATTGAGAAGTAAGATTTAATTAAAAATATTTTATATTTTTAAATAGAGGAAGTATTTATTTTATTCTCATGCTTTATTCAATTATTTGTCCAATCATTCAACTAAGTTTTTTTTTTTTGAATAATATAAGAATCTTCAATCAACTGAACGAAAACAAATTACAAGCAGAAAAACCTAAAAAGAGAGCAAAAGAAAACTCAAAACTCCTACAGTACAACTAAGTTAGGCCCTCTATATATAGACATGCAATCATAAAATCTTGGTAGGCGAAGGTACTATTATTTTTTAAAAGAAATTAAATGAGTTGAGTTAACAGACTAACCACATTTAAACGAATCTCATGATTTAAAAAGAAATTAAAGAAACATATATTATTTGTTAACTAGATTCCCAAATTGAAGATAATCAAATTCATGGAGCATCTTTGTTAAAATATGATTCCAGTCCCTATCAATTAGGCCAAGTGGCCAACTTTTGGGGGGTATCAATTTATTTTTAATTGTATTTTAAATTATATTCTCTTAAAAAATTTAATTAAGAAAATAACAAGATATAAACTGTCTGAATTAGATAAAGCGACGATAAAACTTGTATTATATAAGGCATTTGATTTAATCAGTTAAGAGAGTTAAGTCAGCTTATTTTAAAATTTCAAGCTCAAAAAATAAATTATTTAGCATATATCTATATATATTTGAGCTAATTTATACTTGAACATTTTTTAAACCCAAATGAAGATAAATACCATATTAAGGATCTTAAAGTTAAACATTTTTTAAACCAGAGTGTTCAGTGTATCATTTTTAAATATTAAAAAAAAATTACATCACATATAAGTTTATATTGCCAAATATTTGTAAATGAATAATTGAAGAATAAAAGTATTTTTGTAATTTAGTGTGTAAGGTAAGGGATGATAAAAAAAACTTTTTTTTGGGAGGTGAAAATGTGATAAAAAGAAACTTGAGGCTTAGTAGAACCAAAAGCTATCACTCCTTATGTCAAACAAAGATGATAAGCTCCTTCATAAGTCATCCTTTAAGAATATATATTTACCTTCTACATTAACCACTTTGAGCCAAATCAAAGAAAGGTTCACAAAATTATTTACCATCGAACGCATAAAGAAATCAATGCCTAAAAATACCCAATTAATTAGTAGAAAATACTAGTAAATTTTAAAATTAAACACCCTCACCTAATTTCTTTTTTTTTCTTTTTCTTTTTTAAATTATTGAGACAAGTAAGCAAGTGAAGAGTTGAATGCACATGGAGATGTATACGAATTGATAAAATATCAATGCCTTTCCCAAAAAAATATATCTAAAATTGGTTAGCAATTAAGAGATACATTTCCTAAAAATATATAGTCCACTAGTTCCTAGACATACAAAATGAATAAATAATATCAATCATACCAACATAGTTACAAAACAAAGTTACTTACTTGGTTAATGCATTAGAGCACCATTAAAAGTGAAATAATATTTGCCTTGATTTAATTCAAGATTATCTGCATTTCGAAGGAACTAATTTAGATAGTTACAAGGAAAAAATAGTATTGTACAAATATTATTTATAAGTTTCTAATAATAATAAAATATAATAAAATTAAAAATATTAATTAAAATATTTAGATTTGATTTTACGGTTCACAATTTAAAAAGGGATAATAACAAAATAACATGTTTGCTCAATTAACTAAATTGCCAAAGTGACCAACTTGTTGGTTTATGAATTAATCCCATCCAATCAGTCTAAATTTGCAAACAGTGAAACTAATGAATACTCCTTCTAGTTTTATTTATAAGACAGAGAAAGAATAATTTTTTAGTCATGCTTATAAATCACATTATTAAATTTTTATTATAAATTTTTTTTACCTTCCATTAAATGTTGGAGAGAGAAAATATATTATTGAAGTGCATAGATTTAATAGGGATAAAGTTAAAAATTTATTAAATTTTAAAATAAAGTTAATAAGTTTAAGATTTTTCTTAATGCTAATGAAATATATTAGAAATGGCTTATAAATTGAGCAAGAGGAATAGCTTCAATTTTTATCATATTTAATGTATTTTTACTAAGATGCCCTTGGTATTTACTCTGCCTCCTTAATGCTCTTCTTTTAATCTTCCAACCACACTCATCTAATGAAAAGTAGAACTCAGGAGAAAAATAATACATGCTCCCAAAACACCATTTGTTTGACAATAGTGACAAATTTCGAAAGTAATTACACCTTTGTTTTATAATAACTATATATATAAAAAAATCTATGGAATGTATTGACATTTCGGAATCTTTTGGAACTTTATGGCAACTAAATTGATTCTTTGGGACTAGTTTGTTATTCTCCCATTTGATTTCTTCTTGGTTTTTTCCTTTCTAGTTTTATTCAAACGCACTATATTAAGAAACATAGATATTGCCATTTGACTAGCTTCATACGGCAACACGTTTTCGCTTTTTGAAATGATAATTCGGAACAAAATCATGCAAAAGGTAATCACTACAGTTAAGAGTGCATGAATAAAGGACACAAAGTCAAAAAAATTAAAGACACAAACTATTTGTCAATCAAGCCGATGATAAAGGCATTCTCATTCTCAGGCAAACATGGTGCGCTACGAGACTGTTTCTTTTTCTTTTTCTTTTTTAAATAAAATTCTCTTGTTATTATAACTTATTTATTTCAATTCATACCATTATTTTTTTTAATTTTGTTAACACGATTACATATTGACATTTATACTTCAAATATAAATAATTCAACTTATTGAACTCATTGGCTTACACACTTGGGTTAGTTATATTTGATTAATTAGTTTCGTTTTTTATTTATATGAATTATGTTTGATTTGATCTTTATATATTTTAAATATTTAGTAATTTTTAGAAGTATTTTTAATATAATTATTTTCACTGTATTTTTTAAACATTTTTCCTGTATTTTTAAAATATTTTTCGTATATATAAGTTCACCTTTTTTTTTTTAACATAAACCATACTACATATTTCGAAATTAGATTTTTTTTTTAACCAACGTGAATTAGAATGTTAAGACAATAGATAATTAGAAATGAGTTCTTTGGATATACATGTATCATGTATGTATGATGGTTAATTAGTTACATAGTTGTAAAATCAGATACTTAAGTTCCCATTTTTTATTTTTAAATACTATTTTGTAATATAGCTTTTAGAATTTTTTTAAAATAAAATAAAATAAAAATATATTTATTTAAAAATATTTTAGAATTGAAAAATAAGCTGATAGTGATATTGTAGGTAATTAATGATGATAATTTATGATAGAAATTGATCAAACTAAATATATTTTTTAATAATTAAATGTAGTTTGTTTTGAAAATAAGAAACGTAAAATGAAAATAACATTAAGATATTTCTATTTTTTTGTTTTTAAAAATAAAAATAAGAACAATTTTAAAAGTAATTAAATCTAAAATGCTTATCCAAACAAGTTTTTAAATTTTTTATTTTTAAAAATAAAAAATAGCTTTTGAGAACAAAAATTAAACCAATCCTTAGAGATTAATGACACGATTTCTATTTTTGAAATCAGTTTTCTAACCTTTTAATTCAATTTTTAAAATATATTATATTTGATTATTATAAATTACTCTCATGTCTGACCAACTACTATTCTAAGCTATTATCATTAATTAGGGACTATTATCACTATTGGTTAATTTTTAATTCTAAAGTTATTTTTTAAATTAGCATAATCAAACACATTTATTTTATTTTAGGGAAAACATAATTATTGGTTTATGTAGTTTAATCAGGTTTTGCTTATAATCCCTATAATTTTTTCAGTATTTTCAATTGCTGTAATATCAATAAGATTGGTGATATCTTTTTTTTAAGTTCCTAACAATGTTAAATTACATGAATTATAAAGATTGAAAATATTAAAAATAAATTATAAGAATTAAAAATAAAACTTGATAACATTATAAAGATTAATAATTATATTTTATCTTTATTTTAATTTAATTTTTTATAAAAAATAGTCTACAAAATAGTTTTCAAAGCAACAAATACGAACAAAATCAAACGAGATCTAAATTAATGTTTAATATAACTAAATTAGGAAAAAAAGTTAAATTAAATCAATCTAACCCCAAAATAAAAACAAAATCAAAAACCGACAAGAATCCACGTTCCTGAGAGACTGACGCAGGTTCAAGAATTCATTTGGGGCGGGAAATAAAAAAACCCTAAAAAGAAAGAATCAAATAGAAATTAGAAATAAAAATAGGAGAGAGGTAGGAACAAGAGAGAGAAAGGAGTCAAACCAAGGCTGAAGAAGGCATCAACTTCATTTTCACACAAGCCTCCTCTGTCACTGTGTTATCTGTCAGATCCGCACTCACAGCACCATTACACTGCTTGGCTATTAACTGATCGTCCATCACTATCTATTCATATTTTTTCTTCAAAACCGCTTTTGATTTCTACATCATACTGTGATGATCTTTGATTGAAGCCGGAATAAATGTGGATATTGTTTCTTAAATGGGAATGCGTGTAATTTCTTTTCCATCTATGGTTCTGATTCTGAAGGATTGATTAGCTTCGGGTTCATTCAATAAGGTTCACCCACCCCAAGTAAGCAACAATGTCAGAAATGCGGCTTTCTGATCTCCACTTGAAGAAGGAGCTCACCCAAATTCGCAAAGCTGCTCGTGTATTGAGGGATCCTGGTACTACTTCTTCGTGGAAGTCGCCACTTAGTTCGTCGAGATCTGTTGCGGCTGCTTCTGCTTCTGCATGGAAGAACAGTAGCAACTCTCAACTTCATTCCCATTCGTCTCTCCCGAGTGGGAACAACAATGGGAAGGAGAAGATGGTGTTCTTGTACAATTGGAAGAATTACAAATCGTCAAGTGAGAGGCACAATGGTGATGATAAGGACGAAGAAGAAGATTATGATGAAGATGATGGTGGAAATGATGGATCTTCGTCTCTTCTGGGGAGTTTCGAGGATAGCCTTAGTGATGCTCGCAATGGTTGCGATTCCAAGAGCGACACTTGCTTAGGGGTTGGTGGGAATGGGATTCGTTCTTCCATTTTCCGGTGTAAAGATGCAAATCCTGTGGCGTTGGGCACGCCATCGACCAGAAGAGCAATGGATATTAAGAAAAAAAAGAGCAAGAAAAGCAAAAATGCCCATTTGGATACTCTCAGAAAATATCAGCAAAGAGAAACCAACCTTGGTAAAGCTATGGTGAATCCCAAGCATCATATTCACCAGTCAATAGCTTATAGCCGAGAGGACTCAGTAGGGCCGTCTGATGATACTGAAGATTGCTGCAATTCTGAAGATTTAACACGAAAACCAGGGCCATCTCCTTTGCTTTTGAAGCTTAAGCATAACAATTGGTCTCGCTCTAACTCCAAGTTATTGAGAAGTAATAGAAAAGAGGATTCTTCTTATAGTACCCCTGCAATGTCAACCAGTTCCTATAATAGGTACGGTCAACATAATCCCAGTACTGTCGGATCCTGGGATGGCACGACAACCTCCTTAAATGATGCTGATGATGAAGTAGATGATCTTTTGGATTTGCCTGGTCGCCAAGGATGCGGTATACCTTGCTATTGGTCAAAGAAGACTCCAAAACATAGAGGGATGTGTAGGAGTTGTTATTCACCTTCACTTTCAGACACTTTAAGGAGGAAAGGAAGTAGCATGCTTTGTGGTAGTCAAACTATCTATCCTAGACACCGGAGATCCTTGTCAAGCTCTCACAAGCGGAGAATTTCCTCAAGGAGTGCTCAAGGTGTTCTCCCATTGCTCACTAACAAGGATGATGCCAGAGGGTCACCTCTAGGAACTGGCATGAGCGATGATGAACTTTCTACAAACTATGGGGAGCTTGATCTTGAGGGAATAAGCAGGTTGGATGGAAGAAGGTGGTCCTCGAGTTGTAGGAGTCAAGAAGGATGGGAGATTGTAGCTTTCCATGGAGAAGGGGATGATGAAGGCACACCAGAAAATAGTAGGAGTTTCAGTCAAAAGTATAAACCTATGTTCTTTAGTGAATTGATTGGGCAGAATATTGTGGTCCAGTCCCTTATAAATGCTGTTTCAAGAGGTCGAATTGCTCCTGTTTATCTTTTCCAAGGTCCACGTGGAACTGGTAAAACATCAACGGCCAGGATTTTTGCCGGTGCACTGAATTGTATAGCTCCTGATGAAACTAAGCCTTGTGGCTACTGCAGGGAATGTACAGATTTCATTTCTGGAAAGAGCAGGGACCTTTTGGAAGTTGACGGAACCAATAAAAAAGGGATTGATAGAGTTAGACATCTATTGAAAAGATTATCAGTTAGCTCTTCATCAGCCTCCTCACGATACATGGTTTTTGTTATTGACGAGTGTCATTTGTTACCCTCTAAGACATGGTTGGCATTTCTTAAATCTCTGGAAGATCTACCTCAGCGAGTTGTGTTCATATTTATAACCACAGATCTTGACAATGTGCCCCGGACAATACAATCTAGATGCCAGAAGTACCTTTTCAACAAAATTAGAGATGCAGATATAATAGCACGTCTGAGGAAAATATCTGCTGAGGAGAACCTGGATATTGAAACAGATGCGTTGGATCTTATTGCTATGAATGCAGATGGCTCACTTCGGGATGCAGAAACTATGTTAGAACAGCTGAGTTTGCTGGGAAAAAGAATTACTACTAGTCTTGTCAATGAACTTGTGAGTTTTCTCTCTCTATTATTATTTGACCTGATCCGAAAGTGTAACTGTCATTCTCATATTTTGAATCAATAATGTCTACTTTAATGAGTATAATTTGATCTCTTTATATCATTCAAATTAAATGCTGTGGTGCATTACCTGCAACAGGTGGGGGTTGTTTCAGATGAAAAATTGCTGGAACTTTTGGAGTTGGCAATGTCATCAGACACTGCAGAAACAGTGAAAAGGGCCAGAGAATTGATGGACTCTGGAGTTGATCCAATTGTTTTGATGTCCCAACTGGCTAGCCTCATTATGGACATCATTGCCGGATCATATACTGTCATAGATGACAAACCTGGTGATTCAGTTTTTGGCGGACGAAGTTGTGAGTGATCTTGATCTTTGATCTTAAATATTTGAATTGGTACTGTGAAAATTCTATCATCCCCTACTGTCATATATGAGGCGTTATTAACTGCAATATGGTTTTTAACAAGGAGTGAAAGAAAAGTTCATTAATTGTCATCTAAATCGAAAAGGAATGAACTAGCATTATTGATCAGGTTGTCAACGGAAATAATTGAATCTTCATTAACTTAGGGCATCATGTTGGACATGATACTTTTATGCTATGAGCTTAATGATTCTGTTCTTTTTTTAGCCCTGCAAAACAAACTAATGCAACTCTTTATTAGTGGCTTGTGCTTGGAAAGCTTGAGCACTGCATGAAAAGGTATTAACAGCTATGTATTATAAATATTCAGAAAGTCAAGCTTCCTATTTCTTAATTTTTGCTTCTGACCTTAGGCTATGGTAGATATTCTCAGAACAACTAAATTCAAATAAAGTGATGCTCTCTTGACACTGAAGTTTATTGCTGCCTTTTCTGGGTTCTATGTATTACTTCCAAGTTGCATTGTGTATTATAATTATGAGAACCTGAAACACTTGATTAATTATTGAGACGGACACTTGGATTTCACACTCAGTGAATGAATCGGAGTTGGAGAGATTAAAGCATGCTTTGAAGCTACTCTCAGAGGCTGAGAAACAGTTGAGGACTTCTAGTGAACGCTCAACATGGTTCACAGCTACTCTGTTACAGCTTGGTTCAATGCCTTCGCCAGATATTACTCTGACCAGCAGTAGCAGGAGGCAGAGCTGCAAGACAACTGACGGTGATCCATCAAATGCTTCAAGAGAAGTAACTGCTCACAAGCACAGGTCAGATGTTCAGTCTATGCCTTGGAAATCAACATCACCTGCATCTCTGCAGAAAGTTGTAAAAAGCAATCCCAGCCACCAAAGGGAGTTATCATCAAAGTCTGATGGTTTCAGCTTGAATTCAAAGCCGTCAAATAGCCCAGTCATAGATGATGATGCCGCACCTGTTTCATTTGATGATCATACAATTAGTAATGTGACATTTAGATGCGTAGATTCAGGAAAGTTATGTGATATCTGGGCACGTTGTATTGGAAGGTGTCACTCAAAGACATTGAAGCAGCTGCTACATAATCATGGAAAACTTGTATCCATTCGTGAAGTTGAAGGTAATTTGATAAGACTTTTGCCCAAAATTGAACATATTGCTTGCCAAATGAATTTAAGAGCACTTATGACAAACCCGGTTATAGCAACTGATTAAGATGCTTGTTTTAGCTTTGAACCTATGCAGATAAATTCTGTAAGGCAGCCAATAGTCAGACATCCACTTATGCTTATTGCTGATAGTTATCATGGGTTCTTTACTAAGTTATTGCTCTTGCACCAGCTAAAACAAAGATTTTGTTTGATCAGAATGTATGAACTTGTTTGCCAGCTTTTCATTTTAATTGTGTTGTCTAATTTTGAAAGAAGAAATTTGATATTCGGGATATGGTGTAATCAATAAATGTCAACACATTTCAAATACTTATCTTAAAAAAAAAAAAGGACAACATTGCTCCAGATGGGCTTGTTTTCTCTAAAATTATGCTGCCATCTGCATTCCTTCTTATTTCTTTGCAGCACTTTTATAAAACTCCTTCTATGCATACTTTTAATTCAAAGTATGCTATTTTGTACTTTACTGCTTAAATTCCTTTTTCCAGGTTCCTCTTCACCTTGTACATATTGAAGATCACTTTTCCTCAGTACGTTTTTCCTTGCAGGTCTGCTGGTTGCATACGTTGTGTTTGGGGATGCAGATATTAAACTTAGGGCCGAAAGGTTTTTGAGTAGCATTACAAATTCAATGGAAATGGTTTTGAGACGAAATGTTGAGGTCAGAATTATCCACTTGCTTGATGGTGAAAGTGAAGATCAGATCAATCGGTCAGGCCCAAAACAGGCAGAATCAATAATAGCAAACGAGAAGGAACGTAGAGAAGGTCATACAAGAGGAAGAAATACTTTCTCAGATTTTTCTCCTTTGGCGGATGGAAGCTTTCAATCTGCCAATGATTCATCGGATTTACTGGTTGATGGAAATGGAGTAAGAGAGAGATCAGATATTCCAATGCAAAGGATTGAATCCATCATTCGTGAGCAGAGGCTGGAAACTGCTTGGTTACAGGCCGTAGGAAAAGGCTCCCCAGGATCATTAAGTCGATTGAGACCTGAAAAGAATCAGGTCCTGCCTCAGGAAGGTATCTACTGTAAAGACCCAACAGAGTCCATGGACTCCACAAGATTCTCCTTTCAGCGTAGGGAAGATGACATCAGTCATGAAGTCAAAGTTTTGAAAGCTAAAAATGGAAGGGTCCTACAGAAGGATCAGATTGGAATTGGAAGAAGAGTTGACTGTTACTCCATGTCCCCTAGTTTATTGCATGATGGCAGTTTAGTAACAACTTCCATCAAAGACAGTCTGTAAGTTAACCTTTAAATATTCCAGTTTGTTTGCATGCTTATTTCCAATGATCTCTCCTTCATAAATGATTGGATGCTGTAGTTGTAAATTCCATGGTGAACTCCCTGTAAGAATCTGAGTGCATGAAGTAGCTTTCCCAGAAGAAATATGCATTTTTTGAAGCTGAGATTAAATTTTCAGAGCATCAAATATTGTTTAGCTTCTGAGGCAAATCAATATTTCAATGTTGATAACTTGATATTCTTTAGGAACTTATTGAATTGTTAAGGTAGCATTAAAGTGTTACAGTGGCAGAAGCAGAACATTTCGATTGTTTTCAATTCTGTGGTCTTCTATTTTCTATTAAATTTTACAAGTGTGCTTGGGTTGTTTTCTAATTGTTGTTTTAGTATCTGTTTCTTGCAGTTGAAATCTAAGGACTGCGTACTCACACACACACACACACACACACACAGAGACACACAGAACTGCCTTGTGCAACTGTCAGTATTATCCTTTTCTTTTTTTAGCATGAACCAGTAACAACATTCCTTGTATGGTGAACAAGAATCAACATTTTTGTTATTAAGATGGAGAAAAATTATTGCACTTATGGCTAAATACATTGTATAGATGCCTTGTTAAACCTCCGGATGATTGATTATTTCCCCCATGAAATAGCAAATTTGGGCTTTATTGTAATTATACTCGTTTTGAAATGATCCTCATATCTACTTGATTGCTGTTCCGTTTTTGCTTATGAAAATGAGAACTCCCTTTTTTTTTTTGTGGGGGGGGGGGGATTACGAAGGGATGTCCTCAGCTAGGGAAAAAAAAAGGGAATCCATTGGGTCTGTAAACATGGCATTGTGTCCGTAGTACAAATCCAAATGAAAAAGGTTTTTGCAATCCTCGGTAGGTTCTTTCATGATCGTAGCCTCAGCATCCATAGTATGAACAAAATTTGTGATCCAGTATGCACAAGTATTAGCTTCTCGGTAGACATGCGCATTAGTAACCCCCCAATTTATTGACTATGATCAAAATGAAAACGCTTGTAAAGTGTAAACTATGACTTACACTCCATAATGTGATATAAGTTCCTTGTATCTTGTTAACCGCAATTTACTGGCTATAACTTTAGTTCTATATTCTAGTTAGTGTCATGGAGATTGGTGATCATATGATTGATTCAATGAATATTTTTCACTTGAGAATGTATCGATAGATACTGACTAAATTGCTTGAGAAGTATTACTGATTTGTGCTTTGTTCATTAAAAAAAAAAAAGTCTACATTCGAGTCTTTATTTTATATTGTGTTATTTATTTATTTATTATTTTGGTGCCTACATAGTCCTTTTTTGAGCCTGCAAAAAGAAGAAATTGAAAGTTTAAGTATACATTATTTTTTTTTTCAACATAGAATATAACATTATAGTAGGTCACACTGTTTTTGGCCAACGTATATTAGGCCACACTATTCATAAGTCATAAACAATGTGATTCATTTATCATATTTTATATGCTGCTCGAGAAAACAAGGGCAAAACTCTGTAGTAATAATTTTCAAGAACCAAAATGTGAATTTAGTCAGAGAGAAATGCTACTCACACTTTGCTCTGCTTTCTCTTATGTCTCTCATTTGCTCCTTAACATGACAAGTAATGTGATAGTAACTGAAGAAGATTGATTAAACCCACAAATAGCATTGCTCATTCAGAACTCATTTCGTGTATCTTTTGCTTACCAATTCTGCTTTGTTTCTGTAGGGGATATGAATCAGGCCCAGGAGCAAGAGGTTGTAGCGGATTTTTGTGTTGGAATAACTCCAACCGTAGAAGGGTAAAGGTAGGTTAAGACTGTACTTTCCTTCTTTTTACTACGAATAATTAGTTAACATTCTTGTTGAGGAAAACTGTTTTTTATCTCTTTACAAGACTTGCGAACTTTTAATCTATACCTATTGGGTTTTTTCTTTCAGTTTAATTTCTCATTCTTTAGATTTATACTATATTAATGTAGAATCTAACAGATGGTTGAGGTGGGTGTTTTCTACTGGCATTAATTAACTTGCCTATGACACACTATCGAAAATAGTATCAATTCAGTTGATGAAAATTGTGTTAGCGGGGAAATTTGGAGATGCTGAGCTTTTGAATTTCATGAAATCAAGGTTTCTTATTAGAGCTTTTTATCTTACTAAGCATATGCAAATTAACTAATGCAAGTCATGTGGAGTCCAATGTATTCCATCCTATTTACAAATCACTTTCAACATGTTTTACTAGAATTAAGAAAAATTTTAAACCTCATTAACTCTGTCTTAAAATCTAATAAGTTTTGATTTCTACTCTACTAATAAAGACACAAATAATTATTTTAATAATTCTTCCTAGCATTTAATAAAGGCAGAATAGTAAATATGAATATAAATATGATCAAAATTAATCTTCTTTTTGACCTATAAATAAGACTAAAGAAGTAGTACAAGATACAGATACTTGGTGGTATAATGAAGAGTTGGTTTCTCATCTCAATAACTAGCTTTTGGGTGACAGCTTTTCACTCCACTTGAATCCCTGTCGCTGTCCCATGTTAGCCTGTGTTAATATATGGATGAAAATGGAATTCAAGGGCAATAATGAAAGGATACAAAATTTAAAATGCATTTGACTTTTTATGTCTTAGAAGGATTTACTTTTGAGTTTTGACACATCTATATATCCATTCATGATGCCGCAATTTATTTTACTAATGTCTCATATATTGTATCTACATTAAGAGATTTTCTTTGTTCTGTTTCCTTTCTGAATTTATCTTTCTTGTGACTCTGAACAAACCTGTCCAATTTTTTGGCAAGCAGGTAAAAGGTACCCCAGTGAGGAAAGTAGGACGCTTTTCATTGTTTGGTGAGTGTGGTAAATCAGAGAAAAAGAGTTGAGAATCTGACTCATAATTCAGATCTAGTTTTGCCTATATAAGTTCTTTTTATTCTTCAAAAGTTCTTTTTATTCTTCAAAAGTTTTGTCTAGGTTTATTTGAGCGATTCTTCAAGGATGTGAGTGAAAAGTGTAGAGGTTATTATTATGTTCATCTTGTGTTCCTTTTGCTTCATCCTTTATTTAAGAAATTAATAAAGCGGGAACAAAGAATCAACACCTTTACTTTCTTTTTCCCCAGTTTCATCGATGTTATTCTTTTAGCACTTCACCATTCCTAGTTTCAGTATTATGTGAAAGTCAATTGCAATCTATCTATTTACTATTTAGCCTGAGGCAAGGAATAACACTTCTAGTTTCACATATAAGCTACTACAAAAGGCTTTCTTTCCTCTTTTGCTAGATATTATAACCAGTAATTTGGGCTAAGTCTGAACCCGCCTGAAGAATTTAGGGCCAAATTTAAAAAATATTAATTTTTTATTGTTCAAGTCTATTCGAGTGGCCTGAAGAGGCCGAAGGAAATTCAATCTAAGTTTGATAGGGTTCGTACTTGGTCTGAATACTTGAGTAATTTTTTTTTAAATTTATAAAATATGATAAATTTTAATTAATTTTTTAAGTTTTATATCATTTTACACCAAAATACTATATATTTAAGTGCATTAATATAGTTATTTTTTTAAAAAATTAAAAATAGTTATATTTTCATATTGTTATTATTTTTAATCAATAAATATCTCACAATAATATTTAAAATATATTTTAATATTGATTTATATTTTAAGATTCAATTTTTTTTTAAAAAAGTTTTGAGTCTTATGCATCATTTGCGTATAAAAAAATTAATTATATATTTTTTATAAATTTAGATGATTAATTTTAAAGTAAAAATAAAATTTAGGCATGTTCAAATTCCTGACTCTACTACTAGATAAATATAATAAGTAGAATAATATTTTTGAATAACTACTTGGTTATTGTCCATGTTAAACTTGGTTAAAAATTAAGAATAAATTAAAGTAAAATCTTTTATATGTAAGAGTTAAATAATATAAAAAGTTGAAGAAAAATGATTCAAAAAAAATATTTTAATCATAATTAAATATTTTTGCTTTATATAATATAATGATGGTTATTTTTTTTATATTTATAAAAATGAAAAGTATAATTTACCCAAAAATTATTAAACATTTTGAACTAATCGGGATAATCATTTTAAGTTAGTAGTTTAAACGTGTTTGAATTGAGATTAATTTAATCATAATTAAAAATAATATTGTTTAATTAAAATATATAAAACATTTATCTATGACTATGATAAGAGCAATATTTAAATAATTAAGATATTAATTTATAAGTAAATGAAACATTCATGAATAAATTACATATAATACAACAAAATAATAACAAAACTACTTAAGTATAAAGTTGATAGATTATTTTTTATTTTATTCTTTTAAAGTTGAAATAATATTTTATGCTTAATAGAATTATTTAAAAATTAAAATTGGTTTAAAAAATAAAGAAAAAATATTTTTAAAAAATTTAGGTATTCGAGCTAGCCTGAATAAGCCCGACACTTGAAGATGTTAGAGTCGGGCTTGACTATATAGGCTTTTTAGAAAGAATAGGATACTTTAAGCTTGATCTGAATAAACTCAGCCCGAATTGAGCCTGACCAGAATAAGTTTGGTCTGCTGGAATTACTAGCTATATTAGATATATTCATCCCTGTGAAAATTGTCTCTAATAAGAGATTACTTGTAAGTAATAAAAAAATCTCCATGTTGCAAGGGCTAGATAAGAATTTGCCCCCTTTTGATGAACAAATGCTCATAATGGGTGGTATAAAGAGAACTTTTATTTACAAATTAACTTGATTAAATTGGCTTCCCTAATAAAATTTAAAAAAATCATTGGGAAACAAGGAAAAAAAAATAAAACCTCTAACTGTCAGTTTTTAATTTTCAAAAAGCGCATTTGAAAGGGCTTGCCCTGGAATCTGAGATGGCTTTGGTCTTTGAAATTACATGGGTTTAGGTTGAATAAGACAACATAAATCTAGTCCAAGAATCAAGATACACAAACTTGTTTTTTTCCCCCCACTTTTGTTTTCTTTTTCTTTCTTTTAATATCTTAGCTAAACCTTCCTTGTAAGAAAAGGGGATCCCACACAAACACAGTGTACACCATGCTACAATCTCATACACAAATTTTTTCCCTCCCTTTTAGTCATATGAGGGCTTGATCCTATAACCTCCTGTTACTGAGGCCAGGATCATAAAGAAACAATGGATGCCATTAGATCAGCATCATTAGCGATAGACCTTTTTCTTTGATTTCATACAATGTGCATAAGTCATCTATCTAATTGATGTAAATAAATCATGCTCACCCAATTTCAAATGCTACTAAATAGTTTCACTCTTATTATCTAAACTTTGATTCTTTAGCACTAAAATCATCACTAGAATTAATAAGCTCAAATTCTTGGACTCGAGCATCTAAAAAATATGATTGGGTTGAGCACGAAAGCAGAGAAAAAAGGGGCATGTGGGAAATGAGAACTTTTTGGATACAATTATATCTCCGATATATTGTTATCATTACTTAATAACATCGGTATCCATCTTCTCAACTAAATTTTTATGTAATAGTAGATGACTATTTTTATCTTTAGGAGAATTTCATTTAAGGATCTGGGTAGCAATATATCTTTTGGTGGTTCTTAAAAGAATGCAAAATTTCAATTCAGTCTCCTAGGACTAAACTAAAAATAAGTGAAATGAGGAAAAGATGAAATTGCTCTCAATGCAAATGCTAAAGAAACAAGTTTAGTTTTTATGTGACAGTGGAAGAATGAGCAAGACATTTTTCTGAAGAAAGAGCTGCCAGCTTCAAATTCTCCTCTCCATTCATCTTCCTTAAGGTTGAGACTTTTCGATTTACATCCTCATCTTCAATCAAATTTTTATTGACGTTGTCACTCTCATCTTGAGGGATTTCATGTTTCACCATCAATGACGTACACACAAGCGAGAAAGTGAAATCTTCTCTTTTTCAAATACACTCAGTCACAGGTATCCCTCTTCCTTTTGATAGTAACTTTGTTCACCATTTAGTGTAAAGACTTTTCTAGTTGTTGGGTGTGTTAATTTTTTACCTTTACTTTTCCATGCGATTTATGTTTTGAAATTGAATATTATTTTGAAAAAATGAAGTTAGTCTGGTGATTTAAAATTATTGTTAAATAATTTACTGGTTATTGATAGAAATTTAACAACATATATGTTGAGTTGTTGGTTTATAAATGATAGAAAGCAAAATGACAAATAAACATAGGAAATTAACAAGATTGATATATTAAATTAACAAGTGATATTAAAAGAAATATCTTCTAGTTGTAAATTATTTGAAGGTTAATAAAAGAGAAACGTAGGTAATTTACATGTGTTATATAGGATGTTAACATGTGGTATTATATGAAATATTTGTTGGTTGTAAATTTATGAAGTTTGATAACAAGTAAAGCTATGAAATTTACAAGTCTTATATGGGAGATTAATAAGTGATGTTTAATAATAAAATGATTGTTGGTTGTAAATTGTATGCAGGTCAATAATAAATAAACGTAGGCAATTTACAAGTGTTAACAGGATGCTAACAAGTGATATTGAATAAAATATCTGTTTGTTGTAAATTTTGTGAAACTTGATAACAAGTAAAGTTGCAAAATTTACAAGTATTATATGAGACATTAACAAGTGATATTGAATGAAATATCTACTTGTTTACAAGTGTAATGGTTTGTAAATTGTGTGAAGATTGATAATAAGTAAAACTAGTAAATTTACAAGTTGAATATTGTATATTAACAAGTTGTATTGAGTAAATAACACAAGTGTAAATTTTTTCAAGGATATTAAAAAATGGTGGACAAAAAAGCTAAACAGAAGCATCCTAAACAACAAATCAATGCATTTAGAATATTTAGAAAATAATTCCATGAAAAGAACGAGGGAAAGTTCTACACTTTTGAAGGTGCTACAAAACGTGTTGGAGAAGCTTGGAAAAAGCTTAATGTTGAGGAGAAGGAGCAGTACATACAAGTGGCAATGGTTGAAGGAAAAGCTCAAAAATATGTTCCACCATTCAACACGAGATGTTCTCCAAGAAAATTCAAAGAGATGGTTGATTTTATGAAAGTAAATAGGAAGATGAAAAAGAAGGTTGACAAAATTGGTTTTGGGAGATTACTTGACATTAGTTGTAAAAAATAATGAGTGCTTATGATCTTCCAACTCAAAAAATGACTATTAAAGGGAAGTGCATCAAGTTGACAAGTGTAGATATTAGGAAGCTATTGGGCATACCTAATGAAGGGGCTAAGTGACAATAGAGGTAGACAAGGATATTCTTGATGAGTTAAAGAAAGAATACGCTCCATTATCATACACCTAATTGAAAGAGAAAATTGTAGAGAAAAAATAGTGATGATTTTGAGTTTCTATTTGTGTTGTACACATTGGGAATTCTTCTTTGCCTGACTGCCTCTCCTAGTGTAAGTGAGAGGATGTTGAAGATCATGGAATGCACAAATAATGCATGGAGACAATTTGATTGGGCTACCCTTGTGTTTAAAGAGCTATCCATGGAAATGCAACAGTACAAGAAGGTTATGAGAAAAGGAAAGCTGCGCAGAAGCAAAAATGTTAGAGGCTGTGTATTGTTCTTATTGGTATGTATGTAGTTATTTTGGTTGTTATATCAATTACAATAGTTGTGATAATAATAATATTACTTGTAAATTATTTTGCAGATATGTTTTCTTTAAAATTTCACTTTAAGTGAAGGTGTCCCATCACTTACTGATGCATTTCAACATTGGATTGAAAAGAGAGTAAGTGAAATGACGAACTTGGAGAGGAAGAGTAGCTATGGGATTCTGTATTCCCTTACTACTAGTTAGAGGAGTTCTTTAATAATTAATATTTCAACATTATCCTTTCATGACTAGGTGGAAAAAAATTTAAGTTATCCCACATATTAATTCTGCAATGTTAGTTGTTAAGTTGCTTACTTTAGTTGTTAAATTTGTAACACATATGTTTCTGGTAGGATTTGAAAGATTTATATGTTAAAATGACAACTTCTATTGTGAATTATATTAGCGAGGAGCTGATGAAGTATCAATCTCAGAGGGTTAGGCAAGAAGAAAAGGAAGACAACAACTATAAGGAAGAGAAGGAGGAAGAGGAAGACGAAGAGAGAGAGGAGGAGGAGGAAGATAATAAGAAGGATGATGTAGATGAAGAAGAGAGTGATGATGACAAAGAAGATGAGGAAGAAGGGGAGAACAAGAATGAAGAAGACAATGATAAGGAAGAAGAAGAGGAGGAGAACGACGCAGAGAGCGATGGGAGCGAAGAGATAAGGAAGAGAAGGAGACTGAGAAGGAAGAAGACATTGATAAGGACAAAGAAGGACATAAGAAAGAGGATGATAAGGATGAGGTGGAGGAGGAGAACAAAGAAGAAGATAAGGAAGAGAAGGAAAATGAGAAGGAAGAGGAAAATGATAAAGACAAAGAAGAAGATAAGGAGAAGGTGGAGGAGGAGAACAAAGAAAAGGAAGAGGATGATAACGAGGAGGTGGAGGAGGAGGAAGAAGTTCAAGGAAAGGAAGAGGGTGTGAAAGGGAAAAAGCCAGTAGCAGTGAGGAGATCAAAGAGAGAGAAAGCATCACATCAAATCTCTATGATTGGTTACCTATTCTTGAAAAAGGAAAGTAAGTGAGAAGGAACTTATATATTCCATGTGCTCACAATAGTGTAGAGAAGAGAATGGTAAAAAGTAAGTCCTATCACTTTACCAATTAAAATACTATCCTAATAAGTACAATAATTTATATACTTTTTATTTGTTATGTGTCTCTTGTAGAATCTTAGTGGACATCTTTGGATATCATCTAACATGTGGTGAACTCCATCATTTTAGTCTCGGCTAATGGATTAGTAACCGAGTTAGGAGGGTCTTTTATGTCAAGGCATAGATTAATTTCTTTAATGTGGAAGTAACATGTTGTTTGGTATTGTAGATTATGTCTATGATTTACAAGACTCTAATTGGCGAGCAAAAAAAATGGTGAAGCGGCATACATTTGATATTGAATTCATGATGAAATATATTGTTGTTACTTTATCTGGATGGATTTTGTTCAACAGAAGTATTTTTTGACATTATGCATTGTTGTAGGACTAAATAGTTTGCAATCCAAGATGTTAGGATTTGGATAGTAACCTAAAGTAAAGTATGCTAGAGTACATAGATTACAACATAGGAGAGTGTGAATACATATTTGCACCAGTGCTTTTTGCTAACATTTGCTTTGTGATGAAACCAAGCAGTTTAAAATTTTATATGCTAGATTCAATGATAGGCAATGAGGAAGGCAAGGATGATAAAAAAGGAAAGAAAGTGGAGAAGGCAACTAAAGATTCAGTGACTTGTGGAAAAAGAATGATGGCTGAAGGCTGTGTAAGATCAAATGTGTTAATATATTTGTGGCATGAAATTTGATTGAATTGATGCTAATAAATTTTATTGTGTAAAGGGACAATTTTGTTCAGATATTGTCAAAGGTTAAGCTGGAGCTATTTGAGAAAGACCCCAATTATAAGGTCATAATTAGTGTAGTTCATAAACAAGAAACCACATAAGTTTATGGTTTGAATGTTGAATTGTTATCAATTGGTTTACCATCTTAACCTCAGCTTATTTTCAAATTACACAATGCAGACATGAATGCGACCTTCATGTCATCATATCATTGAAATACTGGCCTAACAAAGAGCATAAGGATTGGCCAACCTACATAATGCCTAAATATACACAAGTACAGCTTCAAGGATGCATTTGAATATTATATAATTAAAGTTAGTGCAAGTAAAGTTAAAAAATGTATTAACCTTGTTAATAAATATTTTGTAAGATGAGTTAGCGTCCTTAAGAGTTGACTTGTTTTGGTAACTTATGGACCATCCATGTAACGCAAAATTAGCGAAAGCCCATTCACTCAATTCAAGTACCAAGCCAGCCCAAAAGAAAAGGTGATGATCTTATTGAAGATCTTTCATGTCATTTTGACTTGTAATCTTTTGAAAATTGTAATTTGACAATTGCTCTTTTGTAATCAGCTTAATTTTCATTAGTTTTAATACTTGTAACCTGCCATATCTTTAACATTGTTAATGGTACATATGTACATATTATGAAATGTATTTTAAAGTGAAGTATTATAGTTTACAAGTGGTATTATGGAATTAACATGACATATATGATAGATTACTATTCCTATATTAACCAGTGTTATTAGTAAATTAACAAGTGGAGTTTGGCAAATAACAAGGAGTGAAGTTTGCAAGTGGTATTGGAGAATTAATGAGTGGTATTGGGCAACTAACAAGTAGTATTTCGCCATCTCCCATAAATAATATTGTAAGATTAGGCTAAGTTGTGAACATGCTTGATTATTGTCCTAAAATTAACAATTGTCATTAGTAAATTTACAATTAGAGTTGCATAAATAACAAGTGGTGATTATGTCCACACATGTACAATTCAGACATACGGTTTGCAAGGGGTATTGGAAAATTAACAAGTGACATTGGGTGGCTAACAAATGGTGTTCCACCATCTCCCACGAATAAGACTTGTAAGATTAGGCCAAGTTGTGAACATGCTTAATTATTTTTTTAGAATTGACAACTGTCATTTGTAAATTTACAATTGGAGTTGCACAATTAACAAGTGGTAATTATGTCTACATGTGTGCAATTTAAACATGAGGTTTACAAGGGGTTTTGGTAAAGTCAGAGTGAACTATTTACAACTAATATTAAGAGAATAACAAGTGATGTAACTTCATTAACATGTATCATATACAAAGATTACAAAAAAAAAAAAAAATTCATGCTGGTACTTGTGACAATATGCCATAAAGTACCTTTATGAAATTACATATAAAAGAGATATTTAAAAAATATCAATCCATTATAGCAAAAAATCATATGGGTTGTGCAAATATACATAACAACTACTTTCGTTAGTAAGAACAAAAAATCTAACTTAAGTTCATATACAAAATAATAGCAACTATATATACAATTAAAAAATTAATTGTTAATCAACAATTTAGCTAGAATTGGGATTCTTGCAAGTCTTCCTTGTATGACTAGCCTCACCACACCTAGAGCAATCATATACCTTCCTATATTGAAATTGTGACTTTATCCTATTGCTTCTTGGCCTTCCTAGAGGCCTACTAGTCCTAGGTGGTTGCAGTAATACAGTAGATGCATAATGAAATCTTAGACTGTCTGGCCTAGGAATGTCACGAGTTTCAATTGGAATTATATTGTGATAGTATATTTTTTATTGACAACTAAGCATATAGCATTTGTTGACATAAGAATATACATTCCTATGTATATGCTTTATTGCCGCACATACATGTGGACATGGCAACCCACACATCTGTTAAGCCTGCATGAGCATTTATGTAGGGTAAGATTCACATAGATATCTCCTCGTGGAGTCATGACTCTAAAATTGTTCGAGCTATAATCTTGTGCATGCATTCTTTCAGCTTTTGCAACATTTGCTAATAGTTTTGATTCCACATTTGGACTTACACAATGTCTCCAATTTTCCATGCCCAACTTACTTTCATATAACTTTAGAGCTAACTTTTCCTTGTGTTTATGAATTAGGATAGGAATGTTATGCTTATAATATCCTTTTTCTTTTAAGCCATGATTAACTCCAAATCCTAATTAATAAGGATATTAGATTAAGATAATTAACATAACACCAAGTTTCAATTAGGTGGAAAAGTAGGGATCCCAAGTTTACAAAACTAAAACCATTTTTAAAGTCTTTAAAATAAAAAAATCAGAGTTCACAAATATGCAAAAGCATGGGATCATTTCAAACATGAGTGCAATTCAAAAGAATTTAAAAAGAAAATAATTCTGTAAAAATTTAAGGCATGTGCTGTGGCTTATCGAACATGCACTGTGGCATGTTGGCCTCTGCGCCATGAGCCGTGCCTGATGGCACCATGCGCCGCAGCACATTTACATGATTTTTGATAGTAAATTTTGCTCAATTTATAACTTTTGGAGCAACTTCTGACACGCCCCAATCCTCTGTCCAATGTTTGATTGATGCGAACTAGGTGTCTATATAAAACTCTTTACAAGCTATAACTAATGGCTTTAGTTTTATAATTAAATTATTACACAATTAAAATTTAGACACTCTTTTCAAAACTTATACTTTTTCAACATTTTTCTGAAAACTAAGTGTCTAACTCAATCACTAAAGGCCAATAGCCTTTGACACCAATTAGACTATATGCAAAACATCAAAACTAACTCATAAAATGAACCACATCTCATTAAATACTTATAGATCACAATTTCATTACTCAACCCCTTAATTTCAAAAACATATAAGGGGGAGTTCAAGTCACTTTTCATCAAATATTTCATAATCAACACATATTATGCCTAATCCTTACTTGCATTAGTATTTTGACCCTATCACATATAGCGCATATCATCAACTCACTCTCTAAAGCCCAAAATACACTTATAACTCACAATTGCATAATGCAAGTAAGAACCAAAAATGGATAAATCTTAGTTGGCAATTTAAATTGTCAACACACATAATGACTTAAAAATAAATAGGCCTACTAAATAGAATCATAGTCCTAAGCCTTTGGTTGCTTTCCTTTATCCATTTCTCTTGAACTATTCCCTATAATATTGAAAATAATGGGGTGAGTAAAACCACTTAATAACTAAGGCCCAAATAACTTATACTAATATATGTTAATTAATTTAAATGCAAGTGGCAGGAATAATCAATTCTCTAAACCATATAAAACATTTAAAAGTATGAATTTATATTTCCAAGCATAGTAGCACATATTTAAATAATAATGTTTTTGAACAATTTTCATATCAAAGAGTGTTTGTCACACAATTCAATAACATATACTCAAAAGTAATTAAGACTCAATTCATAAGGATCCCCATTAAGGTCACAATACAAACAACCATGTGCCCTTACTCACTATATGTATGATCACACCTCTCTTATATCTTTCTTATTTCTTTGACATAAAACCATGGGTTATAACATAAAGGAATAGCCTATAATCCGTGACTTCCCTAGCCTAAACACTTGTAAGGGGATCACCCAGCCAAAGCTCACCTAACTCACTTGTGAAACACAGTTTCTCCTATTTCTCACACTATGAGGTGTCATACTTTCCTAAACTAGCTTCCTTATTGAACTAGTGGATAGCTACCTAGGTTCAAGTCTCTCATTGAACCAGTAGAATAGTCCCTCATTGAACAAGTGGGACAATATGAATATAATAAATTTAGGCAAGCCATTAACTCGAATGGGAGCCCTACTACTTGGATTTGATTCTCTACTCCTCTTCCTGGGCAAACTTCCACCTCTCATGATCATGCAATGTATATTCATGCAATAATTTACATTTAACATAATTCATAGAACTTCACATAACCAATTTCATTGAACTTCACCATTTTACAAATCATTGAATTCCTTAAACACATTTTCATTGAACTCTAAATCAAACAAGTCATTGGACTTCAAATTTCAAAATCATTGTACCTCACACATTTATAATCATTGAACTCCATAACTTTCAAAATTATTGAACTACTAGCAACTTAAATCATTGAATTCCTAATTACACAAATCATTATACTTCATGTTTTCATAATTGTTATACCTCACTCCTTAAAAATCGTTAAACTGCAAAATTTCAAAATCATTAGACTGTATTAAATCACCACTTCAATAGTGGGCTCTTTAAACAAAACAAGCCATATTTGCATTTTAACCAATTTCACACAATTCAATTATTAAATATTATTCAACAAATTGATTAACACAAAAGTATGGGATATAATTCCCCTGGTTACCTTAAACCTTTAAGAGGTTAAAGGTTTCACCCCTTAAATACTTACTCCCAAAGCTTCTAAAAAGCTTGAATGGTGCCAATGATAGTCACTCTACAAGCATTTATAATGTAAATAATTAATATCCATATTTGGGCTAATTTTCACTAATACTTTAACATTTCTTAATGGTCAAGATTCATTCTTAGCTCATATAAAATTACCCATAAAGTTTCTTAGCTTTTTTTAACCGTCATTAACATCATTGAGCTCTTTGATGATCATTAATAAGACCACATTATTCCCAACCAACATATTTATGAGGATTTTTAGACATTTAATGTCCTTCAACCACAAATCATCATATATTCATAAATAATAAGTTTACTTAGTTTACTTAGTTCAATCTATTCTTATTAACTCTATTCAAGTAAATGAGTTCAAACTCATAGCCTTTATGGATCGAAATCACCATTATCAACCAAACCTTCTACCATCAAGAAAATAGAATAGGAGAGAAAGATTTAAGTGTAGGAAGCTTACCTTTGATATTTATGAGCTCCAAATGACTCCTACTAGTCAGTTTTTTCAAGTTCTAACACAGCTTTTGGACTCTCTCTCAAAAATCTCTCTTTCTCTTTATTTTTATGAGCCGCAAACATGTTTATTTCTGTAGAAAAATATCCATGCATTATAGTGGACACATAATGTGCCGTGGTATATAGCGCAAAAAGGGCTTCTCAGGCATTTAAGCATGCCTACGTCACAATGCCTAATCCATAAGTCACGGTGTGTGGCATAGAGCCTTCCTTTTTAGAATTTCTTCTTCTTTTCATTCTCAAGTAACCTGATTCTCCTTTGGACCTGCATTTGGGGCTGAAATTGAGATCAAACATGCCCATTAAGCCTCTTTAGTCATACACCTCACTAATACACTTAATTAATCTGATTGGGCTTATTTAATCTGATTTAAAATCAAGAATGTTACAATGCTTCCTTTCATTTACCAACCATACATTAAATGATTCTACAAAGTTAGTGGTAATGTTATCCCATCTCTTATGAGAAAACCTACTAAGTGCCCAGCGATCAATATCCCCATGACTTTTCAACGATTGTCCCAACTGTGGACAAAATGACATCAGATTTCTCATAGCCTCATTAAAGTCTGTATCTAGTCTTGCATAGACTATTATATCTAGCAATTCTAGCACAGTCTCCTTAGTTTCACTGCTGGTCTTTCTCTTTTCTTAGGTGATTTTCAAGAACTCAAAACTATAATTCTCTTCTACATGTTGATAACAAAAGGCATGTCTTTCACCCCTAAAAATAGCTTAGACAACAGCTATAATTACGTTATGTCTATCGAACACAATCATTAAATGAAGATATCTTGTAATCTCTTTGATCTTAGACAAGAACCATATACAATCATTAAAAGTTTCCCTACTAATAATGGCATAAGTTAGAGGAAATAACTCACATTATATGCTTATGTTCCTAATAAGTCCTTTTGTAGGGACCACTCAAATGGTAGCCATCTATATAGATTATAAGTTGAGCAATTTCTAAGATCCCTTTTACATAACATTCATAAGTTATAAATAGTCGCTCAAACCTGTTTATTAGTAATGCAACCCACAAATCTATTCGTTAGTGATGCAACCCATTTTAGGACAGTATTGGGATCAATTCTTGCAACCTTTCACATAGCCATGGGATTAGCATGTAAGATTCCACTGGAAGACCATAGATGTCTACCATTGCTCTCTCTTTAGCCTTGTAGGCTTGTTGGTATGTAAGGCTAACACCATACTCTCTTTCTAGATCTCACCTTATGTCATTTGCAGACTTATCCATGCTAGACCTCAAGTCATCAATTATGATGCAAGATGTTAGTTTGCATCTCTTCTTATGGTGTACCATTAAGTTGTCTTGCACAGTGTGCATGTATTCTTTCTCAAACTTTCTAACAACAAGGAATGAACTTTTATTAATTTTATATACTCTAATTTTTCAAGGACAACCTTCAACCACACAACATGCAATAACCTTCTTATCATGATTCTTCACAAACTCATATAGAAACTTATGTGCTACACTGTATTTGTATAAAGCTTGTCTAAATGCCATAGCATGAGAAAATTTTACCCAACACCCATTAACACATCCTTTCACTCTGAAGCTTTCATCTTAGGTAAAGGAGTAGGGAGACTTTCTATGGCTAAATTTTGTGCAGTTGACAGTAGACTCACACTTTAAATAGGAGACGGTACATTAAAGCTTTTTATATCAAATTCCCATATTAGTGGAAAAAGTGAGCTTCTATCTGAAGGTGATATCATATGATCTAACTTAAAATTTACAAGTCATATTAGACATTTATCAACTTGTATTAGGCTTACAATCAAGGGTAAATATAAGTAAACTTACACTTGTTGGCAATCAAATGTGATGGTTGTCTAGAGTCTTTTGCACCATTGCCAACATAGACATAACCACTTTTATTGTTCAACTCAATTAACTATACTACTTTTTTGTCATCTATGAGATCTAATAGTATGTTTGTACCATAACTCACAGTGTACTTTATGATAATGCCACTATTTTTAGGCCACATGTTTGTTAAGATCATACTTGTTAGTTCTTCATAAGTCATCCCTTGTCTTATTAATCTTCCACTTATAATCCCACCCTCATATCTTGTATTTCTCTCTAAATTCTTAATAAATTCACCCCTTGTATGGAAGATGCAAAATAATTGCTTTACAGAACTCGAAGCCATAAGTAATCTTAACCTATATGTCATTAAAATGTTGACTTCAATTACTTTATCAGTACTAGACGAACTCATAACTTTACAGTAAAAATTGTAAAATTAACAATATAACATAAAGCTTTCAACAACTCATCATACATTGACAGAAATTTTAATACCCAACAGCTTTGTATTTCCAAATTTTAATGTTGACACTTTTCATCAATTAAAAACACCAACTCTTTCATGCCAAACGATTAATTCATCCTATGCTCATTCCCCTCACTAAACCCATACCCATACCATATGCATTTAACAGAAGGTGCCTTTGATTACTATAAAAGACAATGTCACCTCCATACGATTGATTGCTGCCAAGCTGTCCTCTAAAACCGTCCCTGGTTGATACCGGTCCCATTTCATTTCTAATCATATTACATGGAGAAGGAAGAATCACATTACGTAAAGAACACAAAATCAAACATGAGGTGGGGAATGAATCTCATGGGTTTATGGTGATGAATGTTAGCAACCACTACTCCTTAAGGTGAAGATTGAGAAATACAAAACTGCATTAGAGGTTTTTTATTTTATGGGCATTTCTTTCATTTTTCATCAGTAGCCTGTTCTTTAGTATTTGCATCAAAGGGCAGTTTTATCTTTTCCTCATTCCACTTATTTTCAGTTTAGTCCTAGGAGATTGAATTGAAATTTTGCATTCCTTTAGGAGCCACCAAAAGATATGTTGCTACCCAGGTCCTCAATGAAGTTCTCCCTTTATCTTTCTACTTAGGATCTTTTTGATGGTATATCTATATATATATATATATTTTCGATTACCCACAAGTAATCTTCTACTCAAAATACTATCAAACATTAAATCTAATCACATCTTTTAGTGAAAATTCAAATATTGATTTGCTATGTTATAATGAACCAACTCCTTTCACTAGACTTAAACCTCTGTGAGTTCTTTGATGGTACATTAGATGAAAAAGGCAAATGAATTCATTGCCCATACATAATGTATATTACATCATTGTCCCATTTTATAAGATTTTTTTTTATAAAATTATATACACCAATAAAATCAATCAAATATAATTCAAAATTTTAATTTTCCTGAAAAGAAATATAAAGTTCTAAAAATACCATTCATTTGATGAGAGAGAGAGAGAGAGAAAATGTTTAAAGAGTAAAATAATAAGCAGAAATTTTGAAATGAGTTTTATTAATCAATTATTATTTTTCCAAGCACCTTATATTATAGAGTATTAGATTACAAAAGAAAATATCATAAAATGAGTACAAGAGAGTCTTATTATCATAGCTCAAGAAAAATGATCCCTTTTTATAACTTTTTTTTTTTTAATTCTAGGGCTTAACAGCATTTCTCACACCAAATCACTTCTTTTTATCCCCCTTGTTCCTATTCCATCTCATATATTGGACAAGGCTCAAATATTCTTCTATGCTCCAACTATATATATATATATGAACATTACATTGTTTACACCAAAAAATAAAAAATCTAATTGTAAGGGACTTTGGAGGGGCCCACATTTGGTGCTCATCAAGTCACCCTTAATAAGCTATAGACTGACCAAATTGAATTTGGATGGTTAAAATTTAAAGCTTTTAATTTTTTATATTTATCAAAATAAAAAATTATAAAATTTTTAATAAATCAGTTTATCATCAATTTGGACAGTCTATGAACTAATAAGCACCAACTATGTTCCCACGTTGTAGTAGTCAAAATGCAAATCCAATAAGAAACTTCATACTCTCATCGTTTATTGTTTACAACTTCTGCTTGACGCAAAAAATTGCAGGACCAAAAGCTAATTTATTCTGAAAAATTCATAAATGAAACAGACATCTTTTTCGTTTCTTTCTTTCAAGAGGTGAAATGACAAGAATGGTAAAACTAGAAAATGTTTATGAAGACTCCTCAGAATTCAAATTTAATATTCTCTCTGCCAATAACATGTCATCAGGAGTAGTAACCTGCACAAGAGTTCCCAGCATGAACTTCTTCATATTGGAATCAAAGTTCTTTTTTGAGCAGTCTAGCCTCTGAAAATTAATCAAGAAAAACAGAAAGTTCATTATAAGAGATTCATTCAGAGTTCTTATTACCTTAATGTTGGTGTAAGATCCTTCTGTGATGTAAACAGGATGCTTAATGTGCTCGACTATTGAAACGTCATCGGTAACTTCTAGACCTCCACTGAAACAAAGATTGTGCATAAAAAAGCTAGTTAGGTGCTGAAATAATTTAGATACTCCCTCCAGTCTGCACCTCTAACTACCTCACCAGAATTAAAGAAAGATAGTTAAGTCATTAACTTTATCTAAAAAAAAAATAAACTTCTCAATCTCAACATGTCTAAATGAAAATTCTCAAATTTACATTATATTCTGAATTTAAATAAGGATAATATTGAAAAAATATAACTAATAACCCACCAAATGCCTTATAATAAGGACAGGAAGGGGTACACCCATTATCGGGGTTTTCTCATAATGATCAAATTATATTTGGCAATACAATTTTTAATGAGGTGGATCTGTGAGCTATGAAGCGCTGATGCTCAGAAAAAGAAGGAGCAGTTATATCAGATTTTCAATTCCATGCTTCTGCTGTACTCTTAACATTCATATAATTGGTGTTTTCTTAATTTATTTTTTTATACTTTTTTTAGTAACTTGTTATAAACAATTTTATATATTTGGTAGGGGGTGTGTGTGTGTGTGTAAAATTTTAAAGATTGATGCATCTCACATGTCATATTCAGTACATGTATTTGCATAAATGCTTCTCAACTTGTGAGTAGAGTCTACATCAACTGAGCTTGTGCAATAATGTTTTATGAACAACTCGTTGGTTAATGCCAACCTACCACAATAACAATTGATTAAACTGAACAGCTATTAACAGTGAAGTCATGCACAATAGTAATAAGAAATTACCTATTTACAAGCTCAAAACCCTTTCTCAGCAACTCAGGCTTGATGACCTGTAACCAAAAATTAGATATGCAATTGTCTGGTTCTCAGATATAAATGAGAAAAATATAATTGGGAGAATTACATTTAGATCCCTCACAATACAAATAAATATTACAAAGTCCCTTAACAACTAAGCATATTAATTTTCATTTTGCTATGTTCAATCGTCAATAGATTTTGTAATATTTAATTATATTGTGGAGGACTTGGGATGTAATTCTCCTGATATAATTATGTTTTCCAGCAGTAACCTGTGGAGTCTGCATCTCCCATAGTGTTTTCCTGTCAAGTGTTTTAACTACAAAGGATTCACTGTTTGCCTGCAGATAGATCGATGCGCAAATTTCACCATTCCAGGGCAAAAAAATTCAAAGTAAATTGACTGGTGTTAAGGACCTAACCTAAGGTCAAGAAATGGAAGAAATTGTGTTTAACAATAAATTGATATGACGATGATGACAAGAAGAAACTTTATCTCACTAAGTGAGGAGGTTAGCTATATTTGCATATAACATTGAGCTCCATTAACAATTAACTGTTTAGAAATATCATTCAACAG
This sequence comes from Prosopis cineraria, assembly GCF_029017545.1. NCBI lineage: Eukaryota > Viridiplantae > Streptophyta > Magnoliopsida > Fabales > Fabaceae > Prosopis > Prosopis cineraria. The sequence continues at coordinate 3,055,317 of NW_026555334.1, forward strand.
CAATTAACCATTATTAACATTCATTTAGTAAGGTTAGCTGATTCAACTCTACCAGCAATTAATGATAAAATGATAATGTGATTAATTTATTTGTTGTGTTAATGGACCGATATAATGAATTAACACATCTAAGCAAAATAGAAAACAACGAAGGTGTCACAACATGACTTGCATTCAAATTTAAAAGGAAGCTTGTAAAAGCATCCAAGGCTCTGGTGTGCATAGAAAACTGATTTCATTCCCCTTTTTTTAATGCATATTTTTTACCCTTATACTCCCTCCTTCTCAATTTATAAGGCTTTTTTTAGGGGGGGGGGGGGAATACATATACCAATGAAGTTGATTAAATACAGTTAACAATTTATAATTTTTTATAAACTTTTAAAAATACCCTTCATTGATAAAAGAGAGAAGGAAAGAAATATATATATATATATATAAGGAGTGAAATAAAGAGGGGTAATATTGGGATAATTATCATTAATAAAACCTTATTTTTTTTTTAAAAGGTTTTATATTTTGGGACACCAAATCACCTCTAAAATTGTCTTATAAAATGAGATTGAGGGAGTAATTAATACTCAACAATTTCCATTCCTTTTTATTACTTTTTTATGATAGAGATCCAAGGGTCATTTTTCATCCTCTTTTTTTTTCCCCCAAATCGGTTTTTCATTTTGTGTACCAATGGACCCTGGGGGAAAAGAAGATAAGAGCTTCTCATTCCCACAATTGTTTAATAATTAAAGATATACAACAAAGAAGAAGCCAGGACAAATTTACCATGCCAAATTAATTAATTAATTAGAAAAGGGCAAAAACTAGTCCATAGTCATGCATCTGTAAAGCAGATCAGGCAAAATGCAACTAAGAAGATAGATAAATATACAATGGAAAACCAGGATAAGCTGACGGAGACACCTAAAGCTTTCTGCTTGAAGGCAGCCGAAATAGCACACTAATTCACATATCCATGCAAAGGAACCAAGTGTGGACAAGACACGATGAAGAAAATTCTAGATTTTAGAGGTAAATCGTATAAATAAATTGCTGAGAAGAAGAAGAAACTATTTAACATCAATGGCTTCTAGACCTGAAGTGTATGCTTCTAATTTAATTTTAGTCAAGCTGAGCATCGGCAGAGCTAGAAATTGTGCACCATATCATCAACATGAAAGCAACACATAGATGGCATAAATAAGCTGTGCATCAAATTTGTCGATAAGTACTTTTTCTAGGGGTGCTTCAGACAGGAACATATTATATTCATTAATCACCCAACATATTGCAGGGGAAAGCAGGCATACTAGAGATGGTATTCTACCTCTTTGATAGTGGCCTTCACTGGAACACCAAGAACAGCAGCACCGATTGACAATCCATCTATAAGGACCTATAAAAATGAGACAAGTTGACTATTTTAATAATCCTCTAATGCCAGCAGTGGATAGAAACAGGTGAACAAGTATAGTGAAACCATGCCTGGAAAGAACATAAACACACCCTGACAAAAACCAACCAGAGGAAGAATTTAAACTCTAAAAAAGTTAAGAGTATAGACACGTATCAATGTAAACATGCAGATCCAAATATGATTTCAATTCATAATATGGAACCTGTAATTTTTCATCCCCGGCTAAAAGAATGTACACCTAGTTAAAAGCAGATTCAGATACCCAACATCTTCAATAGGTTACCCCATATAGAAGTACTTGGTAGGAATAGTATCTTGACTCATTTAAGATAGAGAGTAAAATACCATAGGAAAGCTCTAACTCAAATTATTTCACTTAACTTTCTCTTTCCTCACATATTACAGTTAAATTATACAACCAGTTTTTGTTCCTCAAGTATAATTTCAAAAAAGAGAGCTTCATAAACCAGTACAATCCGTGAACTCCAGTCTTACTAGAGCAAATTCATATGCCTCTTATCTCCTACAGCATGCACAGGGCCTGGACATACCACATTTACTAGAACTAAAGAGATCATTAATACATAGTTGACATTTCCAGGAAATAGTCATATCAGCAAGACAGATCTTCAATATCTCACTCTCACAAGGAAAACCATAACAACATTCCAATCTCTATTCTAAAGCAACTGACTTACTAAGCAATTTTGTCCAAGGAAAACGTATTTAACCCCACCTTTTTCACATCTCTTGCCAATACCAGAGGTCTTGCAGAATCATGAATGCAGACCAGCTCAGAATTTGGATCAATAGCCTGCATAATGAAAGAGCATTTAATAATTTTTCATATGACTTATAGATTGAAATTTATACATTAGTAAAAAAAAATCTATGAATTTAAGTAAAATACCACCTGTAGCTTTCAATTTTTTTTTTTTTTACTCAATTAAAAATCAAATTCAAACCCAGAAGTTGATAATTGCAAATTCCTATTTTACATGAATCTCACAAATTTGAAAAGCCTAAAATTATGAATTCAGGCATGAAAACTTAAAGCTTAGTTAAAATTTGAGGACATGACAAATAGAATGTCGTCCTAACAATATTGCCATCAGACATAAATCAATTAGAGTTTATTTATACCATACCACAGTTTAATTCACCCAGCAATTTGATTCAAATTACCAAATCAAAACTTTGCAAACTAAAGAATGAAAGTTGGTTTGTAATTATTAAAAAATACATTTCATGAGACTTGAATTGATGCCTTAATCAGCCGACAAAATCTCCCTTACACAAATAAATGGCATGTTGTTCATAACTTGGTTATCAAATTGATTTAAGTTCAGCTAAATAAGTAAATAACTAGACATTCCTGGAATCCATTGTAAACTGAATCCTGTCTTTCCTTCCCAGGCAGAGCAAATTTAAGTTCAGCTAGGTTGTCTCCTTTGGCATCTGAGTAAAATAGATATACAGTGACCAAGAGGCAAATGAAATGATTTACAAAGGAAACCAAAGAACATGCCTACAAAAAGGAGGGGGATGAAGCGGTGGAGAGAGGGAGGGTTTATAAATTATTGAAAGAAAGAAAAACCTTCAAAAACGTCTCTGTATGAAGGATCACAAACAACAACGATTTCTTTTACTTCAACCATGTGAGAGAAAGTGTTGAAACTGCAAGAGATTGGCATATAATTATATTCCAAGAAATGAAACATGGTAAGGACACAAGCAGATGATACAAGCCAGATAAAGTCAACAAATCAGTGGATAACACTGCATTAGATTTCTCTGAGTCAGGATTTTAGCACCAAGAATTGAACAGACACAGTATTTTCAACACTAATCATTTTACACTCTCATTGTCTTTTCCTTATGATCTCAATGCTTATATTTAGAGTTTCTTTTCATTTGATATTAGTAGCTTACGATTACTGTTTATAATTCTTTTCTGAAGGCAGTTCTAACCACTTTGGCTTAACTATTATTATAAATTCCTTGCGCACTTTGTCAGGATCCAAAGAAAGCAAAAAATACCATATTCTTGCCAAGCTATTTTCTGTTTCATTACAACAGTGCACCCCATCACACAATTGCACAAACACATAGTGAGACTTGAATTATTTATAGCTGAGTTGGGAGTTGCCAATTTGCCATTACCTATACAATGCAATTGGTTGACCTAGAAGTGGAAGATACTGCTTTGGCATGCTAGCCTATTAGCACAAACATGGTAAACTGTCATCTGGGCAGTGAGAAATTGAAATATTCATGAAAACAAAGAGTCAGAAACTCATAATGAATTTGCATCATCCCGTTAGTTGTCTCCAAAAATAACGCCCATGACAAAATCTTATCAATAGAAGTGAATTCAAAGTTAAAGCAACCCATGCATCTAGGTCTAAGTTGCAACAAGTGATGAGCAGATGGTATGTCAAAAAAATTGAATCTTGAAACTTATTGTTGTTGAATGAACTTGAAATTTTCATGGAAATGAAAAAATAACTTCTCTTAAATGGAAATTTCAATGAGGTGATATCAAAGGATCCAACTAAATAGTATAGTGTCAACAGAAATTATGGTGATGTTGATAATGATTGGGGAAAAAAAAATAAAAAAAGAAATTCTTGCAATTGCAGATACTCTCTCAAATCAATGATCAATGAAACATAGAAAACTCACCCCCATCCTCTTGCCCTTCCCTCCAGCAAGTAGGACAACTGAGACACTTCTCTCTCTCACAGTATGAGACTCCTGTGTAAGAATATCAGAATGAATGAATGATTATTAATATTTGCAATACAGGAGTTAACAGCATGCAGCCTCCTCCTCTTTAAGTATGACAAGAGAAAGAACCGTGTTCAAACACCTACTTGCCCAGCTTCAACAGAGCATACAGTAACCCTTGATTTTGCAATTCTAGCATTTTTCAGTGAATCAATTTTACAACCTGAAAACACAATTTGAAACACCATCACAAGAAGGATAAATGTAGCATTGACAAGAATGACATAGACCAAGTAGTAATAGAAGATAAACAAATCAATTTAACAAAATTGCAATTAAGAGAGTAACCAAGACAATTAAGCGTTCAATTATCAAGCTACAAATTCTACTTTCTTCAAAGTCAGTATTTTCTCAGAAGCCAACAGTCTATTGCAAACATACACAAAATGAAGAAAGTGCATTAACTTGCTTCTACAAAAGCCCTGGAATCTGAATAAACAAACCAATTTAACATACAACAAAGAAAGATAGTGACCCAAATGAAGTGTTCAACAATTAAACCATAGAATCCAGTTTCTTGTCAGCTCAATTTTTTTGTTTAAGGAGCCAAGCAGTGGCCCTATCACAAACTTACATAGAAGGAAGAAAAGGCGTTAGCCTGCCTCTACAGTGGAGTCTACAGTCTGAAGAAACAAACACAACTTAAAAAAACGCAACACAGACAACGACCCCGAAACTAAAGCGTTCATTTATCAAAGCACATAATCAAATTTCTTCTCAAGACAGCATTTTCTCAGAAACCAAGAGCGGGCTGATATCAAAAGTACACTAGAATGAAGAAAAGGCATTGACTTTCTTCCCTGATGAAATCCGGAACCTGAAAAACTAAGCCAATTCAAAAGGAACATAAAATGTTCTATTATCAAACAACAGGATCTAGTTTCTTCCCAAGTCAATATTTTCTCCGAAACCAAGCAGTAAGTCTTCCAAAAACGAACATAAGCGGAAGAAAAGGCATTGACTTGCCTCTATATTGAAGTGTGGAATGTTGGACATGAGGCAAGGATTTATGATAAAAATGGCGATTTATAGGGTAGATTAAACGAGGATGCGAAGCAGAAGAAGAGAAGCCAATGTCCAGAAATGAAGCTTGAATCACAACCATCTCTTATCCACCAAAACGGAAAAAATGTTCCTCCCCCACAACCATGAAAACACAGGTAATAGGTGATGAACGAGGGAGAAGCACGAATCAGTCGCACGTATGAGTCAAGGGAAATAAAACAAGTTAATGATAAATAGAAATAAATATGCAAAATTTAGGTTCATCCTCATGAGCTTCTTTCTCAAATTGTTTGAATCAATGATTATAAAATGAATAGAATTCAGAGATTCATTGCTCCGTTTCTCGCGTGTCCGAACTCTTCAGGAGTTTAATTTTAAACAGTCCAAAATTCAAAGACGGTACTCGTAATGTAAATACATTTTTAACATTTAATTTGTTAAACTGTTAATGATGTAAAATAAAAATTTCCACTTTTTTCTAATTCTATCCCGAACCTAACATTCCTCCAACTTATTACTTTTTATATGACACTTTGTAAAAGCATTTTTCACACATTAAAGTATTGATTACATTCTCCAATATTATTTTTATTTAAATTTATTATCTATGAAGAATGAATTAATACAAATTAAAAAAATCATTTCAATAAGTATAAAAGTGAAAGTTTATTTTATTTTTAAATAAAATTAATATCTTGACTATCTCTCTTTATTTAAAAGTGATTGAAGATGCCTTGTCATAGAGACAAAAGGAAAATTATATTGAAGTTCTGCAAGAAAATTAATCATTAATAATTTCATTGACAATTGAATTAAACTGCATTGACAATTAAAATTTGATTGTAATTCTTTCAAGACAAAATAGAGTATAATTTTACTATAACTCAACAACCGAATTAATACTTATGTATATATCAGCAAATTTAACTTTGTGAATAATGATAAAATTAAATTAAACATGATAAAAGAGATTAAACTTAAAGAATTAGAGGCAATACAAAAACTAATATAAAACATGCTAACAATCAATAGTTGTATTTATCTTATAGTAAATATGGTAAAATTTAATTTACAATGGAAAAATATTTACAAGTTTATAAACAGTACAACTTATATCTATAATACTTGAGAAAACATGTTTATTTTAATATGATAATCATTCTACTCATTTTCAACTCGTTATTCAAAATAAAAATGGCTTCCGGTCAAGATCAGCTTGAATGTGGATCCCACCACATTTGACTAATTACAATAAGAATTGTTCTATATTTTTTATTGGACGAAATCATTTCTAAACATGTTTTTGTTATACAAATTTACTTTCATTACGATTTTTTTCCAGCATATTATTTTGAAATAACTATTTGACTGAATTAAATTCAAATATTGTTGAGCCTTCTTAGTGGTGGCAATTCGAAGGACTTTTTTTTTGCATTCATACAAATTCTAACTAGGTATATTGTGCTAAAGCAACCTGTAAGTTTTAGAGGAGGAAAATGTTCCTGAAGAGTTGCATCAAACGTAACATATGCAATGTAACATACCCAAAAGAAATTAATAGAAAAAAAGAAAAAAATTAATATATATATATATATATATAGAAGATTAAGTAGTAAATAATAACTAACAGTTAGTTTAACCAAAATATATATTTCAATAGAAGATAAATTAAGTATTTAAAATAATAGCAAAACCCAACAAATCTTATCAAATTTTAAATAACACAAAAAATCTAGCCTAATATGTCTTTAGATATAGATGTTATATAAATATTCAAAATAATAATGTTGAACTTTAAGTTTAAATTTTATAAGCTTTATATTTATATATAGACCTAAACCAAATATTTCTTCTTTCCTTATACTCTCAAAAGCCGCCAAACCCACGTCCCCTTCTATTTTTTTTATTCATTTTTTTCCTTCTGTTCTTTTTTCTCTGCCACCCATCTCTGGCTCTCTAGCGTCTTTCGCTCAATTGTATCATGTAAAAGTACATTCACACCCCATAGCATCATTCCCTCATTCCTAGTGTTGTTCTTTTACCTCCCAAGAGATTTTGAAGGATGGTTGACTTCGATATTTTATTGTGAACTACATTTTCAAGTTTTAAATATAATCATGATCTCTTCCATAAGGTGACGCAAGTTAGTCTTCTTAGTTGGTACTGAGTCATAGAAGGATAACAAGAAATCTCTATTATTGATCCCAACAGGTGAGTGTATAAATAATAAGGTAGTAGTTTTTGTTTTCACATGTGTTTGTCCTTTCTAGTCTCATCAAATTTTAATCTTTTTCTTGTCTATTGGAAGCAAATCCAAAACTTGTTTATTCTCTTTATTGTGATTCTTAGATCATATATGCTTTTGAGTCAAAATTTAGTTTAATTATCATTCTAGTTTATTTTTTTTTATTTGGACAATTTATGATACGTATTTCTTTATCTAAAATTGATGTGGTGAGTGTGTGATTGAAAGGATGATAGTGACTATTTATGTTGGTACTACTACTTCTAAATATTATTATATTCTTCCTTTTTCCTTGTGCTTGTAATTAATTTTAATTTTTACTTGGTGTAAAAAAATTAAATTAATTTATTTTTGATACAATAAATTTGTTTATTTTTCGTAGTAGAACAATATTTTTATTTCAATTTTTCCTATTTTTTTATTTTAATTAATTTTGCATTCTTTTAATTTCTCAATCATCATTTTATCTTATATTTATATATCAATTTTTAGGTGGGACAGTTATTCCTCACCATATATTTATGTGGCATGTAATATACTATATATATGGTTATTCCTCACCTATAGATAGGTGGGATGGTTATTTATCCTTATGGATTTATAAAGAGTAATATATGATATTGTATTGGGTGAGACGGTTATTCCTCCCCATGAATTAATGGGTAATATATAATATATTATATAGTAGGTGGGATAGTTATCCTCCACCAAGATTGATGTGTTAATTGAAGGAATGCTTTGATTGTACATTTGATTACCATTACATGATTCTCGATTTGGTTAATTGATGAAGATTTGAAAATTTTCTCATCCTTCTCAAAATTTGAAATATGAATAGTTGAACGCAGTGACATTATTTTATTTTGTTATTCAATAAAAAATCATTTGCGAAAAAAATTTGGTGCGGCTTTGCTTCCCTTCCGTGCACTTTGTTATTTATGCACTTACTGAGTCAGTGGTAGACTCACCCCTCTTTTAATATTTTTTCTAGATGAGGCTCCTATTAAAGCTTTTTATGATGAGATATCATTCCTAATTGGATGGTGTAAACTGCAAACAATTGGATAGTTATGGGATTCTATGATGTTGTGACTATGATGGTAGTATTTTAAGTCAAGGTGTAATGTTAGATAAATTGTTAGGCTTTCATATGAAGGATTTTTTTTCAATTGGATTTAACATTTTTTTGACACTCCAATCTAGTAGGAATGGTTTAAACTTGGATAAAAATTATATTATTGGACACTTTTGTGCGAGAGGTATAGCTAGTTAAGGCTTGCTAGGCTAGGTGAGAATAAATTAGCTTAGCTTATGTGCAGGTCACGACTCAGATTTTGGGTCATGACATGCGGGGAATAGAGTTATGCACTCAAACTTAGTTCGGGTTCACATAGCAAACGAGAATAGAGAAAGACAAGAGAGCAAAGGGAGAGAATTATGTTCTAGAGAGAATGAAAGTATTGTTTTCACCCACTAGCCTCTCATATAAGCTACCCACACTCGGTAGGTTATGCTTATTGGCTAAATTCACCGTTCCTTCTCTTGTTCAAATAAGAAAGAGAAAATCACACCATGAGATCCATAACATATTATTCATCGAGACCCAGAGTATTACAATATTATAATAAGGCATTAGGGCCCCATTTTATAACCAGGTCATGTTCGGGCCTGATGCACCAAGGGTGAATAACCCAACATTTTCTATTCACACTTGGTGAATAAGATATCACATGCTTTGTTTCTTTCTCTTTCTCTTTTCATATAAGGTGCTTTGTCATGATCGGATAAGCTTGATGCGTCTATTTTGGGCATTTAAACTAGAAATCTTATTAAGGACCAATATGAATAACGTTATAGTTTATTTATGCTTAGTTAAATTTTTTTCATAATTAATCTAATCACTCTCGAGAAAGTCTAAGACTCAGATGGTTTCTTTTATATGCGTAGTGTAACACTTACCCCAAGTGTTATCCAAAAATCACACAATTCAAATAAACTAAGTGTGGTTAAGGAATTAATCCTAAAACCAACTTGGAAAACAAACCATTTAAATCACTAAGCAAATACACAATTGCAAAGTAAATATTTAAAGCCTTTTAAAAAAAAAATTTATAGGTTTTACCTATAGCACGCGGAAGCAAGCTAGACGAAAGTGAAATAAAAAGATGCTGTCTAATGCTGTCATGACAGCATTAAATTTGCTGTCATGACAGCCCTCCTCCTGGGCCAACTTCCAGAAAGCACCGTTTCATCATTTGACCTCCGATCGAAGTAATTTTAAAGCTCACACGTCACATTCAAAGGGTACTATAAGTATACCAAATTTTAAAAAGATCCAATGGTCGGATTTAAAATTAGACATGTTAAAAATTTGATTATTTTTGCTCTGACCTCCGATCGGAGTGATTCCAAAGCTTACATGTCACTTTTAAAGAATACTATTAGCATACTAAATTTTGAAAAGATCCAACGGACGGATTAATTTTGTGGAGGTTACAAAATCAACACTGTAGCTGTCATGATAGCAATTTAATGCTGTCATGACAGCACCTCGAGACCAAATTCTGGAGTGCGTCGTTTCTTCGTCTGATATCCGATCGACGTCATTCCAAAGCCCACACGAAGCTTATAAAAGGTTTTACTTGTGACCCAAATTTTAGAGAAATCCAACGGTCGGATTAAGATTTGAACACCCGGATGCAAAAGTACAGCTTTTTGGTAAAAACCATTTTCAAAATTGTCCAAATCTCATCCTAATGGTCACAAACCTATGGGAACACTTTGGACACATCAAATAAGACTAAAAATACCTGTTAGAACATTCAAATGATGGAAAAACCCCATATATCAAAATTTGACCACCCGAGTGCCATTTCCTAAAATGGACCCTAAACCCCCAAAATGCACAAATCATACAAGAGTGGTCATAAATCAATCCAAATACCATGTATTTATATAAATATATATGCTAAACATTTTCACTTGCCTCAGAGCTCCTTGTGGGGCCCACGCACCCACTCTCTCTATCCAAGCTGTATGTTTGCCCATAGCACACCATTTGCAATGCAACCACTTTGCATTTGCTTATAAAATCACATATATATCAAAATAAAGATTGCTTGTAATAGAAACTTGGTCTACTAAGTAAATCCATCAAAACCACACACCATAACCAAGTTTCCTAGCCACAAGTCTGCAAACAGACAAAAATTCATACACAAGCACACAATCCACACATATTCACACACACACACACATAATCATATCCTACTGGCACCCTAATCTTAAATGCATTACAATATATTTGCTCAAAAGAAAGGGGTTGCAGTTCTTTACAAATCACAAGCAAACCCCTAGCTTTGCTCCTTTCCCCATCCACTACTGGATCCTTTGCCTGGACCTAGAATATTGAAAAGAAAGGGGTGAGACAACCACAGTCTCAGTAACAGTAAAATCTACATTGATTATTACAAAGTAAGCCATAATCAAATAAACGAATAATAAATTCAACATAGTATATAATTTAGCCATTTAAAATGCATGAATGCATGACCTAGGCCGGTATGGCCTTTCATGACCAACAGAATGCCCCCTGGTACTCTTTAACTCGCAGGTAAACCTTATACCTACTTGTACCTCCACAGGCACAAAACATAATCTAAGGCATGATCTAATCCACCAAACCTCCTATGCCCCTTCGACGTGAATCCTAAGCAGTTAAAGCTAACTCCCTCCCAGAGCCAGCCCAACTTACTTTCCATGTGAGGGCTACCTTGGTTTAGGCACTCAACCTCACACTTCATATGTTGGATTCCCTCCCCCACTGAGAGGTGTCGAACACTCAATACACTAACCACTTTAGTGCACTGAGCCCACAATACGTAAGACAACACTGAGTACTGACAGTGTGCCATAGAATATTAAAAATCCACACCTTTTCATTGGTGAACTCCCACCGAGATCATGCCTTTTACTCTTGTCTACCTTTCCTGAGTATTGACCATTCAACACTCTAAAGTAGTATAATATTTATAAATCTCATTTCCATAAAAACATTGTTATTAAACAATTAGAAAATATATTTGCACTATAATCAAAGTAGTACCCCATAACCCCTTATAAAGCACATTTAATCTTTTAAAACATGTAATGCATGATAACTAGTAATATTTATTCAAAAATAGCTAAAACAAAGTAATAAAAAATATAAATTCCCCTGTTACCTCAACCCTTTGGTACTAAAAGGGTTCCCCTTGTACAAAATAGGGCTCGGCTTGTTCCTTACTTCTCAATAAGTTCCACCAACAATTTTCTACAACATATAAGTGATCCACATCACTTATCATGACAAATAGCATTAATGAAGACTATAACTCATACCACACAACTTGGGTCTATGAGTCATAATCCACCCTAATGGTCCATATATTAAACCAACCATTCACATAGTATCACTTAACCACCAAAACCATTTATTAGCCATCACTAGGCTAATTTTCAATTTATATAATTTTTTATCAATTAAAAACCTTCACTTAGTGTCACCAACTTTCACCATTAGCCCTTATAATGAAAACCAAACCTTAATTTAAATCTTATTGGGCTCAAATAGCAAAATTATAACTAAATCAATAAGCTTAAACCATTGAAGAGCAAAAACCCAATTTCTCAAGGTTTATTTTGTGCCCAAAACACCTCTTTTCATCCAATTATCCACTCAAAATATTAGATCACTATATAGAAACTCAAAACATGCTCCCTAGGATCCAAAGAAACAAAAGCTTACAAGAATAAAGCCTTTGGGATCAAAATCTAAAAATTTCCTCTTCCAAAAATTAAAGAAAATCAAGAGAAAGAGAAGAGGATTGAAGTAGGGAGTTTACCTATCGTGTAGCCGACCTCGTAACGGTCGCAAAGACTCCTAAATCCAAGCCTAACTCCCTCCCTTTCTCTTCTCTTCTTCCTCTCTCTCTCTCTCCCGTTTGTGCATTTCTTTCCTTGCTCATTTTCTCTGCGTTTCTGGTCTGTTTTGCTCTTTAAATTGCTGGTCAAAAAGTTTGGGGAAAATTACAAGAAAGGCCCAACATTTTTTATTATTGCACAAAAGCCCGGGTCAACTTTGGTAATTTTTCCCATAGTTAAAAATCAAATAAAACCAAACTTTTGTTTAAAAAATTCAAACTCTGGGTCTCTATTAAATTATTCTAAATTTTAATTTAATTATAGATATTTTATTTTATTTTTATTTATTTTTTTTAAATAAATTTGAGTCTTAAAATTTTTAGGATGTTACACGTAGTATCTACACTTATGAAAGCAACAAAATGATATCTTAAGGGACATGTTTTAGACACTAGCATAGGCGTATATATATCATGAAATCTTCATTTCACCCATATATCACTTGGATAAGAAATAGTCACTTTTGGTACTTTTCCATCCTATTTACAAAGTAGAAAGAGAAAAGGGAGAATCATCAATCAAGAAAGTGAGATAAGAGAGTGAGGACTAAGAAGAACATGAAGGGAGATGGTTCAGCCTTTAAGGAAAGGAGGTAAGGAGCTAGAAGTTAAAGGAGAGAAGGATAGGGATGGGAGTGTGATGACATTCACAAGAGTGGCAAATAAAGGGAAGAAAAAGGTTAGAATTGAATAAGGAAAGGAACAGTAAAAAATTCCAAAGGCTAGAATGACCTATGGAGATTCTTTATTAAGTCTCAATTCTGTTGGTTTCCTTTTAAAGAATGATGTGAATGATGAGATAATCGGGGGTGGAACGGTTACTTTACTAAAAAGAGTTCTAAAAAAAAGCCTCAAATTGAAGAAGAATCAAATGAGGAGGCTTATGGTAAGGCATTGGTAGAAAATGATGCCTTAAATTGAAGGTTTCAACTGTGCAATATGAGCTTTGGTGCAAACCCTAGATGAAGTCTATTATTGTGAAACTCCTTGGGAAAAATATTCAATTGACATTCCTAAAGCTTAGGTTGGAAAGGATGTGGTGAATTGAAGACCTTATAAGAATAAGTGAATAATCCTCTTGAATAATGATTATTTCATTACACCATTCACAAAATAGGAAGATCTAGAGTATGCCTACTGTAACATCATCATTTTTTAAGCTAGAAATTAATTGAGAGAATAAGAGTATTTAAGTATTTAATTGAGTTTGAAGACTTAATTAAGGAATATGTGTAATGAGGATTTAATTTAGATTTTTTTGAATTAGGGGCTTTAATGGAGGAATTATGTATGATTACAGTTTATTGAGGTCAATTAATTATTTAGGCACTTTATTATGATTAAAATTGGGCTTATGATCATGTATAAAAGTCATTTAAGATCCAAATTAGGTTTTAAGCTGGATCTAAGCCCAAAAATGTTGGGCTTAAGTGAAAATCCATGAATTGTATAGTTTACTGTAGCAAAAGTGGAGTTTACTATAATGAATAGCCAAAGATCAAACTTAAAAGTTTATTCACAAAACAAACGCAAGGGAATAAGTTTTGGAGAGCTTTGCTAGGGTTTTATGGTGCCTATCATTTAAGCTTCATTTTGGGGCTTTGAAGGTTAACGTAAAACCTTCCTCCTACCTTCTAATCTCCTCTTTTAGAAAGTTTAAGTAGTAATTAAAGTTAAGGTTTGAATTTGAAGCAACTACAACCATTGGGTTATATGTCATGTGAGGTTTAAGAAGTGTTGTTTAGATAGTTTTGATTGTGTTTATGGCTACGGGATAGTTAAATACGAACCCTAAAGTTGTTTTAGATGAGATTAGCTAATGACTGTGTTAATTGTGGTTTAAAGGTCAAATGAGTTATGTTTAAGTCTAATAAAGTTGAGGATGATTACATTTGATGCATAGTTGTATAGAGAAAAGTGTCTGGGGTTATGAAGTTAATTAATCTAACCTTAGAATTAGGATGTGATTAGTCTTTAACCATAAATATTAATTATGTTTGGTATTATATATTGTGTAGCTTGTGGTGTTAGCATTGTTGGAAGTAAGGGAACACTTATAAAGGGAAATTTGCTTGCAAGGAGAAAAAGTAACCATTACTTTATATTGTATTATGTGTTATGTGATTAATTGTGTGAGATTTTTCATGAAAATAATTGTTGTTTGAAAATATATGTTTTTGAAAGGTGTATAATAATTGTTTGAAAAATGTATTACTAGTGGGATGTAAAATTATATATTACTATGTTTGGTATGAAATTAATTTTTGAAAGCATGATAAATTGTTTGGATTCATATTTGACCGAAAAAAAAAATTAATGTAGCTTAACTTATTGGGTTTGGATATTGTTTGAAGATTTTATTGTCTAGAAATAAACCATGCCATGTGGTACGCCCTCATTAAACCCAATGAGTGGCTTATTAATGTTCGGACTAGTAAACCTTTAATTGGGTAAATTGTACCAAGCAGGGACTTTAGTCTGAAGAAAGAAGAATATATGGTTGGGATCATGCATTTTTGTTTAGTTTTATCTGGATTGTTTGGAATTTGTTGTTTGCTCCACTTAGCAATCATATGATTAGTTTCATGGCATGCATTATAGCATATTAGTATTAGTTATTGAATTGTGTCTCATTTCTCATGGTTAACATTTTTATAAGAAAAAATTCATTCGAATAAGCATTAGAGGCTTTAGGTTGGTGTATGGGACATCTAAGCTTCTTTTGTTGGCCTCACTTTGTTAGTTTTATATATCATGCCAACCTAGGAGCATATTTTTATAAGTGAGTACATGTCTCATTAATTTCAAGTATTTTTATCTATTATTACCATGAGATGTGTTCTGATGCTCATGGTTTCATTTTAATGTGATCAAGAAACTAAAATATGTTTTGAGAATGCAATTTATGTTTTGACAAGTTTGTATATTAATTTTATATAAACTATATTGGATGACTATAATCCTACTATGAAATTTTAAAATTATATGATCAATTATTGAGTTGGAATATGTTGTTCAAAATGTTCTTAAGTGGTTAAGTTGTTCACATATGAGCATTGGCTTTAGTGTTTGTTTTATATGAAGAATATTTAGGAAAGTGTATTTTTGACATTTAATGGGGTTTTATGGATGAAATCCTCATATGGAGGCATTTTGTGCCAAATCACAGCCATTGGCTAGAGTTTATGATAAACTTCATGTGGACACTTGAATTATAAATTTGGATATTTGTAGTGGATGCTGTGAACTATTAAGATTCATAACTTTTATTCATAATCACATCTAATATAGCACACACTATTGGCCACGATGGATGGCACAAATTTTTTTAGAATTTCTTTTTGTTTTATTTCATTTCTAAAAAGCCCCCTTTTACCCTTAAATAAAGATTGTTTTTAATGTTAGGCCTCTCTCTTTCAGCCTAACTAAATTTTTTTGAATGCTTTAAAATGATTTAATGATAGAAGCGACATATAATAAGGTTACTTTTATTAATACACACTTAACTTCAAAATCTTGGTAATCACGAGGTTAGCCCAAAAGGATTATCAATCAGTTACAAACTATTTGTCCAAGTTGTAAATCATATAAATGGGATCTTAAATTTTCAGACTTTTAAAACTACAATTTTATATACTAAAAGTATAATATATTTACTAAAACATGGGATACCAATTATTTCAAAACATTTGCATTAAGGCTGAACATAGTATTGTAGAGCACGAAACAAGAGATGTGCCATGGCATATGAGGATGCAATACCACTTCTCCACACTATGTTATACAATATGAAACATTGCACAGTTATGATAACAAAGATGCTGTCAAATGACAGCATCTGAGTAAACTACCAACATGCGATTTATCTATTCAACATTCAATTGAGACAATCTAAGTGTCTAAAGAAAGCTTTCTTTGAGTTTTAGCTAATAAAACTAATTTCATATTCAAATTATTTTCAATCATAATTTGGATACATATTTCTAAACTTACTCTTTCTATAATCAAAACACAACTTGGGTGTCCAATTTATAATCTAAGTGCCAAAAGCCTAACTTAACCTTAAACCATACTTAATAGACCAAGGGATACCTATGTAATACACCACAACATATACATAGTCCATTTACAACATCGTCAATGCTCGAGCCTTGATAATAAAAAACAAAAGGGAGTCTTAATTTCATAAAGTATCACATAATTCATCATTATCCATAAATTTGCTCATCCTCACTTGAACTAGTATTTTGGTCGTTTCTAGGCATCACATTAAGCACATATACAACCTAGGCCTAAAATACACAACTTAGCTCAAAAATCAAATAATGCAAGTAAGCAAAACATGTAATCTCCTAGTTGGAAATGTCATGATAAATTATACACATAATTTCAAAATAAGTTAGGCCTATAAATTTAAGATGAATATCCTAAGCCTCAAGTTATTTTCCTCTTTCTTTTCCTAATGAGTTAGCACTTGTCGTATTGAAAAAAAAGGGGTGAGTATAACTACTTAGTAATTTAAGATGAATATCCTAAGCCTCAATTTATTTTCCTCTTTCTTTTCTAAATGAGTTAGCACTTGTTGTATTAAAGAGAAAGGGTGAGTGTAACTACTTAGTAACCAAGGTACATTTAACTTATACTAATGCAAGTCAATAAATTTTCAAAATGCAAGTGGCATAACATTCTCACACACATATTAAGTTATCATTTACAAAACTTATTCCACAATGCCACATTGCTAATAATGTGATTTCACATAATTTCATCACAAGGGTCACAATATAGATAACCATGCGCCTTGACAATAATATGCATAATCACACCTTCTTGCTATACTCCTTATACCTCTGACATGAACCCATGGGATATTGCACAATGGGCTCGTCCATGTGATAAGTTTACCCTAGCATTCACACATGAGAAGCTATCCAGTCAAGGTTACTTAACTTACTTGCAAGTCATAATTTTTTCAAATCTCACACTATGGGGTGTCGTTTTCTCTAAACTAATTTCCTCATCGAACAAGTAAAAACTAGATTAGGTTTAAATCCCTTAATAAACCATGAGACAATCCATCATTAAAAAAAATGGACAATAAATATAAATATATCTAAGTAAGCCATCAAGCTCCCAATAGCAACCATATGACATGAATTTTTAACTCACTATTTTTTCTAGGTAAACTCCTCACTCACTGATCATGCAATACACAAAGAAATATTTCGTAGTATGCATAAGTATCATAATAGGCACACTTAATATAACATCTTAGAAAATTTAATCCCTAATTAGTTGAAAAAATGAAATTAATTAAGTACATTTGTATGGTATGTGGCTACATAGGGTTAACGGGTGTTTGGGGTTGTAATTTCAGCCCTATGATTGAGTCCGAAGTAAGGTAAGGTCACCCGAGTATGAAAAAGTAAAGAAAAAGAAAAAATTAGCTTTGTGTCACATGTCGTGGCTTGTGCTAAAAAGCCACATGCATGAGCCACTAGGAAGCAAGAGATCTCATACGCTACTGCACACAGTGACAAATTTATAGAAACAAGATGCGAAACCTGATAAAAAAAGGAGAAATAAAGGACAAGCGAAAGAGCTCTGCTAGGCTTGAAGAATTGAAGCATTAGGAGTGTTTTAGAGCTTTCAAACACTAGAGGTAAGTTCTTTAAGCTTGAATCTCTCTTCCTCTTTTATTTTTCTTGAATTTAGAAGTTAAGGTTTAGTTGAGAAAAATAATTTTTTCATAGACATTATAGGTCAAAATCTATTGACTTAAATAGAGTTAATAAGAGTTGTTTAAGCTATTAAAAACTTAGCATTTATGGTGTTGTGAGTTTTGGTAGTTGTGGGGATATATATACTAAAAATACATCATAAATGGGTAGTTGGAGCAATGTGACTCCATTAATGGTTATCTAGGAGTTCAATAAAATTAATGAAAGTTAGAGGAAGCTCATAAACCCTATGAGCACCTTTATAATTGAAGAGATTAAATTTTGAGAGGTTAAAGTGTTGAACTAGGTGTTAGAAATTATCTAAAAATCACCTATTATAATATTTAAGTCAATAAATCAATCAACACACAGAAGTACTAGAAAGAATACCTTTGGTTACCTCAAACCTTTGAGAGGTCAAAGTTTACCTCTCAATTTATCACTTCTAAAGCTTTTACAAACCTTGAATGATGCTAATAGGGTGAAGTTATTAAATGCAAGTGTGGCATAAGTATTTGAAAAATCAATAATGTTATGCATAAAGAGTTCAATGATTATGTATGAATAGGATTCATTGATTATGTATCATAAGATGTTTAACAATTAAGTGATGTGTGTAGTTTAATGAAATTGTGTGTATGGAGTTCAATGATATGCTTGTGTGAGATTTTATAGAATAACATTGTGGAGTTCAATGTATGACACTTGTAGAGCCTAATGATATTTTGTGTGTGGAGTTTTTGAATAATTAT
Organism: Prosopis cineraria; assembly: GCF_029017545.1. Classification (NCBI taxonomy): domain Eukaryota; kingdom Viridiplantae; phylum Streptophyta; class Magnoliopsida; order Fabales; family Fabaceae; genus Prosopis; species Prosopis cineraria. Next base: position 3,074,204 of record NW_026555334.1, read on the forward strand.
GAATGAAGTTCTATGAATGTATATAGAGAGAATTTCAATTATGTAATGTATTATGTGATGAGCATGTAATATGTGAGTGCTATGAAAAATTGCATCTTTATACATTGCATGATTATGAGAGATAAGAGTTCACCTACGAAGAAAAGTTGAGAATTAAAACTCATGTGGTAGGGCTACCATTAGAGCCTAAGTGGTCCTAGATTTGTTATTCCATATTATCCCACTGATTCAATGAGGAACTCGAACCTAACTAGTTTTTCACTTATTCGATGAGGAAGCTAGCTTAGAAAGAATGACACTTCATAATGTGAGATTTGAGAAAAACCATGACCTATTAGTGAGTTAGGCGACCTTAGTTGGGTAGCCTCTCAACTAAATGACTAGGGTAGTCTAATGTTATAGACAATCATAATGTTTAATAGCACAGGTTTCATGTCAAAGACACAAAGAGGATATAAGAGAGGTGTAATTGTACATATTATGATGAAAGAGCATATGATTGTCTGTATTATGACCATCATACTAAAAACATATGATTCATGTATGATAATGTAAAATGATCTAATATATTGTCACTTGTTGATTATATGTTTGTAATGATGTGAATTGCAATGCTACGCTTGAACATATTAAATTTTGGCATGTGTATGACTATATTTGCCACTTGCATTTAAATTAATTAACATACATTAATATGAGTTAGATAAACCTTGGTTACTAAGTAATTATAACTCACCCCTAAGGGTATTCAAAATTGATCCAAACTAAACGACTAAACCAAACTGATCCGAATCAAAATCGACCGATCAAAACTAACCATTAATCAAGTCTGTTTTGGTTTTCATGACACACAAGCTTGATTAAAAGTAATATTTATTTATATAATATGTATCTAATTAAATATATAAGTTCTTTTTGGATAATAGATAGTTGATATAATTTAAGTGGATATTATGACATTAAGAGATGGATATAGATATTGTGTTTTGAATATATATATATATATATATATTATGGAACTATAGGTGTAAGTATTAATATTAAATAGTATGATATTTGAAATTTTGGATATTTAGTCTTTAGATATTTGTATGTTTTGCTACTTGTTATTAGGTGATGAATTTTCTCTATAAAGATTCAAATAATGTATCTAATATAATTATGAAGATGATTAGTTGATCATCATTATTTTGATTTTTGCTGCTTGCAATCATAAAATTAATTTGCATATATATATATATATATATATATATTGGATGGTAGAAGAAGATTGATAAGATCATAAAGATATAGTATATTCAAGGTCAATGAAATGAAGAGATGAATAAGATTAATATGATATAAACATATTTTTTTATCTTTGATACATTTGAGACCAAGCAAAAAAAAGAAAAAGATGAACATGTATGCATATAATATGTAATTAATCAATGTTCAAAAACTTTTTAATTTCCATAAATATATTATGATTGTAATTGAAATAAAGCACAAGATAAGTAAGAACCTTCCATACAATAAAAAAGCTAATAATGCATAAATCAATTCAAAATAAAAAAGTCCAACTATTACAAAGACCAGAAAAAAAAATAAATTCATTAAAGCTTGATCCAAACCTTAACCAAACCAAACCAAACCAAATTGAAATAAAAACCAAACCAAACTGATTTCAGTTCAAACTGATCAAGTTCCACTAATGCTCAAACCGATTGGTTTGGTTCAGTCTGGTTTTTGCCTAAAACCAAACCAAACTAAACCAAACCTATGAACACCCCTACTCACCCTTTATCTTCAATATAACAGGAGCTAACTCATTAGGACACGATTGAGGGAAACAAGTTAAGGTTTAGGATTTTAATCATAAAAATTTGTAAGCCTCTGTTAGTTTGAGTATTATATGTGTATTTTGGTTAATGATATTGCATTAAGTGTTGGTTGATGTCAAATTGTATATTTTGGGCCCTAAGATGTATATGTAGTAAATGTGAAATAAAAAAAAGATTAAAAAATTAATGCAAGTAAGGGATAATAATTTTATATGATTGATGAATGATTTATGACATTAAGGCTCTCCATGCTGTTTTTGAAATTAAAGGGTTGAACGTTAAAAATTTGTCAAAAGTGATAAGTTTGTGATATGGTGTATTGCACAGTTCCATTATAGTTTATTAAATGTGGTTTAGGGTATGATTGAGGCTTTTGGCTCTTGGTATGAATTTTGGGCACTTAAGATATGTGTAAATTATGAAAAGAAATAAATTGTGAAATGGGTGTTTAAACCTTGACTGAGAAATAATTTGATTGTGAAACCAAAGCCAATAATTAGAGCTAAGAGAAGGCTCTCTATAGATACTTAGATCACCTCAATCAGATACTGAACAGAGAAATAAGGCGTGGCATGGCACATGGCAAAAGGCATACAAGCCGCAATGCATGTCTACTTTTCTACATAGTTTTTGTTGTTTTTATATTTTATGCAAGTGCTTTAACTTGTGAGCAATTTCATACTTTAGTATACATTTAATTACTCTAACATTGAATTGTAAAGGATATTGTAATGTTTTCAATTTTGAAACTTGGGATCCCCATTTTGTAAAACTTATATACTTAGTAATCTTTTGGAATTATTCCTTGATTACCTTGAAAATTTAAGTTAATTAAAAAATAGTAAGGGAGACTTTACACTTAACAACATCGTCGTACTTATTTCATTTACAGTCATCACATTTCACATCAAAAGAAATCATTGAACTCCATATTGTCATATCATCATAGAACTCCTCAATTTAACATTTTTTCCCATTATTTATAAAACATACACTTATATATATCATTTCACAATTTGCCAATTTCCCATAGCAACAAGTTATTCATTATACCATAATAACTCATCACATATCATCTGCTTCATCCATACAACCAATTTCTAAACAAATTCATAAGCCAATATCATCATATGATTATTCAATTTTCACATGCCACATTTGCATTGAACAATTTCACAATTTCAAAATAGTTGTAAGACTTTATAGCTAATTAACATGCAAAAGTACAAGAAAAATTTCCCATGGTTAACTCAAATCTTTGAGGGGTCAAATGTTTACCCTTCACAACAAAGCTATTCCAAGCTTGAATGGTTGATCTACAATTTAACCATACCAATAATTATTAATATCCTTGTTAAGGAACTTCTCTACACTCTAACTCCACATTTCCACTATTAAAAACTCCAATCTCTAGTATTTACATATACCTATTGTGTTTATTATCTCCCTTTTAGCTCATATTAACTTCATTGGACTTTTATGCCATCATTAATGGCATCAATAACTTCTAACCACCATACTTATTGTGAATTTGTGTCATTATTGGCTCTCAACCATAAAAAATGCCTTTATTGTTCATTTTAAGGTTTAAATCAGTTAAATAACTTCCATTAACTTTGTTTAAATTAATGAGTTCGAACCTATAGCCTTTAGACTATGAAAATCACTCTCCTCTTCAAACCTTAATTCAAAAATTTTCAAAAGAGGGAGTGGAAAGAAGATTAAAGTTTGGAAAACTTACTTCTAATGTTTAGAAGCTTCAAAATACCCCTAGAGCTTCAAAACTGCAAGCCCTAATAGAGCAAATCTCAAGCTTTTTATCCTTCTCTATCAACTCTCTCTATTTCTATTCTTTTTTTTACTAACTCAAGCCTAATAAGTAAGGATTTTAGCCACGCATGACAGTGCATATAGGCGTATTGTGGCATGTGGTACAGGGAAAACTATCCATGTATATTGAGCTATAAGGTTGCTATTACTAAACCACAACTAACTTCCAAATCATGGCTGACCCAATTGAAATATTAATCTTGTAAAAAATCAATGAGAACAGGATCTCAAGTTTTCTAAACTCATCATAATGAACAATCATTGATTTAAATAAACTTAAAGTTAAAATGTTTGTGAAAGCATGCGAACCTAATTTGCAACAAAGCATTTGCATTTGGATTGGAAAAATCATATTTTAGCACAACACACTATGAGGTACCATGACTTACTAGAGATGTGCCGTGGATAATTTGTTTCTATACCATGCATTATAGCTTAGGCGCCTTATGCTGTAGCGCATTGCATGATTATGACAACAATCTTATTGTCAAATGAAAATTTTTGGGGCAAACTTTTAATGGGACCCATTTCTTTATTTATTGTCCAATTGAGATGATCTAAGTGTTCACAAAAAGCTTTCTTTAAGCTCTAGCTAATAGCATTATTTCACAATCAAATCACTTTTTAATTAAAAGTTAGATTCCCATTCCAAATTCACTCTTTTTAATAATATCATACAACTTAGGTGTCTAATATTTATTTTAAGAGCCAAAAACTCACACCAAACCTTATATCACATTCAATGGACTATAACAGACTCGTGTAACACACTACGACAACCTAACAACACATATATCATATTTCACTGCTCAACCTTTGATCATAAAAATTAAAAGGGGAGGCAATCCACTGTAATTAATAATGATTCTTTACAATCATCCACCACATAAATATATCATATTTGCACTAGTATTTTGGCTCTTTTTAAATATTACAATTTTACATACCAATACATTAAGGCCCTAAAATACACCCATCAATCTCAAAAACATAAATAATGCAAGTAATAAAAAATAATGCATTTCTAGTTAGCAATATATCCATCAAAACACATAAATAAATTTACACAAGGCCTATAGTTAGCAAAATATCTCCCTTATTTAATTATAATTAGTTAACAATCTAAGGTAATCAAAAGCCTAACCCAAATTAGATTACCAGGTTTCTAATTTATAAAATGGGATCCCAAGTTTTTAGAGTTTAAATAGATCAAAATCATTTATTAAACTTTTAATTAGAGTAAAATAGTGTTTTGAAAGCATGAGATACCTCAGAGGAGTGAAATATCTCAAAAACAATTGAAAAATATCAAGGGTTGTAAAACAAAGCAATATGTTGTGGCTTTGTGCACAAAAGCCACAATGTATTGTATGCTTTTGACAGCAAATTTGCTATCATTTGATAACAAATTTGGGCAATTTTTGAAGTGCCTAATTCTTCATCTGATATCTGAATGAGATGATTTAGGTGTCTATAAAAAACTCTTTTCACAAATTAGCTAATGGCATAAGTTTTATTTTCAAATTAAGTCACATTTGAGGTTAGACACCCAAACAAATTCTTACAACTTTTCTCAATTTTACAACTAAATGAGTGTCCAAAGCCCCATACTTATGTGAAAAGCTATTCTTAACACCCAGATTACACTCATAGGACTTAGGACTCCCTGTACAACACACCATCCTCACATAATTCTAATCACATTAAAATTTTACTCCTCAAACCCTTAATACCAAAAATAGAATAGGTGAGGTTTTAACATTGCATAATCCAATTAACATTTACTTAATACCAAGTCAATAACACTACACTTGTATTAGTATTTTGGCTCTATTAGATACTTGAACAACTTACAACCAACATTCCAAGGCCTAAAATATATTTCAAAAATCATTAATAATAATATAATGCAAGTATATGCAAAAATATATCCTTATTGGCAATATCCAATGTATGACACAAAATAAATAGAACAAGGAGGCTTTACAGTAGGAATTTCATGAATTCCTATACCTCAAGAGTCTTTTCATTCTCTACACTAAAGCTAGAGCCTGAAAAATATTAACGGAGAGCGATGAGTTTAGCCACTCAATAATCAAAATATACCTACCCTATGCAGTTGTATATCAATTAAAATATCACTTATAACTATAAGTTGATTATTCAAAAGTATCAATTACATATGATACAGGTTATATTTTCATAATTCAATATATATATAATTATATTCCTCATCTCAATCATAAAATGCATAGCCACAAGACACACAAACATGAGACAATGACTGAATTCATCATCTCAATACACTTTGCCACTACAATGGCATAATTCTTTATCATGACTTGCCACAAACATAGCAACCATGTGGCACGTCAAATAAACACATATGCATAATCGATCCACTTTATATCCTTCTTATATTTTTTGACTAAAATCGTAGGCTATAATATCAAATGGGGCTTCGTTCGTGTGATTAGACAGTCCGAGCTCACCAATTATGAGATGTGACTCAGCAAAAGATCACAGAACTTACTCTTGAACCACAACTTTCCTTACTCTTGAATCTCTAGGGTGTCATTTATCCTAAGCTAATCTCCTCGATAAATAGGTAGAGATAGCTAGGTTCTAGTCCCTTTACAAGCTATGAGACGATCCCTCGATAAACTATAGGACAAGGCTATGTCTTCATGTATTAAAAGGTGTTCGTATATACTATATGAATTTTATCTATCCTTCTACCTAGGTGAACTCCTTCCAACTAATCATGCAATATACGATGCTCACTTTTGTCACAATTTCATTTACTTAATGACAATACATTGAGATCATGCTATAACGCTACCCAAGTGAGCATCAAATTCATATTCATAAAACTCTCTTCACTTCAAGTCTCAATCTTATAATACAATTCAATTACTTATTTAGCCACACATATCATATTCACATATTAATATAACCACATTATCATCACATCACATATCGCACATTTTGCATTCTAGAACATAATTATAATTTTGAAAATCACTTAAAATTTAATTCCACTTCTCAATTCGAATAGGATTCATGCAATATCATAGGGTTTGTGGCATACCTGCACATTCACAAATTCAATCACGCATGCAATTAAACATGTTTTTACATTCGAACTCAATTAATAAATAAATACCCAAAATAAGATCCCCCCAACTACCTCAAACCTTTGAGAGGTCAAAGGTTTACCCTTCAATATAGGCTTCTAAGCTTGCTTTCCCAAGCCAAAAATGGTACTTGAACGATTAATCTACAATTAATCAAGTTCAAATCATCAACATTGTCAAATACACACTTTTAGGCTTTCACTTTTCACTTTTAACATATCCAATACCTTCACTTCTCACATTTAAACTTATCCATTGAGTTTATTAACTCTCTTTAGATCTCAATAGCTTCATTAAACTCTCAAATCATCATTAATAATTCCAAACCAACTCTAACTTCCTTATTTATTCTAAAATTTCAGGGATTAATGCCTTCCCAATTACCAAAACTTGTAAAATCATAAATTTTAAGTTTAAATACCTCAAACAATTCCTATTAACTCCATTTAAGTAAATGGGTTTAGACCGATAACCTATATGAACATAAATTCATTATTTCAACTCAAACCTTAACTTTAGTCCTCATTAAAATAGAAGAGAAAGGGAGGAAAGGGGTTTAGGATACTTATGTTGGGTGTTCTCTAGCTCCAAAATACTCTCAAACCTCCAATATATAAAAACTCTAGCAAAGGAATATTGCTTGCTCTTTGTGTTCTCCCTTTTCTCTTATTGATTTTCTATTTAATCATGAGCCAGTTTATTAAAAATTTGGCATGCACCTCAGTGCATGCATTACTCGCTGCGGCGTATACATCACAAAGAGGTCCTCTTCTTTATTTGTCATTTATATACCATGGCATATGGTATAGAGACAATCCCTTCAGGTTTTCTCACCCTTTCAATACCTAGATAGCCTGACTTCACTTTGGACCTATAAGTAGGGCTAAAATCACAACTAAATACATTTATTAGACCTCTCTAGCTACATATCACATCAAATCACTTAGTTATCATAACTGAGCTTAGTTAATTAATGTTAAATTTTCCTAGGATATTACAATTAGGATAGCAAGATCATGTGCCTCAGGTTGTTTCCCCTGATCCTGATCCCAATCCTAATGAGCTAGTCCCTATAATATTGAAAAAAGAGAGGTGAGTACAATCATTCAATAATCAAAGTTAATCTAGCCTATACAAATGCATGTCAATCAATTATAAAGTTGCAAATGGCAACTATATTACATTTACAAGTGTATTTACTTTTTAAAGGTTGCTACAATCATAATATTAACAACTATATGGCCAGGCACAAGTATATATTGATTCACATCAATAAATAGCATCAAAACATTTATGGGGTCACAAAACTAACAACCATATGCCCTTATCAAATTATACTAGACCACAATAATAACAACCATATCATTGGGATATAATATGTATGATCAATACTATCCTTATACCCTCTTAATACATCCGACATGAAACTAATAGCTATTTAGGGGGCTATATGCTTCTCTCAACCTAGGATATATGATCAAGAACATCCAAAGACACTTCGTATAGGCACCGATAGAGACTATTCTAGCAAGTAGTGTTTAATATGCTCCTGATAGGCATTAAAGCCTTAGTATGAATTAGCTGAATATAGATGAGACACATCATTTGATAGTTTCTCAGGCCTGGGGCTTGCATATGCTTTTATAATGTCTGCTAGGTGAACTAGCTAACATGACTACAAATGTAGCTCTACATGTCCTGAACCTAAAAAACTCAAAAAGCTAATCAAGAAAATTTTGGCTTAAATCAAATTGATTGACTTAAGCTAATTAAACTGTTCAAATTCTTTCCTCAAAGTTCATTGCTTATATATATATATAAATATTTGTGCCAGCAAAAAAAACTCAGCAACCTTATCTTGCCCAATGCCTCACAATTGCTCCTCCATCCAGTAATCTGATAGCTTTTGAAACTATGCCTTAACAACTGTCCTTACATATAGGATAATACTCATCTAGATATCCTTTCTTAATTCCATAAGCCACAAACTAAGTTTCCAAAACCACATTGTCTTCGAAAAAACCTTAAGAAATAGATTTCGCATTAGTGTCAACTACTTTCTGATGACTATCAACCTTCAAAAGTTCCTTTATTAGTAATTGTTCTTGAATAAAAAGGAGTACCAAGGAAGCAAATTGTTCTAGCTAACTATTATCATGATTTTGTGCAAAAGGAACATTTACTGCTTCAATAATACTAAGTTTGATTTGTAGACAAAAATATGTTACTAGAGAGGTCATATGAAAGAAGATTCCTTCTTCTACTAGTCAGTTTACATAGTATAAGTTAGAAAATGTCTATGGACCCACATTCTAGTATATGCTCTTATACTCTTATTACTTCAAGGCATGTGTAAGAATACTTGATGTATGTAGACATCATTGCCTACGGCTCCCATTAAACATATCACTATTCACCAAGAGAGTCACATAGGGAGTGTATATAAGCTTATCAAACTTTCTTACAAATAGAATTCATTTGGAGGAACATTCATAATATTTGTTGACACTTTTGTCTCACGTCAGGTAAAGTTAATAGTCTCAACAATATAATTTGTATTATTATCCTCTAGCCTCTAGTTCAATGTCATTTATGGTTTTCTCCTTCTTGCCAGATGCAGCATTCCCTCCAAAACTAGTAGTATTTACTGTTTAAATAAGTTGTTACACTATGATTGAGAATAACCTCATTGGAAGCAAGAACATCATAATCTCTCATATGTACTTGGTGAATGTGCAAACATTGAGAGTACATTGAGGTAGCTAAGATGAGTTTATATAATATGGTCGTTCAGTATGATCTTAAACTTATGCTTAGAAATTACTACTATATGCATATACTACTGTTACTAATTAATTGATGATTTAGTGCAACACAAAAATATTGTGGTAGTCTTGTAAAGGGTTGTATTGTTAATAGGAAAATATTTCAAAAACATGCTATGTCTAATATACAAGCTACTATCTTGTGTCTGAGTTCTGTGGATTAGTAACAACTAAATTAAAAGCAAAGATTATCACATTGTTCTCAGCTTTCTTGTCAACTCTATCGAAAGTATTTCATTTTTGCAAATTTCTAATAGGTACATTAGTCTGCAAGTGGACTCTTAAGGAACTAAGAAATGTAAGGCTCTGTCTGGTTTTAATTTCCTTATTTCAATGTCTAATAATAAGCTTTCCTTTGACATTAAACTTGCAGCTTTAAATGTAAAATCTTAATATCTTATGCTGTATTTGATTTATCATTTATCACTGTATATCTATGGCTGCACCATTGTCATGCATGCATTTTAGTCCTTGCTTTTGTTGATTGATCTGTTGCTATACTACAAATGATTATCTCTCTCTCTCTATAATAAGATCTTGTAATTTATGATCGAGATTGAAAGTGAAAGGTACTGGACAATAAGAATTTCTCTATACGAAATATGGGCCTTTCTTCTTTTTAGCACTTGGGATAGGAGTTTCATGTGCATGAATCTTCTTGAAGCATGGTTTTGTAAGTGATCACATAATTTGAGAAAATTAAAAATATGAGTTATTTTTCAATTAAAAATTCATTCATGAAATGAATGAATGGTGTCAATTTTTGTAAAAAAAAATGAACTACAGTAATCATTGGGAGAGCAACAATTAAGTTCAATAAGTCACAATTATTAATTCACACACAATAGAAATTAATTTTTATAATTATTTAAATTGATATCTATAATTTATTTTTTCCAAAAATTTTGATCGAATGTTAATTGTTATTAATCTAATCTTTAGAGACTTTAGTGTGATTTTTTTTTTAATTATCGAACACTAGACTAGCCATTAAAGAAGTCAAAGCATTGGTTCAAAATTAATGGTCAAAATCGCATTCGAATTATACCAAACCAATTATAAACTTGCTATTTTATTAAAGTGAGCAAGATATTTTAAACACTTAATTGAACTGGTTACCTAGATTTTCGTGTCATGGATTTTCTTTTCTTTTTTTTGGTAAAATGTCATGGATTTTCTTATAGTCATTGGATTATATTTGTTCTTTCCTATCCTGTCCCATTGTTTTTAAATAAAAAGAAAAAAAAATGTTGCCAGAAATGTTCAATCTGAATGAGCAAGAACATTTCTCATCTTTTTTTGGGACAATCACGTAACAACTAATGGCTTGTTTGGTATTTTGAAAATATTTTTGATAGAAATGAAAATAAAGGTGATAGTAAGTGTTAAATGTCTGTTTGATATGTACATGAAATTATGATATATTTTTTATTTAATATATGCACTTATATAATCAATTTATTAAAATACACTTGTGTATTTTTTTAAGTTATGATATACTTTTTATTTAATATATACACTTATGTAATCAATTTACTAAAATACCCCTATCAATTTTTTTTAAATTATGATATACTTTTTATTTAATATATGCACTTATATAATCAATTTACTAAAATATCCCTGTCAATTTTTTTAAAATTATGATATACTTTTTATTTAATATATGCACTTATATAATTAATTTACTAAAATACCCTTGTGTATTTTTTAAGTTATGATATACTTCTTATTTAATATATAAACTTATATAATCAATTTACTAAAATACCCTTGTTAATTTTTTTAATTATAATATACTTTTTATTTAATATATGCACTTATATAATTAATTTACTAAAATACCCTTGTCGATTTTTTAATCATCATATACTTTTTATTTAATATGTGCATCTATATATTCAAATTACTAAAATACCTCTATCTTTTTTTAATTATGATATATTTTTATTTAATATATGCATGTATATAATCAAATTACAAAAATGTTCATAATATTTTGCAAGTAATTTACATTGATGATAATGACATTAAGAAATTACTTGCTAAGAAATACGAGAAATTTTCTTCCTTTGAATTGAAGGGAGAAAAGAACTTTATTGAAGATCTTTATAGAAAATGATACTTGCATGACAGTTAGATAATAAAGAGTTGCTTCAAAGTGAGTGGCTCCTTCAATTGCTAGTGTCCTTTCAAGTACATACAGATCACTCTAGTACCAGTTTGGCACAAAAATCTAACAAGTGGCAATAATTTGTTGACCAACAATACTTGACAAAATCTGGCATCAATATGGTGCAGCAAGGTCCCAATATAAGTATTTATAAAGGCAGTTCTCTACTTCCTCAAAAACGTCCTCTACTTCCTTGGATGACCTTGCATAATTAACCAAAACCTGCAATAGAAAGGCCAAAAACTTTATGGGCAAACTTAAAGCTCATATCATAACATTAATAGACTTAGAAATAAAGTCTCTCATTTTTCTCCAGCTAGCTAAAAACACGACAAGCCAATAAAATTAGCACACTACCAATAAAGTTTAAGCTCGTTCTTCCTCCCTAAGCCTCTAAATTTAATTTCCAAAAAAATGATCAAGAACAACTTGGCTTACTAAAGTTAATTTGACAGCAAAAAAAAATACCATTCCATATTTACCATGCCACTTTATAGTGCATAAAAAAACAATTTTTCGTTTCCAAACTAAAGAACTATTTTTCTTGACTATACCAAATTTGTAGCAGTTACAGCCAAAAAAGAATGAGGCAAATGCTTTTGTTTTTTCTACCACTAAGGCACTAACCTTGCAACCTGCTTTACCTAAAGTCAGTGCAATTGCTTGGCCAATACCTCTGGATGCTACTGTCACAATAACAACAGGAGCCACCATATTCTGGGCTGTATGAGTTCCTGCTTCCTCGAGAGTCAAGCAAAGACCAATTCAAAGACTAACATAGAAGGCAGAAATGAGAAAAGATGGAGATCCATACTAGACGAGCTTGATGTTCTCCTTACTACTGTGAAAAGAGAATTAGAAAGGACAATCAGAATCATTAGGCACTCAATGTTCAACATCATTTTCATAACATTGATTCTCTTTCTGATCTCATTTTCTTCAGCAACCTTTACATACATATATATATGACCCCAAGATTAGATAACTTTACATCCATCATGCAAAAAAATTAAATATAAATATCTATTTTATGCAGTTTAAAATTGAAAGTGGAGACTGACCTGATGAGGAGTAGATTCCTTATCATCCATATCCTTCACAGTATTGTGTTTCACTTAGTCTTGAGTATGGCTAAAAACATATATGTAAGTAACACACTTCTAGGTCCAAAAAAAAGTGTTATAACTAACACGTATAGCTAATACCTTCCCTCACATAATTGATACAAAATATACAAAAATGACAAGGTTGTACATACAAAATGGTAGGTTATATTAAGGTCATCAAGTTGTGATAACTTTTCACATATAAAATGATGAGAGGTTATCAAAAATGGCCAACATTTAACCCTTGCATATACCAAAAATAGATGGCAGGGAATTCTACTACTTACAAAGTATATAAAATATGGCCAATCATATCACATCCAAGTTACTCCTACACAATATATTTTATGTAGACAACTAGATTATGCAAGAAGCTTTCAAACCATAACCAATTTAGCCTTGTACGGGAGGGTTGGAAAGACAACAAGGAGCGCTTCATCTGTAATAATTTGTAATAGTGCATCTTGTTATTCATCTTCAGTAAACTCTTCCAACTTGTAAAACTCTTTATAAAGGACTTCATGTTTTGCATCTAGCATAGATACCCATGCCATCTTGTCAATATGAGATCCTAAATTCATAGATGCTTCTTGGATTCCTTAGCATGTGTTGTTCATCATCTTTTCAAGAGCCTCCATAAAAATATTATCATAATGACAATTGTTCCTTTTCCTCTTCTTATTGCTAAATGTGGCAGTAGTAATGGAAGGGTCAATGTCAACACTAACATTAACATGTTGAGTTTCCTAAATGCCATCGTTGTCATCAACCTCCACATGTGGGATTTCTTCAGTGTCATCAATCGGATCAGCTTGTAAACTAGACAATGATCCTTTTCCAAAAGCTCTATCTTTACCAAATATGGTTGAAAGTGCATTAAAATAATAGAAAGGTTTCCTATGAAATTGAGTAGCTTTTTTGTTTCTCTATAAAAGAATCAAACCAATTTATATAAATATATATATATACACTCATTCTAAGAAATATTACCTATAATGTAACATCCTAAAAATTTTAAGACTCGAATTTATTTTAAAAATAAAATAAAATATCTATAATTAAATTAAAATTTAGAATAATTTAATAGAGGCCTAGAGTTTGAATTTTACTAAGTAAAAGTTTAGTTTTATTTAATTTTTAACTATGGGAAAAATTATTAAAGTTGACCCAAGCTTTTGTGCAATAATTAAAAATATTAGGCCATTTCTTGTAATTTTCCCTAAACTTTTAGATCAGCAATTTAAAAACCAGAATGATTGTCGAAAACACAGAAAATGAACAAGGAAAGAAACGCATAAATAGGAGAGAGAGAGAGAGAGAGGAAGAAGAGAGGAGAAAGAGAGGGAGTTAGGCTTGGATTTAGGAGTCATTGCGACCGTTGCGAGCTCGGCTACACGATAGGTAAACTCCCTACTTCAATCCTCTTCCCTTTCTCTTGATTTTCTTCAATTTTTGGAAGATAAAATTTTTGAATTTTGACCCCAAAGGCTTTATTCTTGTAAGCTTTTGTTTCTTTAGATCCTAGGGAGCATGTTTTGAGTTTCAATATAGTGATCTAATGTTTTGAGTGGATAATTGGATGAAAAGAGGTGTTTTTGGCACAAAATAAACCCTGAGAAATTGGGTTTTTGCTCCTCAATAGTTTAAACCTATTGATTTAGTTATAATTTTACTATTTGAGCCTAATAAGATTTAAATTAAGGTTTGGTTTTCATTATAAGGGCTAATGGTGAAAGTTGGTGGCACTAAGTAAAGGTTTTTAATTGATTAAAAAATTATATAAATTGGAAATTAGCCTAGTGATGGCTAATAAATGGTTTTGGTGGTTAAGTGATGCTATGTGAATGGTTGGTTTAATATATGGACCATTGGGATGGATTATGGCTCATAGACCCAAGTTGTGTGGTATGAGTTATAGTCTTCATTAATGCTATTTACATGATAAGTGATATGGATCACTTATATGTTGTAGGGATTATTGGTGGAATTTGTTCGAAAGTTAAGGAACAAGCCAAGTTCTATTTGGTACAAAAGGAACCCTTTTGGTACCAAAGGGTTGAGGTAACAGGAAAATTTATATTTCTTATTACTTTGTTTTAGCTATTTTTAAATAAATATTACTAGCTATCATGCATTACATGTTTTAAAAGATTAAATGTGCTTTATAAGGGGTTATGGGGTACTACTTTGATTATAGTGCAAATATGTTTTTTTAATTGCTTAATAATAATATTTTTATGGAAACGAGATTTATAAATGTTATACTACTTTAGAGTGTTGAATGGTCAATACTCAGGAAAGATAGACAAGAGTAAAAGGCATGAACTCGGTGGGAGTTTACCAATGAGAAGGTGTGGATTTTTGATATTCTATGGCACACTATCAGCACTCAGTGTTGTCTTACATATTGTGGGCTCAGTGCACTAAAGTGGTTAGTGTATTGAGTGTTCGACACCTCTCAGTGGGAGAGGAAATCTGACATATGAAGTGTGAGGTTGAGTGCCTAGGCCAAGGTAGCCCTCACATGGAGAGTAAGTCGGTCTGGCTCTAGGAAAGAGTTAGCTTTGACTGCTTAGGATTCACGTTGAAGGGGCATAGGAGGTTCGGTGGATTAGATCATGTCTTAGATTTTGTTTTGTGCCTATGGAGGTACAAATAAGTATAATGTTTACCTACGAGTTAAACAGTGCTAGGGGCATTCTGTTGGTCATGAAAGGCCATACCGGCTTAGGTCATGCATTCATACATTTTAAATGGCTAAATTATATACTATGTTGAATTTATTATTTATTTATTTGATTATGGCTTACTTTGTAGTAATCAATGTAGATTTCTCTGTTACTGAGACTGTAGTTGTCTCACCCCTTTCTTTTCAATATTTTAGGTCCAGGCGAAGGATCCAGTGGTAGACGGGGAAAGGAGCAAAGCTAGGGGTTTGCTTGTGATTTGTAAAGAACTGCAACCCCTTTCTTTTGAGCAAATATATTGTAATGTATTTAGGATTAGGGTGCCAGTAGGATATGATTGTGTGTGTATGTGTGTGTGAATATGTGTGGATTGTGTGCTTGTGTATGAATTTTTGTCTCTTTGTAGACTTGTGGCTAAGAAACTTAGTTATAGTGTGTGGTTTTGATGGATTTACTTAGTAGATCAAGTTTCTATTACAAGTAGATATTTATTTTGATGTGTGTGTGTGTGTGTGTGTGTGTGTGTGATTCTATAAGCAATTGCTAAGTGGTTGCATTGTAAATGGTGTGCTATGAACAAACATACACCTTGGATAGAGAGAGTGGGTGTGTGGGCCCCATAAGGAGCTCTGAGCCAAGTGAAAATGTTTAGAATATGTATTTATATAAATACATGGTATTTAGATTGATTTGTGACCACTCTTGTATGATTTGTGCATTTTGGAGGCTTAGGGTCCATTTTGGGAAATGGCACCCGGGTGGTCAAATTTTGATGTATGGGGGTTTTCCATCATTTAAATGTTCTATCAGGTGATTTTAGTCTTATTTGATGTGTCCAAAGTGTTTTCACAGGTTTGTGACCATTAGGATGAAATTTGAAAAATTTTGAAAATGGTTTTTTACCAAAAAGCTGCACTTTTGCATCCGAGTGTCCAAATCTTAATCCGACCGTTGGATTTCTCTAAAATTTGGGTCACTAGTAAAACCTTTTATAAGCTTTGTGTGAGATTTGGAATCATGTCGATTGGATATCGGATGGAGAAACAGCGCACTCCAAATTTGGTCTGGAGGTGTTGTCATGACAGCATTTCATTGCTGTCATGACAGCTACAGTAGTGATATTGTAACCTGCATAAAATTTAATCCGTTCATTGGATCTTTTTAAAATTTGGTATGCTAATAGTATTCTTTAAAAGTGATATGTGGGATTTGGAATCACTCCGATCGGAGGTCGGATGATGAAATGGTGTACTCCGGAAGTTGGTCTGGAAGTGCTGTCATGATAGCTTTTTAGCTGTCATGACAGCAAAAGTGACCAAATTTATAACATGTCTAATTTTTAAACCGACCATTGGATCTTTTTGAAATTTGGTACACTTATAGTACCCTTTGAAATGTGACATGTGAGCTTTAAAATTTCTTCGATCGGAGATTGAAAGACAGAACGGTGCCTCCCTGAAGTTGACTCGGGAAGGCTATCATGACAGCAATTTAATGCTGTCATGACAGCATATTTTTACCCTTCTTTTGTCTAACTTGCTTCCGTGCGCTATAGGTAGAACCTATAAAATTTTTTAAAGGCTTTAAATGTTTAATTTGAAATTATGTATTTGCTTAGCGATTTAAATGGTTTGTTTCTTAAGTTGGTTTTAGGATTAATTCCTTAACCACACTTAGTTTATTTGAATTGTGCGATTTTTGAATAACACTCGGGGCAAGTGTTACATTTGGTATCAGTTTAGGTTTATGATTCCTCTTTCCTACTTTGCACCTTAAATACATTACTTTTATGCTCTTTCTCTTATACCACTAACCTGGACTAGTATTATTTTTCTTTCCCTGGCTTGTTCCTTTAGGAGGGGAGAAAGGTCCGTACACTTGTGACTGTACACCTTTCAGTTCTAATATGGCTCGAAAGGGAAGGGATAGATCAAGGAATAAGGAACGACCACCACCTCTACCTCCTCCGCCTCCGCCTCTACCTCCACCACTGCCACAGGGGACGGATGTAGTCATGGCTAGGCTGCTTAAAGTTATGGTGGATATACAGCAAAATCTTATAAGTCATACTGTTCCAGATCAGCATGTTGACCTAAGTGCTGGGCAGGGATCTTCTAGTACTATGGGAGCTCATGCACCAGTTGCTAATAATCGAGAGGATGACATATCCAAACCTTAGAAGGAATTCTCTCGCTCTAATCCGACCACATATGATGGTAGTATGCTTGATGGGAAAGCTGAAGAGTGGTTGGATCAGATGGAGCAGTTATTTAATGTTGTGAGGTGTATATCTAAGCAGAGGGTTATCTTGGCTACGATGCAGCTTGTTGGTGAAGCCAAGCATTGGTGGGATTCTGTTAAGCCCATAGATGGAAGATCTATGTCTTGGGCTGAATTTAAAGAAAGATTTTATGATTTTCACTTTCCACCAGCTTTCAGAGATGAGAAAGAGGCAGAGTTTCATGCATTTCAACAGGGGGACTTAGACGAGGAGACTTTTATGAGAAAATGCAATCAGTTGTCTAAGTTCTCAACATATCTGAAGGCTTCTAATGATAGCAAGTGGAAAGCAAAGAGGTTATTAGAAAAGATGAGGCCAGAAAACTGCCAGCACCTATCTTTGTTGGGCGAGGCGACATATGATGAGATGTGCAATCATCTGAGGATTGCCGCTCGCCGAGGCCAAGACACAGAGAGTAGCCGGAGTAGGGATACACGAGGTCGATTTTCTTTTAGGTTGGCTCCTACTGGTGGTGTATCCAAGAGAATGGGTTTTAGCTCAGGTTCTTCTTCTGGTAGCTCCTTTAGAATCGGGTCTTCTTCTGCTTCTGGTAATTGGAATTTAAATAGGGGTTCAAGATTTCAAGTTAATCGGGGTGGTAATATGAGATCTGGGGGTTCTCGTTTCTTTGGGAATGCTCCAGTATGTTCTTCACAAACCAGTCAAGCCCCAATTCTAAGCACAGCGAGGTCACCTTGCGATAGATGTGGTAGGGTTCATTTTGGTCACTGCTTTACTTGCTATAAGTGTGGAAAGTTAGGCTATTTGATCCATGACTACCCTAATTTGCATGAAAGCTCAAACTGGAGGAACGTGATTCTTGATAGAGTGTATACAGTATCTCAAGAGGAGGTTAGGAAGTCATCGAATCTAATCACTGGTATGGTTTCTATCTATGGCCTCGATTTAGAAGCTTTGTTTGATTGTGGTGCGATGCATTCTTTTATTTCTGCCGAGAGCTTAGATAGAATGGCTATGCCTGTTGACCAGTTGCCCCATGATATAGAAGTTTCCTCTACTTCTAGTTTGGTTGGTCGATCCAGTATGGTGTGTAAGACTAAGATGACTTTTAATGGGCGATCGACTTAGGTGAATATGATCAAATTACCTATACAAGGGATTGATTTAATTATTGGTATGGATTGGTTGACAGTTTATGGTGCTATCTTAGATTGTGTGGCTAAGACAGTGACTTTGGTAGAAGTACCGGAGGTGATCGAGGAATACCCTGGTCATTCTTGTTTTCTTTCTTCTTTGCAAGTTGAAAGGTTGATTGAGCAAGTTTGTGAGGCTTACGTGGTAATGCTCACTACCCAAGGGTTTAAGACAGGTATAGTGGATGAAATTGAGGTTGTTAAGGAGTTCCCAGAGGTGTTTTCTGAGGATATATCAGGATTACCTCCAGAACATGAGGTTGAATTCTCAATTGACCTGGTACCGGGGACACAACCAATTTCAAAGGCTCCCTATAGAATGGCTCCTTCAGAGTTAGCTAAGTTGAAGAAGCAACTTGAGGAGCTGTTAGATAAGGGATTTATTAGACCCAGTGTTTCTCCTTAGGGATCTCCTGTCTTATTTGTGAAGAAGAAGGATGGTAGTTTAAGATTGTGTATCGATTACAGGCAGTTGAATAAGGTTACGGTGAAGAACAAGTACCCACTGCCTCACATCGATGATCTCTTAGATTAGTTGGTTGGTGCCACGATTTTCTCTAAGATTGATTTACGTTTAGGGTACCATCAGCTGAGGGTTAGTGAGAAGGATGTGGCAAAGACTGCTTTCAAGACTCGATATGGTCATTACGAGTTTTTGGTTATGCCATTCAGGCTGACTAATGCACCTGCGGTTTTCATGGACTATATGAACTGTATTTTTCAAATTTTCTTGGATCAGTTTGTGGTGGTTTTTATTGATGATATACTGATCTACTCTAAAGATGAGGAGCAGCATGCCAGACACTTGAGGACTGTCCTAAGGTTTCTGTGAGATCATAAGCTATATGCCAAGCTCAGTAAGTGCGAGTTTTGGATGAGAGAGGTTAGGTTCTTGGGACATATCGTGTCGGCAAATGGTATTGCAGTTGATCCATATAAGGTTGAAGCAGTCATGCAATGGGAGAGACCAAAATTGATAACTGAGATTTATAGTTTCCTGGGGTTAGCAGGTTACTACCGACGTTTTATCAAAGGTTTCTCTTAGATTTTGATGCCTTTGACTAGGCTTACGAGGAAGGATAGGCCATTTATCCGGGATGATAGGTGCAAGACAGCTTTTCTTGAGTTGAAAGAAAGGTTAACGACAGCTCCGGTGTTAGTGATTTTGGATCCTCAAAAGCTCTATGACGTGTATACTGATGCCTCTCATAAGGGTCTTGGTTGTGTTATAATGCAAGATGAGAGGGCAGTGGCTTATACATCTCGACAACTTAGGCAACATGAGGAGAATTATCCGACGCATGATCTCGAGTTAGCTGCAGTAGTCTTTACATTAAAAATCTGGCATCATTATCTTTATGGAACAGAGTTCAAGGTCTTGAGCAACCATAAAAGTTTCAAGTACCTAATGGATCAAAAAGAGCTAAACATGAGACAGAGACGTTGGAAGGAGTTTCTTAAAGATTATAATTTTGAATTTAAATATCATCCGGGGAAAGCAAATGTGGTAACAGATGCTTTTAGTCGCAAGACCTTACATATAGCCTATTTAATGATTCGGGAGCATAGATTGATGAAATCTTTGGTTGAAACTTCTTTGGGTATGACTGAGTTCTCTTTGAATGGTCTTAATACTATGGTTATTTCTAATGAATTTTGGAAAGAGATACGAGATGCTCAGCTTCAAGATTCGATTTTGTTAAAAATAAGTCAAGACATCGAGAATGGTGAGATAATGGACTATTGATTTAGTGATGATGGGTATGTGGTTTTCAAGGATAGGGTGTGTATTCCTAATAATGAGTCTATTCGGAAGAAATTGTTGGATGAGGCGCATCGAAGTAGCTACACCCTTCATCCCAATGCTACTAAGATGTATCATGACATGCAGCGTCATTAGTGGTAGCTAGGCATGAAAAAGGATGTCACAGAGTATGTTAGTAAGTGTTTGACCTGTCAGAAGGTCAAAATAGAGCATCAAAAGCCATCAGGGTTATTACAGGCTTTGGAAATTCCTAAATGGAAATGGGAGAGTATTTCAATGAATTTTGTATATGGTTTGCCAAGGAGCCAGGCTAGTTTTGACTCTATCTGGGTAATTGTAGATCGTTTGACTAAGTCAGCACATTTCTTATCGGTCAAGACCACCTATACGGTTGATAGGTATGCTGAGATCTACATTAAGGAGATTGTGCGACTACATGGGGTACCGAGGGATATTGTTTCAGACCGTGATCCTCAATTTACATTGAATTTATGGCAAGCTATACAAAGGGCTATGGGCACAGATCTGAAGTTCAGTACGTCTTATCATCCACAAACGGATAGACAAACTGAGCGGACGATCCTGACATTAGAAGATATGTTGAGGTCATGTGCCCTAGAGCTTCAGGGAAGCTGGGATAAGCATTTGCCTCTAGCAGAGTTTGCTTATAATAACAGTTATCATGCCAGTATTCAGATGGCTCCTTATGAAGCATTATATGGAAGATGGTGCAGATCACCTCTCTGTTGGTATGAGTTGAGTGAGAGGACAATGATGGGACCGGATGTAGTAGATGAGACCATGAAAAAAATCAAATTGATCCAACAAAAGCTTCTTATGGCGCAGAGTAAACAGAAAAGTTATGCAGATAATCATCATAAGGATCTGTCTTTTAAGGTTGGGGATCATGTCTTTCTCAAGGTTTCCCCATTGACGGGCGTTGGACGCTCAATTCGGGCTAAAAAGTTATCTCCTCAATATATGGGTCCATTTGAGGTTTTGAAGAAAGTTGGGCCGGTGGCTTATCAGTTGGCATTGCCGCCTCAGTTAGCAGGTCTACACAATGTGTTTCATGTATCACAGTTGAAGAGGTACCAGCCAGACCTGTCGCATGTGATAGAACCTGAGGAGGTTGAAATTCAGGAGAATTTAACTGACCAAACTGAACTAGATTATATTATGGATGCTAAGGATAAGCAGCTCAGAAATAAGACAATCCGGTTGGTAAAAGTGATTTGGAAAGGGACAGCTCCGGGAGATGGAACCTGGGAGACTAAGGATCAAATGAGGAAAGAGTATCCATAGTTGTTTTCCTAGGTATGTTTATCTCTTTAGTTCATATATTAGCTTGGATTTTGGGGACAAAATTCTTTTTAAAGGAGGGGAGAATGTAACATCCTAAAAATTTCAAGACTCGAATTTATTTTAAAAATAAAATAAAATATCTATAATTAAATTGAAATTTAAAATAATTTGATAGAGGCCCAAAGTTTAAATTTTACTATGCAAAAGTTTGGTTTTATTTGATTTTTAACTATGGAAAAAATTACCAAAGTTGACCAGGCTTTGTGCAACAATTAAAAATGTTGGGCCATTTCTTGTAATTTTCTCCAAACTTTTAGATCAATAATTTAAAGACCAGAATGATTGCAAAAAACGCAGAAAATGAACAAGGAAAGAAATGCACAAATGGGGGAGAGAGAGAGAGGAAGAAGAGAGGAGGAAGAGAGGGAGTTAGGCTTGGATCTAGGAGTCTTTACGACCGTTGCGAGCTCAGCTACATGATAGGTAAACTCCCTACTTCAATCCTCTTCCCTTTCTCTTGATTTTCTTTAATTTTTAAAAGAGAAAATTTTTAGATTTTAATCCCAAAGGCTTTATTCTTGTAAGCTTTTGTTTCTTTGAATCCTAGGGAGCATATTTTGAGTTTCTATATAGTGACCTAATGTTTTGAGTGGATAATTGGATGAAAAAAGGTATTTTGAGCACAAAATAAACCCTGAGAAATTGGGTTTTTGCTCCTTAATAGTTTAAGCCTATTGATTTAGTTATAATTTTGCTATTTGAGCCCAATAAGATTTAAATTAAGGTTTGGTTTTCATTATAAGGGCTAATGGTAAAAGTTGGTGACACTAAGTAAAGGTTTTTAATTGATTAAAAAATTATATAAATTGGAAATTAGCCTAGTGATGGCTAATAAATGGTTTTGGTGGTTAAGTGATGCTATGTGAATGGTTGGTTTAATATATGGACCATTGGGATGGATTATGGCTCATAGACCCAAGTTGTGTGGTATGAGTTATAGTCTTCATTAATGCTATTTAACATGATAAGTGATATGGATCACTTATATGTTGTAGGGATTATTGGTGGAATTTGTTCGGAAGTTAAGGAACAAGCCAAGTTCTATTTTGTACAAAAGGAACCCTTTTGGTACCAAAAGGTTGAGGTAACAGGGGAATTTATATTTCTTATTACTTTGTTTTAGCTATTTTTGAATAAATATTACTAGCTATCATGCATTACATGTTTTAAAAGATTAAATATGCTTTATAAGGGGTTATGGGGTACTACTTTGATTATAGTGCAAATATGTTTTTTTAATTGTTAATAACAATGTTTTTATGGAAACGAGATTTATAAATGTTATACTACTTTAGATGTTGAATGGTCAATACTCAGGAAAGATAGACAAGAGTAAAAGGCATGATCTCGGTGGGAGTTCACCAATGAGAAGATGTGAATTTTTTATATTCTATGGCACACTTTCAGTACTCAGTGTTGTCTTACGTATTGTGGGCTTAGTGCACTAAAGTGGTTAGTGTATTGAGTGTTCGACACCTCTCAGTGGGGGAGAAATCTAACATATGAAGTGTGAAGGTTGAGTGCCTAGGCCAAGGTAGCCCTCACATGGAGAGTAAGTTGGGCTGGCTCTAGGAGGGAGTTAGTTTGACTGCTTAAGATTCACGTTGAAGGGGCATAGGAGGTTCGGTGGATTAGATCATGTCTTAGATTTTATTTTGTGCCTATGGAGATACAAGTAGTATAATGTTTACCTACAAGTTAAAGAGTGCCAGGGGCATTATGTTGGTCATGAAAGGCCATACCGACCTAGGTCATGCATTCATACATTTTAAATGGCTAAATTATATATTATGTTGAATTTATTATTCGTTTATTTGATTATGTCTTACTTTGTAATAATCAATGTAGATTTCTCTGTTACTGAGACTGTGGTTGTCTCACCCCTTTCTTTGCAATATTCTAGGTCCAGGCGAAGGATCCAGTGGTGGACGGGGAAAGGAGCAAAGCTAGGGGTTTGCTTGTGATTTGTAAAGAAGTGCATCCCCTTTCTTTTGAGCAAATATATTGTAATGTATTTAGGATTAGGGTGCCAGTAGGATATGATTATGTATGTGTGTGTGAATATGTGTGGATTGTGTGCTTGTGTATGAATTTTTGTCTGTTTGGAGACTTGTGGTTGGGAAACTTAGTTATGGTGTGTGGTTTTGATGGATTTACTTAGTAGACCAAGTTTCTATTACAAGCAGATATTTATTTTGATGTGTGTGTGTGTGTGTGTGTGATTCTATAAGCAATTGTAAAGTGGTTGCATTGCAAATGGTATGCTATGGGAAAACATATACCTTGGATAAAGAGAGTGGGTGCGTGGGCCCCACAAGGAGCTTTGAGCCAAGTAAATATGTTTAGCATATGTATTTATATAAATACATGGTATTTAGATTGATTTGTGACCACTCTTGTATGATTTGTGCATTTTGGAGGTTTAGGGTCCATTTTGGGAAATGACACCCGGGTGGTCAAATTTTAATGTATGGGGGTTTTCTATCATTTGAATGTTCTATCAGGTGTTTTTTTTAGTCTTATTTGATACGTCCAAAGTGTTTCCACAAGTTTGTGACCATTAGGATGAATTTGGAAAATTTTGAAAATAGTTTTTTATCAAAAAGCTGCACTTTTACATCTGGGTGTCCAAATCTTAATCCGACCGTTGGATTTCTCTAAAATTTGGGTCACAAGTAAAATCTTTTATAAGCTTCGTGTGGGATTTGAAATCATATTGATTGGATATTGAATGGAAAAACGGCGCACTCCAGAATTTGGTCTGGAGGTGCTGTCATGACAGTATTTCATTGCTGTCATGACAGCTATAGTAATGATATTGTAACCTGCATAAAATTTAATCCGTCTGTTGGATCTTTTCAAAATTTGGTATACTAATAGTATTCTTTAAAATTGACATGTGAGCTTTAGAATCACTCCGATCGGAAGTCGGATGATGAAATGGTGTACTCCGCAAGTTAGTCCGGAAGTGCTGTCATGACAGCTAAAGTGACCAAATTTATAACATGTTCAATTTTTAATCCAACCGTTGGATATTTTTGAAATTTAGTACACTTATAGTACCCTTTGAATGTGACGTGTGAGCTTTAAAATTTCTTCGATCGAAGATCGGAAGATAGAACGATGTCTCCCTGAAGTTGACTCGGGAGGGCTATCATAACAGCATTAAATTGCTGTCATGACAGCATATTTTTACCCTTCTTTTGTCTAACTTGCTTCCATGCGCTATAGGTAGAACCTATAACATTTTTTAAAGGCTTTAAATGTTTAATTTGAAATTGTGTATTTGCTTAGCGATTTAAATGATTTGTTTCTTAAGTTGGTTTTAGGATTAATTCCTTAACCACACTTAGTTTATTTGAATTGTGTGATTTTTGGATAATACTCGGGGCAAATGTTACATATAAAATATCCAAATACAATATGAATAACATAGTGTTACCTTTATATACTCATCCTAAACAGCCTTTTCAACCGTAACACACTGTTTAGCTGGATCCTATTTAAATCTTGATGTGTTAGTACCATTAACCATGTCATTTACAACTTGCCAATTGACTTTTAATGTCTTCAAATGATATTGAATGTTAGGATAAATCTTGATTCCACAACCAGGGATCTTCTCATGCAACATAGCATGCAATTGCTTTAATACTCTAGACTTGAAACCATTATCAGCAAGTAAACCTCCTTCATGAATTTGTAAGAAGGAAGCAACAAGTACGTCCTCCTCCTCAGGTGTTCATGCATGAAACTTTTGTTTTGTTGAGGTCTCCTCTACCATTATCTACATTAAAACACAATAAAACAATGAATAATAATTAGAGTATATCATATATAATTCATAGTTAAAACCTATACAAAGCATAGAACAAAAAAGTATAGAACATAAATGGCAATATGGTACACAAATTTTATATAATCAATATTTAGACTTGCAAATATATAACAACAAATATTTCAAATAACACTGATACAAAGTATTTACAATATAAATGATAGTATTGCTACTATATATATATAATATGAAGTCATTACACTTCCATTATATTGATTAACATTCATCTATTATCCCTACGGCTTATGAAATCTATAAACATCTGATAAGCCAAACTCTCACGAAAGTTGCTCCATGCATCTGATGGCTCAATTGTCAAAACAGGAGAAGGATCTATGTTAGAGCTATTTGTATCTAATTCTTCAAACCCATCCTCGAGGGGATCCAATCCTTATTGATGAATCAAATTATGTAAAAGGCAACAAGCTATCATAATTTGATTATGAGTTCAAATTAGGCAGAATGATGGACTTCTAAAAATAGGCCAACGTAATTTTAACATCCTAAAGCAATGCTCGATGACATTACGAGCTGATGCATGCCTCATATTAAAGCATTCACGAGCACTAATAGGGTGTCTTCCATCTCTCTATTCACTTAAATGGTAACATTGTCCTTGATATGGTGCAAGGAATCCCTCACAATTTGTGTACCCCACATCAACCAAGTAGTATTGCCCTACATTTATATACAAGAAATTTTCGATAGCAATTGATAGCAAATAATAATACTGGATAAATTATTGCCATTACCAAACCTTGAGGCACTTTGAAGCTTTCATTCCTTCTATGAATTGCATCTCTTAAAACTCTCCCATCAGCAGCTAAGCCTTCCCAACCAGTGAGCGCATATATAAATTGTGCATTAAGGGAGCAGACACCTAGCACATTAGTAGTTATATCTCCCTTTCTATTCCTATATCTTGCTTTATCTGTAATGGGGACTTTTACTTTAATATGGCTACCTAAATAATTATGCAAAAAACAAATAAATAGTTATATAAATGCATTTAAATGAATTATAAAACTATTATAATTATATAATAAATGATACTATAACTTGAACCACTTTCATTTCTTATCTTCTAAGCCCTCTAGAATTCGTTTGGGTTTCTTAAATAGATCCTCTCTTAAGCGCATTGTGGCAATCAAAACATTATTGAAATATCGACTTATAATTTCACCGGACCTCCCAAAATATAATTATATAACTCTATTATTCACATGATGTGCAAGGATGTGGAGAAACATTGCAACTTTTTCATCAACCAACATTTTTTTGGTTGGTTTTAAACCTCCTTTTATATCAAGCATAAGATATAACTTACCAAAAGTAGCCCTATTCATTCTAATTTGATTAAAACAGGTTGTATCACTATT
This sequence comes from Prosopis cineraria, assembly GCF_029017545.1. NCBI lineage: Eukaryota > Viridiplantae > Streptophyta > Magnoliopsida > Fabales > Fabaceae > Prosopis > Prosopis cineraria. The sequence continues at coordinate 3,101,567 of NW_026555334.1, forward strand.
GTAAATAAAATTTCAAAGGCAAAGCCTCCTAGCATGAAAGTCCAAAGTATGGCTTATGACTAATTTGTCGCCTATGTAGAGCAGTAGCAATACAAACAGTCATAAAACATTAGTTCATAGCAAATAAAACATGTAACCACCAAAGCAACAGATGCACAATCAATGAGCTTGTATTAAGATCCATAACTGTATATAAGTATATAAGAATAAATTCACATATGGTCATAACAACTATAAAAAGATAAGACACAACCTTTTATATTGTATTACAATAGTATTTAAGTAAAAATTAAAAAAAATTAGGTTATTTCATTTTGTTCCCTCTTTTTCACTAGACATGTAAACAACAATGCTATATATCTGAATAAAAATTTCACCTCATTATTTTGACAAAGATTAAAAATGGGCAAAAGCTATGCAGCAGCAAACAAGGGACTTTCAATTTCCAAACTCCAAACCACAGCATAATCTGACTCTACTATTATGTTATGCAGGCTATCATGTTACTTTGTTTTTAGGTAGCAATTGGCATCAATGGCAAATTATAAATCAATAAAAGGAGAGTTGGCATTATGCATGTCATGAAAATCTGTGATAACAAAATACATAAAACATGTAAAATAGAGGTCTTAAATATAAAGATTAGAGACAACTAGAAGGAGAGAATCACTCTTATGCCAGCCTAAAGTCGCAAGGACCAAAAACCAAATCAAGGTGGCCTCCATGGACGTGATTTCTCTAGCCACTTGACTGATAACAGATACCATTATTTAACATCCTTGACCAAGACTAAAACATGTGCTACTGCATTAATTTGTACAACATCACTACCCTTGCTGACCACACTAATTTGCAAAGGAAAAGTTGACTTTAGCAACCCATTTGGAAGATCAATCGTTATAATAAGATTTTGACAGCATAGTACATGGGCTATTTCAGGAAATGGCATATGCATATAAATGGTGCAAATTTGCCATAAGTGGGGTACTGAAGGTATCTCATTGCATTAATAGAATTCTGCTATTAACTGCACAAAGAAACCCATAATTCATCTTGGACGAATCAAAAATAAAAACTTGGATGAATCAAAAAGAAAAACAAAGTTCTTGGTTATATCTCATTGTATCTTGGAGTACTGAAAGTATCTCATTGCTTTAGGATATGTAATAAAGTTCTTTATTTAATAGAATAAGAAGCTTTCAAAACTTGGACAAATCAAAAAGAAAAAAAAGATTTTTCAAATACTAGAAGAACATCTGTCGGTGTTGAACCGAAGAACACTCACCTTTAAATACTTCTCCATCACACCGTCAGCTTTGCTCTGTCTCGTCGTCCGCTTCAATTTGTCTCATCATCTACTTTGCTCTATCTTTCTCCTTGACAAGTTGTGCTAGCTGTAATCTCTGCTCTCCATCGATCTATCCCAAAAAATTATATGGTGTTAAGGTTCTCATTTTAGTTTACTGATTGACGAAGGGGCAAATCTGTTAAATAATTTTATAACTGAGGTTATTTTTGTCTGAAGAAATTCACTTCCATAGAACCCATCTCATTTCTATGGGCTTTATTATGGAACCCAATTTAACCTATTTTGATGGATTTCATTTCAACATGAAAATCTATTTCATGCATACCAAACAAAAAAAAATGTGAATTGCAATTTCATTTTCATTTCCATGTCTCCATTTTCAGCATATCAAATGGGGCATAACATATTTACCTTCACACAATTCCATTATGGTGGGGCCACCAATTTCCACTCACATTTAAATTGAAGGAAAAAATATTAAAAATATAACTTTTAGGCTCTAAAATTTTTCGTAGTTATCAATTTAATCCCTAAACTTTGATTCAAAAAAAAAAACTCAGTCCACATAATTTCTTACTTGAAACAATTTAGTCTCTATGATTTTTGATTTAATACAACTCGATTTCTATAATTCCTTAACCCGATAAATTATAAAAATTAAGTTGTACTAAATTATATTAAAATTCAATAACTAAATTGATAATTGAAAAAAAAATTAGGGATTAAAAATTATATTATTTCAAGAAAATTACAAAACCAAGCTAGTTACTGATTTGATTTATTTATATTTTTTCATTATATTTTTGGTATTGGCACAAATCAATCAACTAGCACACTTTTGCGGTTACAATCACTCGAGCGACATTGACAATTCATAATCTACTAACAGCATGTTGTCTATGTACATCACGATAGCATCTTCAACAGTACCAACAACAATTTTTTTAAATATTCCTATTGGGTCATATTTGAGCATTATAAAACCTATTCTTTCAAAAACATTTTAAATATTTATACGAACTTAAACTTAAGATCTCATTATTTAAGCGGTCATAATTTATTTCATTAGAACCAACTCTTGTTAATAAAGTACCAACAGCAATACCACAAAAACAATCTAACAATAAATGAGGTTTTAACTGTCCCAAATAATGAAACTAATACGCTTACCCCATTACAATAGAATAATGATGTTAAGGAGTTAGGACCCAAAAAAATATCACATCATAGATAAAAAAATTTATACAATATTTTATTGTTTTGAAAAATAATATCAGGCCATAGGTAAAATTATTAACGAAATTATTAAAAAAAGTTAATAATTTTATTATTTTTCGATCCTAACCTAAATGACAATTGATACGAGATCCAAAAAGTTAAAAAATGATTAATAATTTTATTGTTTTATCGAGCCATCTAAAAAAGACTTCTATTGTTTTTTAAATTTTCCATTCCGGACCTAAATGACAATTGAGATGAGATCCAACATGTTTTTGTTGTGTTTAATAATTGGGAGAATGAGAGGAGATTTTCAATTAATTTAAATTAGGTTTTAAGTTTTAAATTTTAAGAATTTACAAGTTTGACTTTTGATTTTGCAATTTCATGATGATAAATCTGTAACTTGTAGTCCAAATTTTAACAAGAAAAATAAATTTATTTATTCTTCAACCATGCTAAAATTAAAAAAAATAAATTATAAATTTATCATAATAAAATTATAAAATTAAAAGACGAACTTGTAAATTTTTAGAATTTAAAATTTGGGACCTTACTTAAATTAATTAGTCCTTTTAACATCTCTTTATCATTCTCCCCTAATAATTCCAAGCATGGTCATGGTAATGGAATGAGTGAGTAGGTTCTTTCATATCTAGTCAAAAACTCCCTTTATTCTAAATTATAAGATACTTTTAAATAAAATCTCACATATTAATAAACCTTATTAAATACACTTAATAATTTTATCTTTTCAAAATAAAAATATAAACTTCTCAAAATATTCAAAATATTAAAAAGAGAAGGAACATGAATTAATTATCGAGAGAAAAAAGGTAAAATTGAAATTGATGCATTTAATAAAATATTAATCTACTCAAAATATTTTATATTTTGAAATGAAGAAACTCTTTTAAAAATGCTCTCTAATTTGAGACGAAATGAATACTATTTATTATATTCATTGTGATTGTTTTCTCTTTTTCTATTCTTGATCATTTCGGACTCCTTATGTTTTGGTCTCAGGCTATACTTATTTATTGGTTATTCTCTTAATGGCGATTTGAGGGAGTTAATAATTAAGGCAGTTGGATTAAATTTTCTTCAATGCAAATGTTGTTGACAAATTAATGTTTTTGATGTAAAGAGTATCTAGATGTAATATATCTAGATGTAATACAAAAACACTTTTGTTATATTATCTCTTATTTTATTTTTAAGAAAAAAAATTATTTTTGCTCTATTTGGTTTATTTGTTTAAAATTAAAAAATAAGCAATTTTTAGATAATTTAGAGATTTCATAAAAAGAGGTTTATTTTGTAAAAATTTTATAAAAAATAGATATTATTTTCTGTTTGGTTACAATAATAAAAAAGTGATTAATAATTAGTTATTTTAAAATTTCGTGATATCTTTTTTTATTTTATAAAAATAATTTATCATTATATTATTTTGAAATTTATAATATCATTGCATATCCTGTCACTTTAAAACACTTTCTATCATTTACCACATTCGATTATTTTCATAAACAACCCAAAGTGACTTCTTAAAATAATCAAAAATATTCTTTTTTTTCAAATTATGGTTATTTTTAAAAGTTTAAATAAACATAATAAAACTCACAAAATAAATTTTTAAAAAAATAAGTTATTTTTCATAAAATAATCTAAACAAATGGGCTCTTTATAAGTCATGTTATTAAATTTTTACTCTATCTTTATTGAATTGAGAATTAATATTAATAAGATGTAAATACAAATTGATTTTGACATTGATGATGATAGAGAAATAAGAGATAAGAAATTTAATATATATTCTATTTAAAAAATAAAATTATTAAAAATAATGACATAAAGTATTATTTGATTGAATTGATTTAATTTCATTGGATAAAATATGAAAGACGTGGCGCACTGTATTCATACAAGAATTCCTCAACTAATTTAGCTATGTTTAACATATACTTTTAATGTTTGTATATTGGTTTATAATTTTATAAAATTTGAAGATCACTTATATTTTTTTTAGATCATCAATTTATAATAACATGTGAAAAGTAATTGAAAATATAAACACTCACTCACACACACAATCTGTATAAAATTTTTCTCAAAAATAATATAAATAATATATTTGATATACAAAGACATTTTGTATTTTGAAATACTATTATACATAATTAAATAATATTTTTAAGTTATAAATTATTTTTAAGATAGTAATTATAAAGAATATAATAAAATTAAATTTATATGCATGTATGTATGTATGTACTTTTTTAAAAAAAAAAATTTAACCCCCTCAACTTCTAAGGCTAGTTCTGCTTCTAGGGTATCCAAAAAAAAAAAAGAGAACTATTTCTTGACTTCAAGGTAGGAACATACTGCACATAGCAAGCTTGAGGCAGCAAAGAGAAATTTTAGACTCAAACCATTTCTCTTATAGATGCAATACTAAAGAGACAGCCATGCATATCATCCAAGGCTATAAGATTTCTTGGAAAACAGACTGTAAAACTAGAATTTTGGAGTGATTTCATGCAGAATGATTACTTGGAATGTATCGGATAGAACTCAAGGAAAGAACCAAGTTATGAGACATCTAAAAGGCACCATTTCAGCTTCTTTTGCTAGACTAAATCTTCTTTAATAACTTTTTATATAGTTTATATTATACATAGACGTATGTGTAATGACCATATCAGCATTGTTATCATGAGCCATCTTGTAAACACTCAGAATATTTTTTTTAATACTTAGTCAATATAAAACTTTGTTTAGCTTGACTATTTTGTTTGGGATCTTTTGAATAGGTAAAGAGCCAACTTTCTCAACACTTGGTTTAGCACAACTACCAACAATACTTTTAACATTAATAGAAGCATCCATGAGGTTATCTAGGTAAATGGCATCATTAGTAACATGAATTGTGGCTCTACTATCTAAATATCAAGTATCATCATTTATTGTCTCCAGTGTTGCCATAAAAGCAACATTGACAGCAAAATCAGAGTTGTTAGCATCTGCATAAGAGTTAGAACTCTTATTTCTAAGGATAACAAATGTTCTATCATATCTATAATGGCATTTCTCAACTTTATGCCCATATTTCTCACAGAGTTGACACTTGGGCTTATCATTGTTCTTATTTCCATAGTAGTTGCCATAGTTGTTTCTACCACGGCCACATGTTCCACAAGAGCCTTTTCTACCATGCTAGCCGCCTCTAGAACTAGATGAATCAGTAGCTCAGGCATAGTTCAAAAATTGACTAGATAGAATAAGTTGAGAAAATTGATTTAGTTGTTCCAATCTGCTATCAAAAGTGAGAAGAGATGCTTGAAACTCAATCCAGCTCAGAGTTTCAATAGAATGTTTAACCATTATAGGGTTATATTTTGCATCCAAACCAGCAAGGGTTTGAATGATTAAATCAGCTTGAGGAATAGGATTACTTGAAACTGCTAGTTACTCAACGATACTCTTCATTTTTTAGAGATATGAGTCCATAGTCATAGACCCTTTGCGAGTTCTTTGTAGTTCATAATGTAAGAGAAGAACATGTGCCTTTGTTTGTGCTCCAGTAAGCTATTTGGCTGCGAGCTAGAGTCTTGCTAAGGACAATACGTGAGTCATTTGAGACAAAACATCTAGTGAAATAGTATTAAGTAGCCACCCAAACAAAATCTGATCTGTAGCAACCCAATCTTCAAACTCGACATTAATCTTCATAGCATTTTCAATGTTGATATATTGACGAGGACAAGCTTTAGTTCCATTAGTAAATCCCTTAAGTTTAAACCCTTTAATGATTGGTAATCCATGCATTTGCCAAATAGTGAAGTTTGTTCTATCCAGCTTGACAGAACAAGTTTGACTGAGAGGGCCAGTAACACCATTGAGCTTAGGTAGGTTAGTTGCAGTGAGAAGAGTGGCAGAGGTTGAGTCAGATAAGGTAGAAGAACCAGTATTTGAAGGAGATAAGGCCATGGTTCTGATACCAAAATAATTTTAGTGATAAAATATTGTCTATTGATGATGGATACCAGACTAGGTATATACACAAGCTTTTATAGTGTTACACGTAACCCTAATTTAACACTAGAAGGGCCACTTACAAGGAATTGTAATACACAGACAAATGTAAGAAATACAAATTAAATGGGCTGTCTGTTAGTGGTCTTTATTGTGTTTCTTTTAGACTTAACTTTAGTGGATATAAGTTGCAAGTGGGCCTTAGTCTTCACAATATGAATGTGAACAAATATATAGATGTTTTGTTATGTTTGTATAAGTTTCACCTTTTACCTTGTTTCCCTTACTTTTTAAATTTTTGGGGAGCCTATGCGATATCATATCATTGCTTTGAAGAAAGAGAGAACTACTACCAAATACAATCTTGCCTTCTTTTGATGGCCATGAAGCACAATCTCACCTTTACTTCCAGACTACTCCTTTTCTTGACAAATTCCTTCATTTGTATAGTTTCTAATCTTTTTGGTACATTTCATTATCTTCTCCTGCAAAAGAACAAAAGGACATGGTCTGTCCCTCTGTTTGCTTTTCTTTTTTAATTTGAACTCAATTTTTTTTTATTTTTAAATATTTTGATAGCATTTTTTTCCATAAATATTACATACGAATTGTCTAAATTTAAGATGAGCAATCTTTTTTTTGTTTAAGAAAAACAAATTTAAGAAAAACAAAGGAAAGTGAATAGATTTCATACAAAATAATATTTTATCATAATTATTGAAAGTGTAAAGAATGTTTTTTTTTAAATGAAGATAGAGAATCATTTTAAATTTTAAAAAAATAAAACTAAATAATTTTATTAGAGAGATTGACAAGTAAAGCCCACCCAAATAGTTAAATGACCAAAGAGTATCACAAAATGCAATAATCATTTTGAAGTCCTTAAAGGCTTATCTGACATAATTTTTTGGTGAAATTACATTTATGACCCTCTGAAAAATCATAGAAAAAAGTTAGTCATTATTTATCACACAATTTTAATCATTTCCCCGCTGAAGTAATCATTTCCTTACGCAAAGTAGGCACTAATTTACAAACCCTTACACTAAACTAATAAAAAAAGTCACAAAAAATTGGTTGTACTTTGCGACTTAAATTTAGTCATTTTACCTTTGAAGTAGTCATTTCCCTATGTGAGGAGTCACTAACCTTAAGATCCTTACACTTAATTGATAAAAATAGTTATAGAAAATTAGTTATCATTTGCTACTCAATTTTAATCAAGAGACTAATTGAAGTAGTTATTTTTTCATTTAACTACACTTTTGACTGATTAAAATACTTGCAAAAAAGTTGTCTTTTGCTATTCAATTCTAATCAATGGCTAGTCATTTTTTCCTATGAAATAGTCACTCGATTTAGGTCATTGACTAGTATTGAGTAGTAAATTACAACTAACTTTCTCTAATATTTTTGTACCAATCAATTGAATCAAGTGCAGGGGCTTGTAGGCTAGTGATTATTTCAAATGTAGAAATAACTAAACTAAAATTAAGTAGCAAGTGATAACCGACACTCTTTCAATTATTATGCAACAGATTAAAAATGTAATTTGGCAAAAAAAATTATGTCAAATAAGTTTATAAGGATTTCAAAATAATTATATCATATTTTTTGTCATTTGTTTATTTGGGTGAGATTTATTTGTCATCCTCCAACTCACTTATAAATTTTCAGGCAAAAAAGTACTCAATTTTAATTTCTTTTAAAATCAATATATTTATGTATTAACAAAATTTCTGACAAGTCACTTGGAAAATACAATCACATTGAAAAATGCAACTTGTAATATGAAATTCCACCTTCCCTCTAATCCATCTAACCAATCCATGCGCGCTAGGCAATTTTTTATTTTTTTGTGTGATACACGATAAGCAACTTTAATCCATTAGGGGCCCATTGCAATTTCAACTTCCACAATGAGCAAATCAAGACATGTTTATTGGCCAAATATATTTTGTTCGCAGATTTCATGATAATTGCTTCCCACCTCAGCAAGACAGTAACCAACCCCAATGGAATATTTTTTATACAAAAAGTAAGAATATTTTAATTTTCAAAGGAATTCATAATTATTTCACTTATATATTTATTTGTTCTTTATTCTCCACTTTTTGTTCAACTTAAAATGTGTCGTAATCAGGCCCCTCCTGGATTCGAGAGGCCGTAGGCCACTAACTACTAAGCCGAATCAGTATTATCACATGTATTTGTATTAATTAATACCATGAAATATAAAATATGCTTTGATTCTGATGATATTAAACGGTAAATAATTTTATAAAAATATGTGTTTTATTTTTTTCTTTAACTTATCAGCTTCGCTTTTTTTTGGACATTGACTTGGCTAATATAAAATAATATATTTAAAAAATGTGAATCATATAATACTCCCTCCAGTCTTTTTTATATGTGTTTAAGATATTGGGCACGTGTTTTGGAAAAAAAATTATATTATTTTTATTTTGCATAGGTATTTTTTTAGTAGAGATAATCTTTGTTTGAGATATGGAGTAATACTAAATATGAGTATCCCATTTTCATCAAAAATTTCAATTATACTCCTGTTAATTAAAGAAAGATGATTAGTTATCTTATTATTTGCGTGATTTTTTTTTTAAGTTAAAGAGTAAAACTATATTATTTGATCTTTTGTTTGATACTTTATAACTAGGACCAGTTTTTATTTGTGTAAAACACTTTATAAAGAGAACTAAAGTAATATATTTTGGTTTTATAAATATTTAATTTTATGTTAAAATTTGCAGAAACTGTTGGACATTAATATATAATGATACAAAATATAGTAAAAATTAAACTATTTATTAACTATGAACAGCAATGCTTGCCGAAACTTTGTACAAATAATTAGCTCACAATCTAGTTATTAAAATAAAGAACAAATTACATAAAATTGCCCAAATTTTATTAAAATAACATGATTTAATATGATATGTACAAAAATTTTGAACATAAAAAACACCAAGGAATCTTGTAAAATTCAAAGGTCGACCTCGTAACCTACTTTTTCAATTTATTCCTCTTCTTTTTTTATTTCTTTTGATAAAATACTTTTTCATGTTATTCGGTTACAAAGCATGAGGATCTCTATTTCTTTACCCCAAAAACTGTTTTTATATCATTTTTATTCTATTTTATTCACATAGAAAATAATTTGTTTTTTTCTTTTGTATGCTGTAATGGATATGTGCTTGTCAGTGTGTGGAGAATGTTTAAGTATCAAAAGATAAAATTAACGATATTTTTTTCGTTAAAAAATATAAAATATTTTTTAAAAAGTTATATGTTTAAAAATATAAAGTATTTTTAATGTTTCAAAATATAATCATTGTATTTTTTTTAAAGTGTCTTTAATGATATTTATTTTAGGGTGAAATACTCTATTAATTAAAAGTAAATATGGTAAGATGGTGTTAGTTTAAAAATAAGTAACTACTTTATTAATGGTGAGATTTGGTTAAAAATAACTTATATTTTTGAACAGAGAGAATAATTAGATCCCAAAAAAATTCTGAGAAATGAATTATAAATATTTATTTAGGTAATTAAGATGCCTAAATTTAGGTTTTTAAATCAATGTTTATAAATCATTTTAAAAAAAATTATCGAATGCCTAATTGTCATTTTCTACACACATATGTATAGTATATATAATATCACGATTAATATAGCACAAAGGGGTACAAACTTGGCCAACAGGAAAGTAGAGAAATTATTATATAGATACGATACAGCATATCATTTATATATTATATAATAAAAATATGTTATGATAGATGGTTATAAATATAAATTAATTTTGTTATTGATAAAATAAAAAAATGTAAGAAATTAAAGAGGCATTCTATTTTAAAAATAAAGTTATTAAAAACAATGACACATAAAATTTTATTTGATTGAATTAATATAATTTCATTAGAATGAATATGAATAACATGATGTATTGAGTTCATATAAAAAATTTTGAGAAGAGTATTGAAACTAGGAAAGGTCGAAAGAAATCACCCAATATGCTTCAAAAGGCAGCAGTGGTGGCAAGTTGCAATGAACGTCCAAAATGTGACAAAAGGAAAGCTTCAAAGATGAAATATAGATGAAGACATTCTTGAGCTACAAGCGAGTTTATTGCTCACAAAAGGTATAAACTTTTATATGCTCATTGTGAGCAGATGTCTTGCACATATTTTTTGGCTAAGATAACTCAGGATTCTAACAAGTGTTTGTTTTTTTTAATTTTTAAAGATATTCTTAGAGGCTATGATATTTTTATTTTGTGTGAATATGGACCATAGGGGCAATAGCAATCCCTTGTTGACCTCATATTTCAAATAAAAGTTATGATAACATATCTCACATATAATAAGAAAATGGCAAAACTTATGTATTTAGCATTATGTACTTAACAGTAACAGAGTTAGGACCATAAATTAGGGGGTGTGAAATAATTTAATAAAAAATAATACTTTTAAAAAAAATCGTAATTGTGCTAGGACTAAAATTGTAATAACATAAATAATGTTATCATCATTTTCATTTTAAAAAAATTATATTGAATAGATTGATATAATCTTTTATTATAAATATGTTTTTCATATCTTATATAAATAATTAAAATATCATATATCTAATAAATTTTTGAGTATAAATATTTTTTATTTAATTCAGAGGGTGCAAAATATTAAAAGTAAGGGTGCAAAGTTGTAAATTTTATATATTCTATTTATAATTTTTTTAAAGTGAGGAGGTGCATTTGCACTCTTAACTCAATGTAGCTCTGCCAATGCTTAATATATTTTTTATTTAATTAAATTAAGATATATAAATTTTAATATATTGATAATACTAATAACAAAAAATTATTATAGAATAAATAATTTAAAAAAGATACATATATCTTGATTTAGTTGAAAATAAATATATTTAGTACATAAGTTTTTCCCTAGCTAAAGTTACTCGATTTTTCTCATTAATTTTTTTAAATTGATTTTTTTAAAAATTTACCTAAATAATTAACCTTTCCCTCCCTATGTTAATTGTCCATAATTTCTAAAATAAGCATTGTTTAATGATATTAAACAGCAAATGGACAACCAAAGGAAAGATTTGGGCAATCCTCCAAATCGTGTCCCCACAATTCACAAGGAGGAGAAGTAGGCATATGCTGGGCCTATAATGTACCCTTAATTGGCAAAGAATCATTAATTAATTATTTCCACAATACGGAATCTGTATCTTCCAAGTAAAAACATCCAACCTAGGGGGTCAATATTGTCTTGCATTGCCACGTATATACCAAATGTAAGTACATGCATCATCAACAACCTTATATGGTCCAAAACTGTTCAATTTGCTCATTACTTGAAACAAATAAAAAAACAAAAAACAAAGATATATACAGTTGAGATGTTTCCCCAATGAGATATAAAGAGCATATTCCTCCAACACTAGAGTACAATCTCTTCAAGGTATTGAGGGTAAAAGATAAATTTCTTCTAACTAATTTTTTACACATATAAAAGTTAGTACGCAAACCATCAATTATTTATACAAATAATGAGAACCCTTATCACTTATATTAACTTGAGTTAGTTATATAATTGCTATTGTGGGTGGGTCATATGTAAGAAAATAATGCTACTACATTGGCCACTAAAGGTGGTGTGATGATATAAAGGGATATTTGTCTTTGCCATGTTCTTCCATAGACAAGACATTGATGATTGATAAGAAAATTTGAGCAACTGGACGGTATTTTAATGATAGAACTTGACTAGAAAGGAAGTCCAATGCTAGCAAGGCTTCATTGATTTAGAAGGACAATCGTTAATTAATGACATAAGATTATTATAAGTAGGATTGAATTTGTGATCTCTCATTTATTAGAGAGTTTTAACTTTATATATATTACTATATATGGCTGGTTATTGTTTCATTAAATTATGAAGTCTTTTGAAAACCTAAGACTCCACGTTAGCATGTGGTAAGCACAAAGAATTAATGCCAATTCTTTAGATAGATCCTAGGTTTATGGTGATTGTAGCCTAAAAAGAAGGCCAACTTGATATGAATATAAGGACAATACTTACTTTGACAAAAGCCATACGCTAAAAAGGTAAGAGAACACTAATTGCAGCACAGATTCAATTAAGCGCATGTTGGTATTCAGAAAAATAATTTTTAAAAAGAAAAAGGAAATCTATCTAAAAAGAAAATGAAATAGATATATCTAGAAAGAAAAAGAATGCACGCTTGGGAAATGTTTTGTTTGTAAGAAATTTTTGCATAAATTTTAAAATTATAAATGATTTCTAACATGTTAAAAAAACCTTGAGGAATGCATAATCCTTTAATTAGTATTTTTCTTATAAGTATTTTTTAAAATGTTATAATTTACCATCAATTTTATTATGTGTATATATGCATATTAATAATTAATAAGAAATTGATATATTCATAGATGATACGTTTTTTTGGGGCAAAACGTATAATGGTCATATCCAGAGCATTTGCATTTGATCTTATTCATAATTTTTTTGAGATTATTATTGAGAAAATGACAAAGAAAATACTCTCAAAATATTCAAATAACAATTAAGTATTATTAGTTCTTTAAGACTTGTCTTTCATTTTATTTTTGATGAAATGGCATATTTGTCTTTTGCTATCAGTGATTATTTTGTGTTGAAAAATGACTACTTTGATTTAATTATTGGTTAAAATAGAATAAAAAATAATTACTTTATTTATGTATATTTATTCATCAATCAAGTGCAATGAAAGTTTCATTTTCAGAAAGGAAATAATAATTTTCTAATCCTTTTATAAATAACAAATTTGTAGAAAAAGTTAGTCATTTTCTATTCCGTTATAATCAATAATCCAATCAAAATAATCATTTCTCAACATATAATATTTACTAATATTTAATAGTTACACTTTATTGATAAACAAATTTGCAGAAAAATAATTATTTTCTATTCCATTTTAATCAATAGCCTATTTAAAGTAATCATTTTTCCAATGCATAATAGGCACTAGAGGCAAAAATGTCATTTTATTGTCAAAAAAATCTCCAGAGACTCAATAATAATTATCACATTTTGCTGTTATCGTTTGCATATTTTGAAAGCATGTTTTTTTTGTCATCCTCCCATTATTGTTCTTTTGCAAAGAAACAAGATAACATGATAATGTTACTCAACTAAATCATACTTAGTTATTGATTAGCCATAGTCTTGACTAAGCTTTACAATATGCAAATATCAAGTTATTTTAAATGTCACCACTTTGTTGAAACAAAAGATGACAGAATCAGGTTTGGGACAATTTTGAAAGAGAAGTTAGCACCACTTGTTGTGAGCTTGACAATCCTCAATGCTGTTTCTAATTTCAAAAATATCTCAACAATCTCTCAAATATTGTACTTTAATTTTTTTCCCTGTAATATAATCCTTTGTTTTTATTTTAAAAAAAGATTGGAAAATATTGTAAAGTCTAATTCTTATTATTGGATTGATTCAGTTATAATTGGCTTTTCTAGTTTCAAGTGTAAGAGAAAATTTTCAATTTTCAATTTTCAACTATGGATATGTTATACACACACACAAATTAGAGGCAATATATATATATATATATATATATATAATTCTCACCACCCACATTTTCAATTCTAGATCTGTCCTTATAAATATGAACAAGAATTTCCTATAAGTGTGGGATTAGTGTACTGTTTTTTTTTTTATGCTGTACATTTTTTATAATTTATGAATAATATGATTGATTATGGTTTTAATATTATCAATCAAAAAATTCTTAATTTTTTCTTAATATAAAGAAAATTTAGAGCAATTAGTTTCAAAGAAAGGTAACATTAAAAAATTACATATTTTTTAAAATAATTTTAAGAGTATAATTATTCTTTCTTGATAAGCGTAACGTTAATTAAATTATTAAAAATAAGAGATAGTATATATAGAAAATTTTTAATAATGCACTCTTTTCCGTTGTGGCATTTAATTAAAATGGGAAAAAACTAATTTTTTTTACTATATTACATGGATTTTAGTATTTCTTTTAAAATGAGAGACCTATATTAAAGGAAAAATATTACTAATATTTAAATATTTATAAATTAAAAATTATAAATATCTTCAATTTATCAAAATATTGATTTGGATTTCGTAAACAGATTAAATCTACTTCCTCATGAAGCAATGATTACAACAGTTTAATCAATGCTCAAAAATATCGAAATATCAAAATATATTTTCTTCAAAAAATTCAAACAATCATCATTATTAAAACACCTTTTATGTTTGTTGTTCTCTCTAAAAAATATGAAATTTAATATTATATGAGTATTATATGATAAAATCTCATATATTCATAAGATGAAATTAAACTATTACACTATTATATGAGACACTTATTAAATAAATAGATTTAAACTACTAACGGGATCCAAATACCCAAAGTATAAGGTTTAGAGAAATTATTAGATGAACTGGATGTGCCACATTACATATGCCCAATAAAAACATGTCATATTATATTAGTTTAATCAAATAAAATCTTGTGTATTATTATTTTTAATAATTTTATCTTTTGAATGTACTTTCTCTTTAATTTCTTGACTTTTATTTCTAATATCATCATTCATCAATAACAAAAATTAATTTTATATTTATAATCACATGACATCACATTTTTTTATTGGATAAATTATAAATTATATGATATGCTAATCTATTTAAGAATCTCTCATAAGGTTTATTGTGTGCCCTCTCCATTTTAGGTAACCCTAATTAATTTAATTTATTGGTATCGATCCCCATGTGATGAATAATTAATTAACTAGCCTCTTTATTAGAGTGGCATGCTAATACCATTTTAAAATATTTTCAATTTCAATTCCCAGGCAATTATTGGATGTCTGCCCCAAAACTTAATAATAATAATAATAATAATAATAATAATAATATGTTATAAAATTAAGTAACTAGAAATAAAGATATTGAGAGAAGAAGTAGAGATAAGAGAATAAAAGAATTTCTTATAAATTATTGTATTATTCAATACAAATTACATGCCCTATTTATAGGTATAATCTTACACATCAAAGGTTACATAAATGATAAAAATAAATAAAGCGTAATCAACTCTCATGATGGTGGGAGTTTTATGGAAGAAGATGAAGATGAAGATGAAGAGGTGATAAAAATGGGCATCCACTATCCTTGCAATATTCATAACACTACCCCTTCAATGTCCATTATATAAGAATGTGCTTCATTAAAAACTTCAACTAAGGAAAAACCTAGCAAAAAAAAGAGAGTACATAATTCATTTATATATTATTCAATACTGCCTCATTAAAAACCTTGTTAGTAAAACCCAATGGAAAAAAACCTTAAACAAGGGAAAAAGAGTACATCACATATTAACTCCTGCTCTTGACAGTATCAATTGATATCTTTAAGTTTGCAAAATCTAATATCATGAACAAGCTTTTCAAATAATTTAGTGGGAAATGACTTGGTGAACATATCAGCTAGATTTTCTTTGAAATGAATTTGTTAGATATTAATTTCACCATTCTTTTGAAGATCATGAGTGAAAAAAATTAGTGAAATTTGTTTCGTTCTATCTTCTTCAATATATCCTTCTTTCAATTGGGCAATACAAGGAGTATTATCTTCATATATAATCATTGGGATCATTTTATTAGATGACAAACCATAAATAGCTCATTTATGATGGATTAATGATTTTAACCACATACATTATCGACTTGCTTCATGTACAGCTAGAATTTCTACATGATTAAATGAAGTGGTTGATATTGTCTGTTTCATAGATTGTCATAAAATGGCTATACCCCCACATATAAACAAATAACTTGTCTGTGATCTACCAACATGAGGATCAGATAAAAATCCAGTATCTACATAACCAATAAGGTCAACTTTAGATACTTTGGAATAAAACAATCCCATATCTATAGTACCTCTAAGATAATGAAAAATGTGCTTAAGACCATTCCAACGCCTTCGTGTTGGTGAAGAATTGTATCTCGCTAATAAGTTAACAACAAATGAGATATCAAGTCTCATGTGACTAGCAAGATGCATTAGTGCTCTAATTGCACTAAGATATAGTACTTTTGGGCCAAGTAGTTTTTCATCACATTTTTAAGATCTAAAAGGGTCTTTATCTACCTTCAATAATCTTATAACCATTGGGGTATATAACAGATGTGATATATCCATACAAAATCATTTTAAGACCTTTCTTGTATAAGTTTCTTCATATAGAAAAATCCCATTATTCATATATTCCATTTGCAATTCAAGGAAAAATTTTATTCTTCCTAAATCTTTCATTTTAAATTTTTTCTTTAAGCAATTAACAGCTTTTGAAAGCTCTTTAGGTGTTCTAATGATATCTATGTCATCAACATAAATAGCAATTATAGCAAACTTTTTTCCAGATCTTTTCATAAAAATACAAGGACAAATTGGATCATTTTTATATCCTTCTGTCAATAGATATTTACTAAGTTGATTATGCCACATACGCCCTGATTGTTTCAATCCCTATAAGGATTTATTTAACTTGATCGAATAATTTTCTCGAGAGCTTGAATTGTATGCTTCTGGCAATTTGAATCCTTCAAGGAGTTTATGTAAATGTCACTATCAAGTAAACCATACAAAAAAGCTGTAACAACATCTATTAGACGCAACGAGTCTTTCACTTATTGCTAAGCTAATTAAATATTGAAAAGTAGTTGCATCTACCACTGGTGAGTATGTTTCAACAAAATCAATTTCAAGCCTTTGTGTAAATCCTTGAGCCACAAGCCGTGCTTTATATCTTGCAATTCACCATTTTCATTTCTTTTTCGCACAAGAACCCATTTATATCTAACCGGCTTGACATCTTTAGGTGTACAGACTATAAGTCCAAAAACATTTCACTTTTCAAGTGATTTTTTTTAATACAAGGCCATGGTGAAAACCGTGCAAGAGACCAAAAATTAGGTTATGTCGGAAGCCATAAAGCTTCTACATTCAATGGGTGGTCTATCAAAGAAAGTAGTATCAAAATTATCCTCTGAAGCCATATGGGCGAGACAATCGGCACAACGGTTGGATTTTCAAGTGATTTTAATTCTGCCTCAATTGCATCTTTTCATTTTGGCCAATTCTCTCTTTGTTTGCATTCCTTAATGAACTTTTGTTTATGATCCTCGTTATCATTTATTACATCAAGCGCGACATTATATGCAAAAATATCATCAACGTTGACTTCATTCCGATCCCATTATATTCTATTCATAACATAATTTATTGAGATCTCATTATTTTCACACATTTTAGGTACCTGAGTTTCTTCTGAAATTGAAATATTAGTAGTGTCAAGTGACTCTTTATAAGTTACTAATTCTTCTTAATTATCCTTGATCTGACCATATGTGTTTCTAGCTCCCTTTTTTTTCAAAAATTTTTATCTTTGGAACCAATGGGCCTTCCACATTTTATGCGTGGTTTAGAATCATTTGCAATAACAAGCTGTCCAACTGAGACATTAATTCTAATTAGAGTATTAGCAACTAAAATGTGTGATTTAGTTACTTTCTTTAAGTTAGTAAATGCATTTGATAATTGATTTGCTAAATTTTATAAATGAATTATCTTTTAAATTTCTAGTTCATATTGCTTTGTACGAGAATCAAGACGAAATAATGATAATTCATTTCAACTAATTTCTTTTTCCAACTGCTAATTTTCTCCCCCTAATGTTAGGAAAATTGATTCATCAAAATGATAATCAACAAATCGAGCAGTAAATAAATCTCCTGTTAATGGTTCTAAATATTTAATTATAGATGAAGATTCATACCCAACGTATATTCCCATCCTTCTTTGAAGACCCATCTTAGTACATTATGGTGGAGCAATTGAAACATATACTAAACATCCAAAAATTCTTAGATGGGAAATATTAGGTATCTGACCAAAAATCAATTCTAAAGGAGAGCTCTTAAGATAACTTGTTGGCCTGATATGAATTAATGATGCTACATGTAAAATTGCATGCCCCAAGTAGAAATTGAGAGATTCAATGCATAAGTAATGGTTGTGCAATCAATTGTAAGCGTTTAATTAGTGATTCTACAAGTTCATTTTGTGTATGAACATGTGCTACAAGATGTTCAACATTAATTTCAAGAGACATGCAATATTCATTAAAAGCTTGTGAAGTGAATTCACTAGCATTATCTAGACGTATATTAATAAGATAATTAGGAAAGTGTGCCCTTAATCTAAGAAGTTGAGCAAGCAATCTTGTGCTAGGTTACGAGAAGATAACAAGCAAACATGCGACCATTTTGTTGATGCATCAATTAAAACCATAAAGTACTTAAATGGTCCGTATGATGGTGTATAGGCCCACAAATATCACCTTATATGTGTTCTAGAAATGTGAGAGACTCACTTTCTATTTTTGTTGGTGATGGTTAAATAATTAACTATCCTTTAGAACATGTATCACATGAAAAATCATGGGATTATGGAATCTGTTGACCTTTTAATGAATGTCCACATGATTTTTCGATTATCTTTCGCATCATAATTGACCCGAAATAGCCTAACCAGTCATGCCAAACATTGAATTTATTACCATTTGTAAAATTCTAGTTTACAATAACATGTATTTCAATTGTATTAATAAATGTGTAATACAAGCCAGAGGAAAAGGTAGGTAATTTTTCTAGGATGCACTTTTTATCATAAATTAAATTCGTGATAATAAGATATTCTTTATTTTCTTCATTTGTTATCTCAATATGGTATCCATTTTTGCAGATATCCTTAAAACTCAATAAATTTCTACTAGATTTAGTAGAATAAAATGCACCATCAACGTATAATTTAGTTCCTTCAAGTAACAATATATTAGCTCTTCCAAAGCTATTAATCATCTTTATACTTTCAAATATAATTTGAACATTGACTTCTTGCATTACCAAAAAAGAAAAATATTTTTTATTTTTTAGTATTGCATGAGTTGTTGCACTATTGACAAGACACATATCTCCATTATTGTCGTTGGTACCAATCAGATGAATACTCATTCTT
Organism: Prosopis cineraria; assembly: GCF_029017545.1. Classification (NCBI taxonomy): domain Eukaryota; kingdom Viridiplantae; phylum Streptophyta; class Magnoliopsida; order Fabales; family Fabaceae; genus Prosopis; species Prosopis cineraria. The sequence continues at coordinate 3,121,298 of NW_026555334.1, forward strand.
CATTTAAAAAACATAAAAATATATAATTAAAACATAGAATACAAAAACTTTATTCATTGAAAAACAACAAAATCATAAGTAAATTCTCTGAAAAAAATAACATTATAAGTAAATTCTTATTCCAATACAAGAAAATTAAAATGACACTTAACTATAAAATTTAACTACACCAAGATCTAAGAAATTTATTTCTGGACATTTCCATCTCCAATCAGGTGATCAATTCTTCTATTAAGATTGGCAAAGAAATTAGCAACATTCATGTCACCATAATTAGAATTGCCTTCTTCTTAAGCAAAATGTGTTGCTATCTTTGCCTCTTTGTTTTTGCTTTTACTTTTAAGCAATTCTTGATAATGATCAATCAAATATTTTGGAGTACAACATGTACATAACCAATGACCTTTACCACCACAACAGTAACACAAATTTTTAATATTATTATTATCATCCCTACTTGTTCCTTTCTTGTATTTTTCTTCATTATTTGTCCACTTCATGTGAAAAGATATACCACCACGACCACAACCGCAATCATGGCCATAGCTTCATCCACGACTATGGCCACAACCACAACCATAACCCTGAGCTAATTCATTTGGCACTGCATTCACTTCAGAGAATGTGGTAGAATCAGTTGGACAAGATTTATAATTTTTCATCAAAAGCTTGTTATTTTGTTCAGCCACAAGAAAATAAGAAATCGATTTAAAATATTTTTTAAAACCTTCTTCACAATATTGCTACTACAGGAGCACGTTGGATGCATGAAATGTGGAGAATATTTTTTCTAACATATCGTCATTAGTGACTTTTTCTTCACATAATTTCAATTGAGAATTGATTCTAAAAATTACAGAGTTATATTCACTCATAGATTTAAAATCTTGTAAACGTAAATGCATCCAATCATAACGAGCTTTTGGAAGAATTACCGTTTTCTGATGGTCATACCTTTCTTTTAAATTGTTCCACAGAACAAGGGGATCTTTTATAGTTAGATACTCACTTTTCAACCCTTCATGTAAATGGTGACGAAGAAACATCATGACCTTGGCCTTATTTTGATTGGATGTTGATTACCATCCTTGATTGTGTCTCCAAGACTATTGGCATCTAGATGAATTTTCGCATCTAGTACCCAAGATAGATAATTTTTCCTAATAATGTCCAAAGCCACAAACTCAAATTTCGAAAGATTCGACATATAGGTATTATAATAAAAATATGATAAGAGTTAGATGATATTCAAAATTAAACAAGATCAAAAGGATCAAATGATTAGAAAATAGATCAAATCATATATGAATATAAAAATTACCTTCTATGAGAAACCTTGCTACAAAAGCTTTAAATTAACAGAAATCTCATGTTGATAACGTATTATAAAATTAAGCAACTAAAAAATAAAGATATTGAGAGAAGAGATAGAGACAAGAGAATTAGAGAATTTCTTATTGATCATTGTATCCTTCAATACAAATTATATGCCCCATTTATAGACATGGTCTTACACATGAAATGTTACGCAAATAAAAAAAACAAATAAAGGATAATCATCTCTCATGATGGTGGGAATTTCATGAAAGAAGATGAAAATGAAGATGAAAAGGTGATGAAGATGGACATCCACTATCATTGTAATATTCATATCATAGTAATAATAGTAATAATAATAATAATAATAAATCCTTTTTGATAAAAAATTGTGTAGACTGTGGAAGTAAAATCGCCTTCTCCAAGAAGCATGGATAAGAGCATGACTCCATTAGTTACTAGTGTCTTCTCTGACCAGGTTGTTTTAAGCGTTTTGAATTTCTCTCTCCGGCTCTGCAGTGAGAGCGTCAACGGCTATGGCAGTGAATGTCGTTGTTTATGGTTCGGTGGAGGAGTTCCTGAAGCACTGCGAGCAGTCCGGCGACGCCGCATACGGTGCACTCCGGTCGGTGCTGGCTCACCTGGAAGATCCGACTACCCGTTCCCAGGCTCGAATCTTCCTTTCAGACCTGCAGAAGCGTTTTACCACCAAGGAAGCCCGCGATCACTGCTTTAAGACCTATCATTTCCGGATCGAGGACATTTTCTTGGAGCAATATGAGGGTATTGCCATTGCTGTCTACTGCTTTTGTATGTTCGTTTTACATATGGTTTTATAACTTTTAGTTGACCTGTGTGGCTGGTGGGAAATCGAGTATAAGTTGAAGTGGAAATCTGTTGGACGCGAAATGGAAAGCTTGCACCGAGTAACTAGTGTCTGGTTTACAGAAAGCTGGGGAGAATGCTCAATGGAGTGCGCTTCTTTTTTACTTATCTTTTTCTTAGGAAGATAACATCTCGCATTTATTAATATCTGGTACTTTCTTAGCACGAAATTAGTGTTGCATGCAATTTCGTTTCGTGTTGTCTCCTGCAGTATTTTTATTGTCAGGGGTAAAAATGAGGCGCTGTAACTAACTGATCTGGCCTATTGGTTTTGGACACCAACAATGAAAGAAGATAAGCTTCGTGATCGGGCGAATTTTTCCTTCTTTTTTGTTTAATATGTTTAGGAACACGGTGAAAAATAAATGATCTTTGTCCAAATTCAAGACATCATGTATAGCGTATAAGTTTCGCCGTCTTCTACTTAGTACCGTCACATAGCGTTGGATTTTAGTGGACTGGCTCTGTGATTTTTAGTTGCAATAGTATAATTAGATCTGAATTTACTGTTTCAAGCCAAACGAGAAAAAAAAAAAGAAGAAGCCCTCTTTGAACACAGTTAGTCACTACTCACTTCCAATGCTTTCAGCAATAACATGTTCCAAGTAATTGATTTCAGTGCCTTACTCTGGCAGTGAATGAGACTGTACCAAAGATTGTTCCAGTTGGGGGAATACACTTATAATGCGGGGCTTTACTCTAGACATCTCTTTTCTTTTTTCGTCCCCCTCCCAGTTTACTGGAATTTTAGCATTGTTTATATGAAATGCTTCCTGCAGGTAATTCTTGAATGAAAATTGTGGCATGTGTACGATAGAAATGTTTTGGATATAGAGTTCACACATGTTTTAACTCTTGAGAAATGTTCTTTTGACTTTCTCTATTTCTCTTGTTAAATGCAGGATACCAGGGGAGAAAAAAATTGACAATGATGGTGATCCCTAGCATTTTTGTCCCAGAAGACTGGTCGTTTACTTTTTATGAAGGAATTAATAGACATCCAGACTCCATTTTCAAGGACAGGACTGTTACCGAGTTAGGTTGTGGAAATGGGTGGATATCTGTTGCCATAGCTGAGAAGTGGTTGCCTTTGAAGGTTAGCTTTGAAGTGCCCAAATATTCTTTTTAATTTCAGTGCTTTTGTATTTCATTATTTTGATAGAAGCTCTCATAATAAATTCTTTTTTGCAGTTTGCTAACTTGTATACAACTATATCTTCAGGTTTACGGCCTTGATATCAATCCTAGAGCAGTAAAGATTTCTTGGATAAATTTATATTTAAATGCTTTAGATGAAAAGGGCCAGCCTATCTATGATGAGGAGAAGAAAACTTTGCTGGACAGGGTAGAGTTTCATGAATCTGATCTTCTATCGTATTGCAGAGAACATGAAATTCAACTTGAGAGAATTGTGGGATGCATACCTCAGGTACCTTTTTAGTAATCTTTATCTCGAAACAAAACAATTTAATTAGTTTATGTTCTGTTCTTCAATTTCTGTTACCACATAATAAAAGCAGTCTTTTGTTATGGAAAACCACCAGTGGAAGTACCAGGAACTAGGGCTGTGCAAAAGTTCTTTAGTTCAATCCAGTCCGGTCCAATTTGAGATAACTCGGTCTAGTCCGGTTCAGATAAAAACTAGTCTTTCAAGACTAAAAAAGTCAACAAAAAAAGGCTTTTTCGGGTTGGATTGAATAAGAGACCGAGTATTTGGACCACTTGGTCCAGTTCAATCCTATAAGTTTATTTAATATAGTTAAAATTAATTTATTAATTATTATTACAATAATTTATAATAATAATTAGTAATTTTTTATGTTTGATATTTGCAAAGTCATGAATATTGAGCAAAATTCCAGCATTGACCAACCTCAATCTTATTCTTTTATTGGTGAAATTTATTGTTAACTTGATGTAATGGACTTTAGATTTGTTGAAGGTTGTTTAATTTGAATCTTTTGTACTGTAACTAAAATACTTTTTGTTGTTATTAGAGATTGTTGTGGATTTATAATTATTGTTATTGTGATAAATTTGATATGACTATAAGTAATTTTATTATGTTGAAATAAATTGCTAACTCTTATTGATGAGAAAAGAAAAAAGAAACAAAGTGAGATATCGGACAAGACTGGGCCAGTCTCCTTGTCCTACTGGACCAATCCGATTCTATTTGGCTTCAGGTTATACCAAGACCAGACCAGACTATAGATTGCCTAACTTAGTCCTTTTCATGGAAAGAACCAGACTTTGGGTTAGGTTGAAGTTCTGTTGAGTTAGTCCTTTATGTAGCCCTAGCAAGAACTGAGCTTTTTTCTCTTTTCTTAAAATTAAGTTATTTTGATCTTTGTATCACCATGGTCAGACGGGCTATCTAGAACAGTTAAGATTATTTTTAGTAGCTTTTAAAACCAACTAAATAAGCCACAGATAATACGATCTTTTCCCATAGAAAAGTGCAATGCTTGTATTAAGAATGCCATCTTTCTTCTTGTTTAAGAGAAGCACACATCTCAACTGTCAACGTTATTCTCATGACCTATGAGTTCTTGGAACCTTGGGGGAATCTGCTCCTCTAACTTTCTTAGTACTTGATGAATTTGTTTACTTGGAGGTGTTCTGGAAGAATCTTTTAACCATTTTTTTTTTCCAAATATCAATTATACTTGTGTGGACTCATGCAGATTCTTAATCCCAACCCAGATGCAATGTCTAAGATTATTACTGAAAATGCAAGTGAAGAATTCCTTTATTCCTTGAGCAATTATTGTGCACTTCAGGTAAGGAAGTTACTTCTTTTATTATTTACTTTTATTTGGTGAATCCTTGGTATTACATTATAGATCATCTTTAATGTACTTAGCTTTCATGTCCTGCTTCATTATATGCCAAATACCGTTGACTATGAACCTTTAGCATTTACATGTTTTCATAAATTTTCATTGGCTTTTTTTTTTGGATATTTTTCTAAAATTTCATGGTCTTGGGTATAGCTTAAATGTTATTTAGTAAAACAACAATAAGCCATGTCCCATTAAGTGGGGTTGGCTACAAAGAGTATCTGCTTACTCCTCCTCACTGGCACTTCCATTGGCCTTCTTTGCACATGAACTAACCATCTTAAACAATTTTCTACCATTATCTTTACAATGGATGCCATGCCAACTTGTCCTCTTATATAATCATTATAGTGTTGCCAAAAAAAATCATTATAGATCTTATCTCATTTAGTAATTCCCTGTTAAATGTTGCTTAGTACTCTCATTTAACAATTCCCATTCCATATGCACCAAGATTGAAGAATATCAACTTGAAGAAATGTTTCTGATTAATATGCTGGCTAACTAATTATAATCAAACAACAGCATTCTCATTTTTTTTAATCCATCTAGGGCTTTGTGGAAGATCAGTTTGGCTTAGGATTAATTGCTAGGGCTGTTGAAGAGGGAATAGAAGTAATCAGACCAAATGGAATCATGATATTTAACATGGGAGGTCGCCCCGGTCAAGGTGTATGCAAACGATTGTTTGAGCGTCGGGGTTTCCAGGTCACAAAACTTTGGCAGACTAAAATTATTCAGGCAAGTTAATAGATCCTTGATTAAGTATCATTTATTCAGTGGAAGAAATCTTATTATTGTGTTGGTACAGGCTGCAGACACAGATATTAGTGCCTTAGTTGAGATTGAGAAGAACAGTCCACACCGTTTTGAGTTCTTTATGGGACTTTCTGGTGATCAGCCAATTTGTGCAAGGACAGCATGGGCCTATGGAAAGGCTGGTGGAAGCATATCTCATGCTCTATCAGTTTACAGTTGTCAACTTCGTCAACCTAGTCAGGTGTGCACTTAAAGCTTGTCATTAAAAAAAAAAAAAGCATGTATATTTTCCTAATATAGGAGGAAATTAAAGTGCAATGCCATTCTTACACTGACAGGTTAAGATTATTTTTGAATTTCTTAAAAATGGATTCCAAGAGATCAGCAGTTCTTTAGATTTGTCCTTTGATGATGATTCAGTTGCGGATGAGAAGATTCCTTTCCTTGCTTATCTTGCAAGTGCCCTTAAAAAGAATTCATATTTTCCTTATGAGCCGCCATCTGGATCCAAACGCTTTCGCAGTCTTATTGCAGGATTTATGAAAACGTATCACCATATTCCACTGACTGCCAATGTAAGAACGAGACTTTGCTTCTTTAATTATTTAGCCATGCTGCAGTACACACACACATGAATAAAGCATGAGATGATGCCTCCTTATCTCTTTTGGATTCTATTATTCCTTTCTTAAATGTTAATTCAATGTTTTACCATGGATGTCTTTGTTGGTATATCATATCATTCTTTATTGCTATTTAATAAAGTTATTGTACATGAATGAAACAGGGAAGGATAGCTGATAGGATCAGTGAATATTGTAAATTTTATATCTTTTCATAGGAGTCTTCTGATTCTTTATAAGGTTTATTCATGCAAGTTTATGGGGATTTATCAACATGCCTTTAATAGAGCTACACTAAAATAATTATCATCATTCTTAAAGAAAATAACAACGAGCCTATTAGCTGCCACTCTATCCCTTACCAGCCTTTCTGATTTCATACTTTACTTGTGTGTGTACCTTATATGGTGACCATAATCATGCATTGTATGGATTACATGAAACGCAGCCAGCAGGTGGCTACTTTTCAGCTGATAAAAGATACAGACTGCAAGGAGGATCTTCTCTTTAGAGAACTTAGAATTAGAATAGAATCTATCTACTGTTTAAAGTTTTTTGTGCTATCTTGTAATTTTCAGTCATTAGATGAGGCAAACAAACAACAATAATTTATATTTACAGGAAACCAGCAAGTAGGAAACCAGAACCAATAGATGAGACCATTGACTTGATGGAGACCAATGAGGAGAAAGGCCTACTTGTGACCAATCCTTATGGTGAAAAATATGGGAATTGTATTACCTGGAAATAAGGACCAAAACAATTTGGAAAAACGTGGAGTCTAATGATATTGCTCAAGCTGGACTTGGTTTCAGGGAAGATAGGTAATGCTAGGAAGATGAGCTATAAGTTCGGTATGATAAAAATTTACTTCCCATCTGAGGGTGAGTGTTCAAAATGACAAGAGTAAGATATAAGATAGCACGTATTACTAGCAATTTGTAATATTTGTTTTTTGGTGGTTAGCGCAAGTTCTTACTAGCACACTCAGTTGGAGCTTTGGGTTTTTTTGTTTTTTTCTGGTTCTTATTTAGCTATATTATCTGTATTTAGTTTGTTGGATTGCTAGATTTTTATCTTTGTTTTCCTCTAACACTGTATTTCAGTCAAATGAGTTAATTTTTGATATCAGTTTTTTATTTATTTTGTTCTAAAAGACATTGTCTTATTGATTTGTATTTTCTTATCTTTCTGCTATTATAGGATAATTATTCTTTGAATTTTTGAATATTTTGAATCTGAATGGTAAGAATCTGAGGATCAAATCACTGAATTTCTTCAAATAATGCTTTTCAATAATCATGTAAAGGCTAGGAGCTCCTTGCATAATAAATCTTTCTATTAATAGATTATTAGATATTAGATTGGTTACAATTTGAGAAGGGATTAAAGTCTGTACTTTCTTTGGCTTATGAATGCAAATGCTTCCTACTATGATGTATCAAAAATAATATGGAAATACCCTGCATTCCTTTCTTTATAGAGTTTAATTTTTTTGATAGCATGTTACATGTGTGCTACTTGAGCTACCTGGGTAATGTTTGGAAAATGTCCTGTAGTATGTGCTATTGACCTTCTACCTCCAAATCTTCTGCTAGAATGTGATCATCTTTCCTTCAAGGACTGTGGCAATTGAGAATGCTCTTCGTCTGTGCTCACCTCACCTTGCAATTGTTGATGAACATTTGACTCGACACCTGCCCAGGCAGTGGTTAACATCTTTAGCAATTGAGGTATATAGTCTTCATGACGTGCTTTTTGTGATTCATGCTGTCCAAAGTGTCATGTTTCATTGCAATCATAACTTCTATTTTTTAGCGGCAGAGCTTCTTACTTCATAGCCTAAACATCTTTAGCCTTGAACTTTACATTTATGATTGAGTTGATTCTGACTTCTTTTGCCACTTGCTCAAATGATTAACAACTTGAGGGAGAAAAAAGAACCGATTTGGATAGTTTATTTCATCACAGCATTAGCAGATCCACTCTTTTGCATGGGGAAATACATTTAGCTGCCTTGTGATGGTAATATGTTTGTTGGTGAGGAAACACAATAAGGTTATATCAGAAAGTGCTTCATAGATTTTGAGCTGTGGAATAAAACTGCCAAACATGGAGAGTTATGCATCATTTACTTTCTGTGGGAGGATAAGATTAGTGAGCTCTGGCGTTGTTGAACAATGATGAGCCCCCTGTCCCTCAATTCTATCCTTATTCTATCATCTTAGGAAGATATTATTTCTCTGATGGTTTTAAATGATGGATTTTGTTGTGATATGGAGATGACAGATGTATGATCCAGTTGTCTTGGAAATTTACTAATACTTCATCCGTCCCTGTTTACTTGTCCTCATAGGACAAAATACATAGATCAAGGAGGATAGAAACTTTATGCAGAACGTAAGAATTATTTTTTGTTCTTCACTTTTACCCTCTATCTAATACCTCAACATTTTAAATTTAACCACTTTAAAAAAATTTTATAAGGGTATTATTAGAAACAAGTCATTATTATACCTAGTAATTTGAAACAGGACGAGTATTTAGGGGCAAAATGGAAAAGCAAATCAGGACAAGTAAATAGGGATAGAGGAAATGTCATGCAAAACCCATATTTACCTTTTGTCGTCACCTACTCAATCATCAAAGTCCAAAGGAGAATTTTCTGTATGATCTGCTACTTCCTTTTGACAGAATAAAAGGGCTTATGAGCGGTTCTAAGTTATCAGAATATAGTCTTACAATATTTAAAACCATTTGATGGACACTTGCAAACTTCTTTTCTGCAATAAAAAATGTTGCTGATGTTAAAAATGACTAGCTTGGCTGTATCATATCTTTTCATTTCTCTCTTTTTATATTGTACGAACAAATATTTTCTGCCCTGGTGAATAAATGTTTGGTGTTAATCATATAATGGTAACAGCTGAGAAATAATCACCACTTATTTTAAACGTTCTTTTTCTGAGGAGAATATTTAGGTATTTGTTGCTACGGCCATATTGAGACTTTGAACACATAAAAATGTGTCTTTTGTTTCTGGCATTTATTCTTCCAAGTGTTCACAAAACTTCACAGTTAGCTACAATTATTAATGGGGTGAAAAAGGAATAAAGAACAGATGATCATCTCATTTCCTGACAAGTATTATGTCCTGATTTAGAAGTTGGCGGTTGTTTGTCGTTGTGGAATTGGAAATAGCAAATCAACATATGTCAAATACCATCTTCCCTCATCATTTGGATTGCATATGCTTCTCGTAGTATTCAATGATGTATCCATATCCATTCTAGTTCTAGTTCTAAATATATAACTTCTCCAACGTTAGAAAGTGCTAGTGGATATAACTTCTCCAAAGTTAGATAGTGCTAGTAGATTTTATCCAAAGAAAGAGATAGTTCTAGTGGAAATAAATGATTGAATCTTTTGTTTCTTCTTGGAAGCACTACGTGATAATTTGACTTGGCATGCTATTTTTTTTTTTTTCCTTTCTAGAAGAATACAGTAACTGGTGACTCTCCAGAGGATACACTTGCCGTAATTGAAGCACCTCGGCAGTCAGACTTGATGTTAGAACTGATAAAGAAGTTGAAGCCACAAGTGGTGGTGACTGGGATTGCTCCTTTTGAGGCAGTTACTACTTCAGCTTTTGTTAACCTCTTGGAAGCAACACGGGAGATTGGATCTCATCTCTTTCTAGACATATCTGATCACTTTGAGCTATCCAGCCTCCCAGGATCCAATGGGGTCCTAAAATATCTAGCCAGAAATGTTCTGCCATCTCATGTGGCAATTATATGTGGATTGGTGAAGAATAAGGTAAAATTCTATGTCAACTACACTGACTTGATTACCATATACAGGCTACCAAGTTTTTTCCCATAATTTATTGTTGATGATCTGAACAACATAATCCAGGTTTATCCAGATTTAGAAGTAGCTTTTGTCATTTCCGAAGAAGAGTCAGTCTTCAGTGCCTTGTCCAAAACTGTTGAACTACTTGAGGGCAATACTTCGCTGATTAGTCAGTACTACTATGGGTGTATTTTTCATGAGCTTCTTGCTTTTCAGCTTGCAGACAGACATCCACGTGCTCAGGTTTGTCAGTCTGACTTCCTTCTTGAGTAATTCATACCTTTAGAATGTAAACCTTTGCACCTCGGCAGTCCATCCGTTTGTAACATACTTGGAGCATAGAAGAAAGTAGTAGAAAGATGACATTAAACAGCTTCACTTAGTAGCATAATTTCTTCTGGGAAACTTCATCTTTCCATTTCCCTTCTCTGCCTCTTTCTGAATCCAAACTAGTGCTTATGTCATTGTCACAAATGGACTAGTATCTCAGTGATTGCACCAGCTCCAAGCATAAATTTAAAACCAGTTTTTCTCTGAGAAAGGAGAAAAATCAGGCTTCATGTTCTGTGTCCTAATATATTTTATAGGTGGGAGGAAAAAAGGACAGCCAATGTTCCAAACCATTTAGACTAGGTTGCCTAAAACATTAGAGATGGCAGGGATACTCGGAAAAACAATAAGCAAAGCATCACACGGTAATTAGTTAACATAACTGGGGATTCTATTAGATGATTTGTTTCCCAGTAGCTTATAGCTAACAGATGAGATAGAAGCTGTGAGAGAGAGTCGACTGAAAATGCTTCAATAGTATATGTCCGAACATGAACATGCGATTTACAATATATACACAGTGCTAGGCTAATCTAATCCCTGATTTCTAGCCTATGACTAGGGAAGGAATAATCACCATTAATTCTAATGGTCAGAACCGAAGGAGAAGGGATAATAATAAAAACAAATCAAGCCTATTTACTATTTACACAATTAATGGGATTTCCACACTCCCCCTCAAGTTGGACTATATATGTCAATCATTTCCAACTTGCCTACAAACTTTTCAAACATCTCCTTGTTCAAGCCTTTGGTAAAGATATCTGCGGTTTGATTCTGTGATGGCACATGTATGAGTGACACAAGGCCTCCCTCAATCTTTTCTTTGATAAAGTGTCTATCAACCTCAACATGCTTGGTTCTGTCATGATGAACTGGGTTATGTGAGATGTCTATAGCAGCTTTGCTATCAGTGTACAGCTTCATTGGAAGTTCTAACTCAATCCTTAGCTCTTCTAATACCCGTTTTACCCATATCTCTTCACATATACCATGAGCTACTGCTCGAAATTCAGCTTCCGCACTACTCCTTGCAACAACATTTTGCTTCTTACTCCTCCATGTCACTAGATTTCCCCACACATATGTGCAATATCTTGATGTTGATCTTCTATCATTATGGGCGCCTGCCCAGTCTGCATCTGTAAATATCTCTACATTTTTCTTCTCTGTCTTTTGATATAATATTCCCTTTCCAAGTGTGCCTTTCAAGTATCGTACAATCTTGTAGACTGCCTTTAGATGTTTCTCTTTAGGAGTATGAGAATGTTGGCTTGCTACACTTACTGCAAATGCAATATCTGGTCTAGTATGGGAAAGATAGACAAGTTTCCCAACTAGTCTTTGGTATCTTCCTTTGTCAACATCTTTCCCTTCATTTTCTTCTTCCTCTTCATCTTCTTCTTCTTCTTCTTCTCCTCCTCCTCTGTCATCTTTTTTTATCTTCTTCTTTTTTGATGTTACTTCAATGGGTGTCGTACTAGGTTTGCACCCTAACATTCCTGTCTCTTTTAGCAGATCGAGGATGTATTTTCTCTGGGATATATAAATCCCTTTTTTAGATCGCGCTACTTCCATTCCCAAAAAATATTTCATTTCCCCTAAGTCTTTGACTTGGAAGGATTTGGCCAATGCCTTTTTAATCTTTTCCATCTCTTCATGGTCATCCCCTGTGAGGATGATGTCATCCACATATACGCTCAGAATAGTTTTCTTTCCTTCCCTGTGCTTGAAGAACAATGTATGATCACTCTGCCCTTGAGTGAAACCTTCCTTTCTTAGAACTTGTGTGAACCTTTCGAACCATGCACGAGGTGACTATTTTAATCCATATAAGGATTTTCTTAATTTACAGACTAGGTTCCTTCTCTGGGCAGGGAATCCAGGTGGTGGCGTCATGTACACTTCTTCCTTTAAGTCTCCATTTAGGAATGCATTCTTTACATCTAACTGATACAATGGCCAATCAAGGTTTGCAGCCAGGGACATAAGAATTCTTACTGTGTTGAGCTTAGCAACTGGTGCAAATGTCTCTGTATAATCAGTTCCATAGATTTGGGAAAAACCTTTCGCCACAAGACGAGCCTTGAACTTTTCAACAGTACCATCTGCTTTGTACTTCACTGTGAATACCCATTTGCAACCTACAGCTTTCTTTCCTTGTGGTATCTCAACCTCTTCCCACGTACCATTTAGCTTGAGAGCATTCATTTCTTCCATAACAGCGTTTTTCCAATCTGGGGACTGTAGTGCTTCTTCAATGCATGTTGGGATTGTAATGCTATCCAGATTGGTAGTGAAGGCTTGAAATCGAGGTGAGAGAGCTTTATAAGAGACAAACTTGTCTATTGGGTGTTTAGTGCAGCATCTGGGTTTCTTCCGAAGTGCAATGGGAAGATCCAAATCTTCTTCTACTCCTCCTGGCTGATCACAGTCAGTAATATCTTCTTGAGGTTCAGGATTTGTCATTGGTTCAGAATCATGGTCAGCTTCGAGAACTTGGGTCTGGTTCCTTGATGTTTTCCTCCGAACATAAAACCGATCATAGAATTTATCAGTGTTTGTTCTCTCCCCCTTATTAGGATCCCCCTCGGTGGTAGGTACATTATCTAGTTCAGGTTCAATTGTTGACGCATCAACTTCAAACGGAAGTTCTAATGGAGGTTCATACTCATAGGGTAATTCTAATTCAAGTGGGAAAGAGGGTTCTAAGGAAGACTCCAAGTCACTCACACTCTCCCCCTGAGTTGGAGATTTCGGATAAAAGGATTCATCTTCATGGAAGGTGACATCATAGCTAACAAAGAATTTCTGTGTAAGAGGATCATAACACTTGTATCCTTTTTGGGAAGCAGAATATCCAAGAAAAATACATTTAACGGCACGGGGGTCAAGTTTACTATTGTGATGAATGTGAACAAAGACAGTGCACCCAAAAACTCGCAGTGGAAGGTTATTTTCAAGGTGAGGAATAAGATGGGTGATGTGAAGAACCTCAAGTGGGGTTTTAAAAGATAGGATTTGGCTAGGCATTCGATTAATGAGATGGGTGGCGGTAAGGATGGCATCACCCCAATAAAATTTGGGTACATTATGAGTAAGAAGTAGGGCTCTAGCAACCTCTAAAATGTGCCGGTTTTTTCTTTCAGCTATGCCATTCTGTTGGGGGCTATAAGCACAAATGCTTTTATGAACAATTCCATGGTGCTGTAAGAAATTGCCTAAAGAGTTATTGATAAACTCAGTACCGTTATCAGTATGTAGGATTTTAATAGAGGTGTGAAACTGGGTTTGAATCATTTTGTAAAAGTTGATGAATACAGGGACAACATCAGTTTTGTCTTTAAGGAGAAAGGTCCAGCAAACACGGGTGTGATCATCGATAAATGTTATAAACCATTTTTTATGTGTTCTGTTCGTAGTCCGGCTAGGTCCCCAAAGGTCACTGTGAAATAGTGGTGAACGGTTGGGAAGGTTGGTAAATATTGCGAGAAAAAGTGGTTCTATGGTGCTTTGCAAGTTCACAAACATCACAATAAAACTTGGAGACATTTTTATTAGAATTAAGAGAGGGGAACATTTGACTCAAATACTGAAAATTGGGATGACCAAGATGTTGGTGCCATAACAAAATACTACTATCCTTAGGAAAGGAAACTTTATTGCAAACGCTACCATACTCTTTAGAGGATGCATCAAGGTAATAAAGACCATCAAATTCTCTAGCACTGCCAATCATTGTCCCCGTTGACATTTCCTGAAACATACAATAGTTGGGATAGAAGTCAGCATGACAGTGTTTATCCTTGGTCAATTTTTGCACAGATAACAGATTACACTTCAATTTTGGAACATGCAGAACAGAATGAAGAACCAGCTTATCGGAAACTTTTATGTCTCCAACACCAACGACTAGAGATACTGTAGCGTCAGCGATTTTAACCTTAAGGGAGCCACTATATGGAGTATATGTGGAGAATAATTCTCGATTATCCGTCATGTGATCAGAAGCACCTGAGTCCACAATCCAGGGATTTGCAATACACAGGTGCTGAATGACATGTAAGGCTTGTAAGAAGTTACCTTTGTGGACTACCGTGGCTGTTGGCTGTTTTGTGCCAGGCATGTGGAGGGTATTAAGAAATTCCATGAATTTGGCGAATTGTTCAGGAGGGAACTGCTGGGTGGCTGGATGCACTTGAGGTGTTGTGGGTCTATCATCACTCTTTTCTGTGCCAATGTGATAACCACGACCCCTTGGCTTCTTTGGTTTCCAGTCTGGGGGTTTGCCATGAATATCCCAACAGGTATCTTTGGTGTGACCTGTCTTTTTACAGTGTTCACAAGTTGGTCTATTCTTCTGGCCTCTTGGATCTGCACTTCTAGTGACAAGTGCTGATGGTTCTGGTGCAATAGTGGTCCCCTTGGCATCAGTTTTCAGCATAACACGCCGACGTGCATCTTCACGTCTTACTTCAGCAAATGCTTCACGGACAGATGGTAATGGTACGAGACTTAGGATCCTTCCCCTTACCGCATCAAGTTCTGGATTGAGTCCTGCTAGGAACTCAAATAGCCTTTCTTTGTCAATGCGTTTTTTAAACAGGGCAGCATCCTCAGCACACTTCCAGGCATCTTCATTAGTCAGATCCAATTCCTGCCAAAGAGCAGTCATTTCAAGATAATAATCATTAAGGTTACGGGAACCCTGACTCATGTGCCACAATTTAGTTCTGATTTCAAACATTTGAAAAACATTTTCTCCATCGGAATATACCTCTCGTACAGCCTCCCATATCTCTCTTGCAGTAGGTAGATACATAAAGCTCCTTTTTATTGTTGGAGTCATCGCATTAATAAGCCAGGAAGCCACCATCAAGTTTTCATTTTTCCAGAGGCGCAGAGCTTTCGGATTTGATCCATCTGGAATCACAGAATCGCCATTGAGGAAGCCCAGTCGTCCACAACCTTCGATCGAGAGCTTCATCGTCTGTGCCCACTCCCGGTAATTGTCTCCGGTCAGTTTTTCAGAGACGATGAGGACGTTTGAGCCCTCTAAGCTCGGCATCGACGCGTACGGTCCCCCCTTCTGGCTCGAAATCAGACTGTCGAACCCCCGAGAATCACTCGCAGAGTGGTTCGTTCCTTCTTTCTGATTCGGAATCATGCTATCGGAGTCTCTCGGGTCAGTCGCAGATCGTGTCTGGGTGTCGCGTACCGCTCCAGTCGGCTCCATCTCCGTTTCCGAATCAGATACGTTTTCGATCTCTCCCTCAAGCTCTGATACCATGTGAGAGAGAGTCGACTGAAAATGCTTCAATAGTATATGTCCGAACATGAACATGCGATTTACAATATATACACAGTGCTAGGCTAATCTAATCCCTAATTTCTAGCCTATGACTAGGGAAGGAATAATCACCATTAATTCTAATGGTCAAAACCGAAGGAGAAGGGATAATAATAAAAACAAATCAAGCCTATTTACTATTTACACAATTAATGGGATTTCCACAGAAGCACGGAATGTGAATAGATAGATTGAGTAAAGAGTTGTGTTATGTTTCGCCATGTATCAGTGGGTATCAAAAGCACAATTTGGCACCATAGCAAGAGTTCGTGATGCCTATGGGGGATTTGGATGGACTTTACTGAATGTCATAAATGTGGGTCATATAGACAGAGAAATGATAAAGAAGATGATAGCAATTATCATGGTAATGAAAATGAAGCATGGGCCATTGAGGTGGGAGAACTAACTCACTTGAATACCTACCCCCATAGAGGATTCTATATTTTTAAATGTGGAACTTAGGCACATCCTATGCTACCTAGTCTGCCATCAATCTATCTTGTCATGTGAAGCAAACTAGAACCATCAGCTTGGACTTGACAACTGCAGCTTGGCCTCATAATCAAATGTCATGTTATAAAAGTTATTGGAAGGAGGCCCCTGGCTGTTATTGAATTTAGGAGAGCTAGAGTTATATAGGGCTGAGAATTCCTGAAAAGTTTATACTTTTCTTCGCAAAATTTTCAATTGTATCATTGACTTTATGAGTTTCTGACATTTCACAGATCCTTGAGGACATGGATCAATTTCAAAAGAGAGGGGAGTAGGGGTGATGTGAAACAGGAAGGGGAAAGAAGAAGAGAGAGAAACAGAGAGAGAAATATGCAAATTCTTATTCGATAATCAAGTCTAAATACAACTGAGAATCCTAGGGCTATTAATAGAGCCCTAGAAATATTAAATAATAATTCAAATTCAAAATCTAATTTATCTAAAATTAATAGATGAAGATAAGATGATTTAGTTGGTCTAGATATCTTATTTTATTTGATTTAATGCTTAATTATTAAAGATAATGAAAATAAAACCCTAGATAATAAACCCAAAAAGATTAATTAATTTATGTTTCATCAAGGGGTATTGTGAACAACAATAAACCTTATCCTATTAAATGAGGTCGGCTATATGAATTGTATGGCATCATTGTGCTCTATCGTTTACCAAGCTTTTAGAAATATTGTTAATTAATAGGTCTCAGTCAACAACTTTTATAAACATTCTCTTTGGCCTTCTCCTACCCCTCTTAATATGGCTCAAAATTATCCACTTCACTCTTCTCACTGGTGCCTTTCACGATCTTTTTTGTACATGTTCAAATCATTTCAAATAATATTCTATCATTTTCCCCTCAATAAGTGCTATGCCCACTTTTTCTCGTATGTGTTCATTTCGAATTTTATATTTATGTGTATGCTCACACATCCATCTCAACATTCTCATCTCTATTACTTCAACTTTATGCTCTTGCTATCCCATTAATACCTAGCATTCACTGCCGTATAACATGGTTGGTCTTATAGCAGTTCGATAAAACTTACCTTTCAATTTATTAGGTACCTTACGATTGCAAATAACTTCTTTAGTCTTCCTCCAATTAAACCAACCCATCATGTTAAATAATAGGCTACCAAATATCTAAACTTTTTCATTTGAGGTATAATCCAATCTCCCAATTTTACTTTCAAATTATAATGCAAATATTCCATGTTACTCTTACTCAAGCAGAACCCTTTTGACTCTAATGTTCTCCTCCATAACTCAAGTTTACAATTAATTTCTTCTCTTGTATTCTCAATAAGAACTATATCATCTGTAAAAAGAATGCATTTGGGTATTTCCTCTTGAATATGCTCAGTCAAAATATCTAGGACTAGGTTAACCAAATAAGGACTCAAAAATGATCCTTGATGTAGTCTTATGCTTATAAGAAAGTCTTATGCTTCACCTCTGGATATTCTTATACTATGTGTTGCCCCTTCATACATATTTTGTATAGCTCTAATATATGCAACCCGTACTTCCTTCTTTTTCAAGGCTTTCCAAAGTACTTCTTTCAGTACACGATCATAAGATTTTTTTCAAATAAATGAAAATCATGTGTGCATCTTTACCTTTGCATTGATACTTTTCCATTAATCCCCTTAATAGATAAATCATTTTTGTAGTCGCTCTACCTAGCATGAAGTCAAACTGATTATTAGAAATACCAGTCTCCAATCTCAACCTTTGCTTAATCACTCTTTCTCACAATTTCATTGTATCACTTATAAGTTTAATCCCTTTATAGTTAGTACAATTCTAAATATCCCCTTTATTTTTGTAAATAGGAACTAAAATGTTTCTCCTCCAATCGTCAGGCACTTTCTTGAATCATAAGATCTCATTAAATAACTTAGTTATTCACTACATCTCTTCTTCACTTAAACATTTTCACACTTCAATAGGGATACAACCAAGTCCATTGGCTCTACCATTTATCATTTTCTTAAGAGCTTCCTTTACCTCATTATCGTGCATCCTTTGATAGAATAACAAATTTTGTTCTCCTTCAATCTTCCATGTTATTAGACAAGCCCTCTCCATCATTAAAAAGTTTGGAAAAGTAGGTCTCCCATAAGGGGGCATTTTGAAATGGGAATTAATTAGTTTTAGGGAACAACAGAATTGAGGAGCTTGTGAGATGATTTGTGTCCCTTACAGGTTATGAACGAGGATGAAATAGAGGTATGGTGCCAATGAATCGAGTAAAGAGTTGTTACTTTTTGCCATGTATCACATAATGTAATGACTTGAATAAATTTGTGGTCATTGACTCGTTTTTGTACCTGATGAGCTAGAGACTGCCTGGGAGTTCGGTGGCTCAACTGTTTCAAATTTGAACTCCTAGGAAGATTAGAATCTGAAAGTTGAAAATGTTACCTAGTCCATTTTATGATGATTTCTATTATTGATATAATTTTCTTTTTTTTACTAACACGGGCCATTATACTCCATAGATTAATTATTCCTATTTAAATTTTGTCTCATTACTTAAATTTTGACTTCTTTCTCCAGAGAAATTGTGAAAATGTCAAATCAGTTGATATGATAGGATTTGCTAGCTCAGCTATACCAGTTCTTAGTAATGCTGAGCTGTCAATTGATGGGGCAGAGAATGGGTCTCTTATCCACATGGATTGTGATCAAAGCTTCTTGTCTATTCCATCTTCTGTCAAGGCTTCTATTTTTGAAAGTTTTGCAAGACAAAACGTGACAGAGTCTGAAACTGATGTCACCCCGAGCATCAAACAATTTGTCAGTAGAAACTATGGTTTCCCAACAGATAGCAGCACAGAAATTATACATGCGGAAAATGCCAAAGCTCTTTTTAATAAATTGGTCCTTTGCTGCATCAAAGAAGGCGGCACCATATGTTTTCCAACTGGATCAAATGGGAACTATGTTTCAGCTGCCAAATTCTTGCAAGCTAGCATAGTCACAGTTCCTACCGGTGTCAGTGAAGGCTTCAAGCTCACAGGGAAGACACTTTCTGGAGTCCTTGAGACTCTGAAAAATCCATGGGTCTTTATATCTGGTCCAACAAGTAACCCAACCGGTTCACTTTATAGCAATGACGAGATACGAGAGATCTTGCGAACTTGTGCTAAATTTGGGGCAAGAGTTATAATTGACACTTCATTTTCAGGTTTGGAATATGACTATAAAGGCTGGGGTGGCTGGAATTTGCATGGGTGCTTGTCAGAGCTAAATTCTTTGTGCAAACCATCATTTTTTGTCTCTCTTCTTGGAGGATTATCTCTGAAGATGCTCAATGGTGTTCTCAGATTTGGGTTTCTGATTCTAAACCAGCCAGCATTGGTTGATACCTTCAATGCATTTCCAGGATTAAGCAGACCTCATAGTACTGTTAAATATGCTATAAAGAAGTTGCTTGGTCTTATGGAACAGCAATCAGCAGACCTATATGATGCCGCTATTGAGCACACAAGGGAATTGAGAAGTAGATACAAATCCTTGAAAGAGGTAATCTTCCCTTTCTACTTAATTTTTTTTACCTGTTTTGTTTGTGGCTTAATTCTCAAATCTAAATCATAAACGTTTGCATGACTATGTGTAAAATTATTTCCTTGTCAAGTACTTGGTTAATAAAATTAACACGAACATGTGTTGGGCCATTTTATTGAAATTAGATTTTTTTTGTTTTTACTAATATCTATCTGGTAATAGGGCAAACAGCTAGTTAAATATATTTTCCTTACGTTGCCTGAACCTCCGGCTTGGCCTTCAAATTACATTATTGAATTGATCGCGGTGTAACTTCTTGCAACTGGAACTTGAAACAAAATGTTGTATTGTAGTGTGCATGATTCTTCAGCCTAGTATTTGTAGAGGAAACATGGAACTAATTCCTTATTCAGATGTTCACGTAAAGAACAATGCTTTTTAAGATATATGCAGCCCATCTGCAAAGAGATTTTTCCATTGTACAAAAAAATGAGATGCAATTTTTACTATACTCTTGTACTCATTATTTAACATGACTGCCTTTTAATTTATTTATTTTTTTTAAATTCTGGGAGGATTCAAAGATATTTTCATCTGCAAAAAAAAATTTTTTTCCAGTTCTTTTTTATTTTTTTTCTTTTTCTATTCAGCTTACCAAACATTTCAATAGTACAAGCTTTCTCTTTTTCCTTGTAAACTTCAAGTCAGTTTGGATCTCAAATCTGCCTACAACCTATAGGGCGTAACATATATGCATGCTTGAAAGGGTTTTGACTTTTGATATATTCTTCCTTTCTTACTGGCCACAGCTTCTTGAGAAATGTGGGTGGGATGTGCTTGATTCCTCGGGTGGTGTTTCTGTTGTGGCCAAGCCCTCAGCCTATCTTGACAAGATCGTCAAGGTTGAGATTTCGCCGAAAGGCGATGAGAGCCGAGAAAATGCCACCACTGAATTCAAGATTGATGACTCAAATATTAGGACTGTCATTCTCAAAGCCACTGGTTTATGTATAAACAGTGGCTCCTGGACTGGAATTCCTGGCTACTGCCGGTTCAACATTGCATTGGAAGAAAATGAGTTCAAGGAAGCATTAGATTGCATCGTTAAATTCAAAGAACTCGTGCTGAATTGACGTCTTCTTCCATTTCCGGTAAAGGTGACAGTGAATGGATTAGTTTGATCTTCATTGCAGGTCTTGATAGCTGATCCTTGTGTAAGAGGTTTGTCCTTTATTCTAGTGATACAGTCAATGATGGTTGAGCTTTTGTTCTCTGGCTGTGGTGTTTCATGTGAGCCTCTCATGCTAAGAGATAATGAAATTGTGTTTTCAATTATAAAAAGTTAGACTGTTTTATGTTGATCTTTTACCAAGTTTGTGTCATTAACTGATAATATTGATCATAATTTTATATATCTGCTCAGAAAAATAATATTCAGTTACTGTATAAAAAACTCCTGAGTGGAAACGAAAATACTATAGATGAGAATTGCTTTATATTGGCATAAGATTCTTGCTATAGGTGGTGCAGACATTTTATAACAACATTCTCTTACTAATAATCAAGAAATTCAATTTATGTGCTATTCCCTTCAATAACTTATTTTATTTTTTGTTTAATTCTTCGTGCAACTAGATTCTCTTATTATGTTAAAGATGTAATACTCGGTTATAGACTTCTTAATTGCTCAATATGCCTAATCACCACTAGCGCGCATCTCAATGTCTGCCTTTTCTCAATAAATATTTTTTAAATTGGGGTGGTGGTTTTAAATGTCTCAAAGGCTCGTAATTTTTTTTTTTTTTAATACAAAGGCTCGTAAATTTTCTCCATAGTATCTTGGATTGACTTGTAAGCCATAGTTATGACAAAATTCAAGCCTCAATTGAGTAAATATTAACTAGCATATTGTAATCAAATGATATTAAGAGAGGAACTACGATTAAATATTTCTGTTTCAATCAATCCTACCGTTTGTGTAAAGATTGTTGTATCCGGCGCGCACACAACAAACACCCCAGGGAAACCATACAACCGCAATTCCCTCCAATTTTTAGGATATACTGTTGTTACTTCATTGTCTGGTCACACTTGGTTTTCCTTAATTACATACATTTGTTTTGAAAAGAAATAGTTTAGTTGAACTTGCTAATCTGTTAAGGATACTCTAAAAACTGTTTTCCTAACTAAAATTTATATTATATAGGTATTTTTACGGTTACATGAATTTCATTATGTGAAGAAAAAGAAATGAAGCATGAGAAAGATTTGGAGAATCAGTAGAAGCGGCATGAGCAACACAAGCCTAGAATATATAATATTTGGAAGGTACACGTATTAATCATGAAAAACTTATTTATTTAAATACTAACCAAACTCTGGGTCAAAACGGGCATGCCTATTAAACCCAAGGCAAATGGTGAATTGGACAATTGTTTTTCTTTTGTTTAACACAAACGAAATTGCTTATTTTGAAATGTATTTACTAATTTCTCCCTCCCATCCTATTTATAACCAGGATTATTTGGAATGAAAAGTGTTCTTTCTTCAGCACCCATCATCGTCACGGGCAACCATGAAAAATTATAATATTTTTAACAGTTAAACTACTTTTAACCAAATTATATTAATCATCACCCACTAAACAAAATTGATGCAGTCCACAACGATTCTCGAAAACTGTTTAATTTAATTGAACACAAAAATACATCAGGCACAGTTCAATTCCTCTGTCAAATCTTCCCCTCAAGCAGATTCAAAAGTAATGAACAGGTCATGAAGGCGGGCCAAGGTCTCAAAGCAAAACATCGTTCATTTTACCTTCAAGCATCATCTTCTCCAAGTCTTGTTGGGATAATAGAGTTTTCTTGCCACTTTCCCCAGTCTTATCATATGGTTGTGCCATCTTCCGAAGGAACTGTATCCAACAAATTACAAGATAAATTCACGTTACATATCTACTCATTGTCACATCGACATCCAACTCTTAATCGTCTCGTTCCAAGACTAATCACAAAGACCCAAAAAAAAAAAAACAATAGAGAGAGAGAGAGAGACAGGGCATGTTTGATTCTATTTTCTATTTTCATGTTCTTAAAATAAGTTTTGGAAAAAAAAAGTCTGTTTGAATCATTATTCTTAAAAAAATATCTAAAGTGGTAAAATAAAAGGTGAAAGAGTTATTTATTTTAATAACATAATATTCCTTAATGAAAACATGATATATTTTGCCTTTTCTCGAGTTTTGCAGAACAAATAACAAAACATTAAAAAGATGTTCTGTTTTTTTAGCCTTTCAAAACACTTTTAACTTTCTTGTTTTTCAGAACAAATAATAGAAAACACATTTTCAAACAATTTTTTTATTTTTTATTTTTCAAAACAAAAAATTGTTCTGAAAACAAGTAACCAAACAAGCCCACACATTCTAGACCTCATTTCCTCCTAGCCAATCAGGAGGGATTAGGAATAACATGGACAATCAATTAGGAAATATCCCGCAGAAGAGGATAAAAATTGTGTTTTCTTTTTTTCTTTTATATAACAACAATAATTAAAAAAAATCCAATAGCTGGGACAGGATCTACTCGATAGTTTACAGTTACAAAGACAGACCTCACGTGCTATATGCAAAGCCATGTCAGTGCTCAAGTTCAGGTGAGCTTCACGTAAATGAGACAGTATCCAACCAGGCAACTTGGAACGTTTGTCATGACGACTGTACCTGCAGAGTGTAGGCAGTCGTAGTAAAAAACTCAGATATTTCTGTAACTTTGACAACAAACATAAATATATTGGAACCAGTGCCATATAAAATCTTGAATAGGATTGCCTCCAATAAGAAAATAAATGAGTAATCAAAAAAAAAAAAAATGCAGTCATCAAAGGAAGATGTGCTAATTTAGATCTTGGAGAATCACTTAAATTTTACAAACCAGTGTAAGTGCAAAAAAGAAAAAATCTCGAGATAAACTTAGGTAACGATGCATTAAATGTGACATATCTAAGAAAAAAGACCTACTAACCCAATGTGTATAACCTCATCAGACTTGTGATCAAAACCACCTTTAGTTATTTATTGGTCATTTTTTTATAAACATTGTTGTGCGCAGGTGCCTACGTTTTCCTATAGATTTATTCCTCCTCATCAATAGTAAAGTACACAGGAAAGGACAAGTAATCAAATTTAAACTAGATAATTATGTACATGTGCAATCATTATCAAATATTTGGATTTATTTTACTTTATTTTTGTGACAAGCCATCCAGTATACAGTATTATCAGTCAAATCCAAATGCAAACGGGGTTAAGCCCAAATTTGATGGCAGCTCTTATAATGTGTTTCTTATTTACAAACAAGGTTAGAACTTGAGACCTTACCGAGTCCTTCACCATTTAACCCAACCAGGTTGGTAAATTATGTGCCTCGTATCATATCTTTCCTTAGTTTTTTTCCCCCTTCGAACAAAATATATTGTTCTTCAGATGAAAAATAAGATTCAGACACTCAAAAATTTCGTTTGCTTGAACAGTGTTACAGACAGACAGTATTTGAAAGTGGAACATTTTTTTATTTTCCAACAAATGTAATAGTAGTGGAAAGAAAGCAAAGTTACGCTCAAAAATTCTAACCAGAAACTAGTACATTTTGAGACATTCAATCACATTCAAACAACCACTGAACGAGAATGTGGAAGAAATACTTGCAGTGCAACTCCCTCCCATTTCTTCCTTGTTCGTGAAAGATAAATTATATAGAGGGCTAGAAGCTACAAATTACTAACCTTTTGTCAGCAAAAATCATCATCCCGTAATCAGCCTTCGACCGAATAACACGGCCTACACATTGAGCAGCTTGTCTCTGCTCCACCAAAAAATGATGTTACAAAGGCTTGTAGATGCACAAATCACTAAGTTTAGGAGTCAGATAGTTGAATTGATAGAAGTAGTAGTCATACCAAGGCATCAAAAGTCAGAAAATCTCCTTCCTTGATTTGAAAAGTATCACGTAGATATTCTAGGCGTGCTAGCAAAATTCTGAAATCAAAGTACTCTTGAAATCAATAATGTATTCTAGGCAACCAGCAACATAATGTATATTGGAAATGAAAACCAATCATGATCAACTAGACATATAATGATAGAGACATAGAATGCACTTATTTAGAAATTAATCCAGGGGAGCTTACTTGCTTAATGTATATTGGAAAGGTACACCAAACATGATCACAAGTCTGCCATAATGTCTATCAAAATCTATACCTTCAGCAACTTTCCCCCTGCAAAAGGCACATGTATTCTTGAATTTTCATTAGCTATGACAGGTACATGGATAAAAAATCACAACGCTAGGCCACCCAATAAGTAAATGAGAGGAATGAAATTGTCTTTTTGTAAACAATCAACAACACAATTCTGTTATGAGTCTGCATATGTTAAAATCAGAATCCACGTCACACAGTGTTATCTATTTCAATCACAGAACAGATGGCAGATTTTAAATTCTGATGTAAAAAAAAATTATAGACAGCCAATCAAAGACAAAGGCCATAATACACAACTAAACTATTTTAGAGAGTTCTTGTCATGAAATGCTATTCCAATTCCCTTATTTAAGAAGTCATAGGGGGAGGAAAAACTGATTTAAACCTAAAGAAGACAGGATAAGACAAGATAAAGCCTAGTCCAAAATAAATTAAATAACCTGACTTTCAAAATAAAGATCATTAATAAAACATAAAATGAACTTAATCAGATTCTAGATTTTTCTATGCTTAGCATAAATCTTCAATTCTCCTTCAGTTATATTTGCCTTTTATTGTATCAGCACAGAAAGACTCATTCTGTTCTTGGTTCAACAAAGCATATAGCTTGATCAATCCAGTTAGGAGATAAAAAGTAAAGATATCCAGAGGGAAATGTTTTTGGTGTCATACCTAGCAACAGAGAAAAAGACAGCACCTCTTCCACAATCACAAGCCTTGCGGTAGTTATCAAGAGCCAATGTAGTTTCTACCACATCTTGAGTCTCAATAAAAACAAGCTTGTGTTGCATTATTTCCTGCCACAGAGATTCCTTTAGCATCACCAGACAATAAAACAGAAGAAACTTGCACTAACATAAGAAATATAAAGCATACTCACCTTCAAAATTCCATTTTCATTCCAGCTATTGACTATTCCATCCATATATGAGTAGCTGACAAAGAAACATACAATTCCATCTGGAACAACTGAAGCCATCTCCAACAGTAGCCTCCCATAATTCCTTACTACCCCAAGGTCACTTCTCATATCAAATTTGGTACTGACAGGGAGCTGATCACTGAAATAACAAGCCCATTGTATTGTTAAAAAGCAGCACGAAAAGGGAATACAAGAGAGATATTCAGGGTCCACTCTTACAAAATACAAATTACAGAAACCAGAAATTGAAAATGCACTACATAGGCATGCTGAACAAAAAGGAAGAGAAAATAGTTGGACTACCTGCCCCGTGTAAGAACCATGGGGCATATGCAATCTCTTGTTAGGGACATTGTGAAACTTCGACTGACAACTGGGTTGAAATTCAGAAGACGAGGGTATAGATCTATTGGGCTGAGAGTGCCAGATGTAATCACAACTGACTGAAATCGCTCAAAAACAGGCTTTATCGCAAGAGAAGCATCATGGCAGCAAAGCTGGAATGTCAATGATGAAGAAAATAAGAGAAATATTATAAAAATATATCCAATAATAAAAGCAACTTTTCATGATATAGAGTGTAACATGCAGCAACTAATCACTATTCACGCTATGCAGGAGATATAGATCCAAATAAACACATCAAAACATTTAGTTAACTCATTCTCAAACGCAGTTACTAAATAAATAGTTTCCGAGGAGAAGAAATGTTGCATGATACTTGTGCTACATACATCGTTAACTGAAATACTGAATAATTAATACTCAACAACTTTTGAGCAACTTTGAGATGGTCAAAAAAGTAAAAACACATGAAAGAACAAAAACACTAACCTGCAACACAGGATCTGGAATATGTGGCATTCTCTCATCAAAAGGTTCAATTATAATGGAAAAACCACGAGCGTATGTGCCAACAAGTGTGGCAAAATCACATATAGTTTGGATATGTAGAAATTCATCAGTATCTGTAATTTCCAGTGTCAACATCAATGAATGCAGGCGATCATAACAGAACTTGAGTGTTTTTTGGTCAATTCCAGCATGATTCATAATAGAGGTAACAAAGGCTACAGGGCTTTCCTTCTCCAAATTCTCAGTTTCAAGGCGCCCTTCAAGATATTGAACAAATCTACGTAAAACATGAAGAAAATGCTCAGCTCGGCGAATGTTGCCTGGTACAGCCTCCTTTAGAATATCATCAGGCAAAGCTGGATTTGCAAGCCAACCATCCGTAGCTGAGAAAAGAAAACAAGTTTAGTTAAGATAAATGAAGCACCCTTTAAATATCAGTAAAATACAAACATTTTACCTACCAGGTAGGTCTCCTCTTAGAGCCAAGCCCTCAACAAGCCTGTTGTATTCAGCACGTAGTCTACCTGCGTCAGTGGCCTTGAACCTTCCTACCAGGTCAAACAATTAAGAGAATCTAAATCAAATTCCAACAATGGGTTGGGAACAAAAGAAAAACAAAATAAGCCCAAAAATATACTCAAGCAAAAAACCGAAAACAATAATGATACAACATTGCAGAGGCAAGGCATTAGGGATTTCAAATGCACTCACAAAGAATTGAAAGTCCTTTACCTTTTTAAATCAGAAAACCGATGTGGGGAACACATAAATATTGTATACAAGTAAGATATAATCACAGGAACTCATTTGTATTTTATTATTCCATGTTGAAGTTGATACAACAAAAAAAAAAAAGTCATGTAACAATAAAGGTAACTGCTAGAAACAGAGCATACTTGTCAATTTCCTGATTCATCTTATGGAGATTTCTTCTAGCACCTTCAATAGTCTGCCTCCTGACACTCACACTAAGCGCTTCAATACAGACATTATCAATATTGTGAGCCTCATCAAAAACAACAACAGACTCTCTCTGCATCTCCTTAGATATTATGCTAGCCACTTTAGGATCAAGCAAATATTGATAACTGTAGACCACGACATTTGCAAATTGAACCATATGTCGTGCCAAAAAGTATGGGCACCACCCTTTCTCCTTCCCAAATGCTCTCAGATCCTACAATCATATAGACCAAGAGAAAAAATAACTACATTTATAACTAAAAGATGCATTCACAAAAGGGTAGAACTAAAATTTACATGACAATAGGTTCATCATTTAATTAATATCACTACCACTACAACACGCTAGGTGCTTCTTCATCAGTAATGGGGATTCTAAAATTCCAGTCATGCAGCAAAACTAGCCAGACATGTTATATTCATATTAAATTAGTTGGTTCTTAAAGAAAAATGCATAACAATTTAAAAAAAAAAATTCCTTTTTGCTAGCAGCCCTTAAACCTGGTGGGCACATGCAAGCATAAAAAATTCTAAGTTTGAAGTTTCAAAGCCAGGTTTTGGGTCTGAATGTCATTTAACCACAAAGGCCTATTAAAATAAGGTTTTGATCATTAAATCTATCTTAAAATGTCAGATCCGATCAAGTTTTAGCCACCTGTAAGGTATAAACTCCAGGCGGCAAAACTGCAGAAGAACCGGCCCTCTCATACTGCTCAAAGAACTCACAAGTGGGGATTCTTGGGTTCTCAGCCGCCAATGCTCTGACCCAGCTTGCAGTCAATTTGCGACAGCCAGCATCAACTGAGTCCTGATTCTCCGCTGCCAAAACCCTGGGATTGATACAGAGATTCTTCCTTGAAGACAATCCCACAGCCAAGATCTTGGCAGAGGGACCCAGATGCTGAAGCTGGTAATTGTGGAGTAATTTGAGTTCAGCAAGAGTCTTCTCCATCTCATGGACAGTGCGAGTACAATAGACAAGCTTAACTGGGTTCTGGGGTTTGGAGAGAGTGTAGCTGGTGATCAAGGAAAGGAGGGCAATAGTCTTGCCTGTGCCTGTTGGCATTTCAAGGAGGCAATGGCCCCTAGCATCAAGAGCTCGCTTCAGCTCCAGCATGTAAGCATATTGTTCTGGGTAAATGTTATCATAGGGGAAGTACACTGTAACATCTTCTATCGGGAACTTCATTGTTATGGTGCTCAGAGTCCAGTGATGAGATCAGATAACGCGCCTACTGTAGAGCCCTGATTTATTAGGGTTTCACAACTTTACCGTTCAAGTCACCTTGGCCTTCAATGTCATTCCATTAGGATTTGTGAGAGGAAGCAGCCTCAGGGAATACGAGTAACAACCAAAGCATTTCCTTGACCATGCTCCCCGGAATCACACTAGCGATTGCTCTATTCTTGTTTTCATCAAAGACAAAACAAGCAAAGATTACACTTATGAATTATGAAATAAATAAAAAAATCAAAGCTAGATGAAGCCACTTTTAAACTTAAAAAAGAAAAAAAGAAGAAGAAAAAAAGGGGGGAGGGGAGAAAAATCACTGCTAGTATCCCTTAAATGCTTGGACATTTTTTTCATCCTTTTTTAAGCCTTGTATCGAGCATTTGCCAGGCATGCTTGAAAATGTAGGCGGCAAGATATTTTCATTCCTCCCACATTAACATCAAACACAAAGCTACTAGCAACGCCACCATGACATCCAAACCAGCACATAACATTATAATTCAAGTGATTATGTTTATTAGTCAAAGGTTATCAAACTTTCACATCAACAAGAACCTAACGATACCTCTGCTTGTGACATGTATTTTCCCTAATCTCACCTAAAGCACTGGGTTCACAAAATCCTCTTAATACCAATTTTCTCCACAATTGACGAGCATACAGTAAAAGTAGGCACAAATCAGTGCCATTTTGCCATAATTACATTCAGGTGACCAATCGAAGGGATCAACAAATTTCAAATAACGTAACTTGCGGAGCACAATGTAAAGGCGAAAAACTGTGAAATTTACCAAAACTGATAATGTACCCTGAAATTTACTAAAACCGATAAATAGATTAAATCTCCACGGTGCAGAAGAGAATAATTCAAACCTCCACTACCCCCCGGCGTGTGTTCCTTCACTTTAGGTTCCCACAAGACAATTCCGTTGTCAACACTCTGGAAGCATTACAATGCATCGCTTCTGAGATTAACTAAAAAAATTACGAAGGCTAGGAAATTATAAATGACCAACTGTGCTAAGCCACTGATCTGGCAATTAAAAGCCTCATTCTCCAGAACAAAAAGCATAGTTCTTACTAACACAAAGTCGTCGATCATTTTAAATTCTTCACTTTTGCAATAGAAGTATCCAAAGGCCGGTGAAGTCACATTAATTTCAGCAAGACCATAGTCTCTCCCCACAGCCAATCACACTCAAATAATTTCCGTTAAAAATATACTGACACTTCAAAGAGCAATCCCTCGCTTTTGGGAGGCACATTATGCTTCGAATTCCAATGACAGAACAGCAAAGTCAAGAACAATTGGAGAGGCGACGAACCTAGAGCAAGAAGGCAGAAGCACACGAACTCACGATCACGAAGCACGAAGGGAAGGTCAGCGAGAAGCACACAAAGCATAAGCAGAGGCGAGAAGCTAGAGCCAGCTGAAGCACGAGGCAGGAACACGAAGAAGGAGCAAAGGCTATGGAGCTGGGAGGGGACGAGGCTGAAGAAGCAACGGCGGATCGGGACTTGCACCCTGACTCGGGTCGGCAGCAAAAAATGTCGAAACAATTAATTTATCATTTTTGGTAAAATATTTAATATTTGCATTGATGATGATTATATAGATCCAATTGCACATATGTTGGCCCAAGCTGGTTAAAAAAAAAAAAGAAAGAAAGAAAATGATCTGTTGCCCAACAAACTGGCAGATCCGCATTTCATATATTTATTGTTTATACAGGATCTGCATTTTATAATAACATAGATAGAGTAAATAGAGCTAGATAGATTTTAGAGAAAATTATAAAGAGGTTCTATATGCAAACAAATATGTATAAATAAGCTACATGAATTTGTAAAAAAATACACTCAAGTCTCATATAACTTAATTGTAATTAAATTTATGAGATAAGATGACAAAAATGTCTTTAAACTCTCATTAATTTGATTAGGTTGTTTAAATGATTATTGATTGCTACTAACTTGTCAAAAAATAATTTTTAAGACATGTTTTTATTAAAATATTAATATTTTAATGTTTATGGGTAAAACATTAATATTTAAGGTTTATTAGTCAAATTTCTCACATTTACAAGTAGTATTAATATTTTAATATTTGTAAATTTAGACTTGTAAATTAAGATGTTTAACTTTTAAATATGCAAAGTTTGACTTATAAATATTAACTTATTAATATTGTAAGAAGTCAACGTGTACGTATAAGAATTTTTAACTGTAAATCTTGAAGATTTACTTATAAACTTGTGATCATCAACTTGTAAATATTAAAATATGAATAATTTAATAAAAAATTTTACTAGTCACTACCATCCGATCAAAAACTACTAGTGGTCAATATGTTAATTAAACGGGCGGAAATCTAAGGACTTTTGTGTCATTTTAAATGGCAAGGTAATTATTATCAAGTTATATAAAACTAATGTATTTTAAAAGTGATAATCAAACAAAACTTGACAAGTCAATTTAAATAAATTTAAAAAATTTTATAGTCGGACTTGAAAGTCTAAAGATTTTTTTTTTTGCTCTAGATTTATCCGAGTATCACTTGATAGGCCAGTTTAAATAAATGTTTCATATGGTCAAACTTGAAAGTTTAGAAGATTTTTATTACTCTGGGTTTATTCGGGCTACTCGGGTAAACCCAAAGAAATTTGGGCAAAGCTTGAACCTAATTGAACTTAGTCCAAATATCCAAATTTCTTTTATATTATTTATAAAATAAGTTAAAAATTAAAAATTTAATTTTTAAAAATAAAAATTGAAATTACATAAAAATTAAAAATAATATTTAATAATTTGAGTATTCGGGCTAACCTAAATAAGTTAGAAAGCCTAACAAGTTAGGCCAAATTTAGCTAGATGAGTTTTTTTATATGTTAAAGTATTTTAAGCGCGATTCAAATAAGTTCAACTTCAATTAAATTCAACTAAATAAGCCTAACCTACTTAAATTATTGGCTCTAACATATTTTCATAAATTCATGGGATTTTTTGCAAATAAAATTCTTATATAGAACATATTTATAATTTCTAAGAAGTAGCTTACGACCCTTTCAATGAAAAAAAAAATTGTTTATATTTTTAATTTTCATAGGCAGAAAATTCCAAAATAATTTTATATAGAAATAAAATAAATTTCTATTTATATATTTTTTATTCTATCACTTACCCCATGGTATCTTGGGAAATCTATAGGATATTAATGTCTCCTATTTAAACTAATCAAAACTTCTACTATATAAAATCATTATTACTAACAATAACCATATAGATACAGTGAACATATTTATTTAATATGATTGTATATTAAGGAGCTCGAATTTGACATGTTTAGGTAACAAATTTTAAAATAAAACAAGTTGTTATTTTTTTATTTTTGATTCCATGGGCAGCCTCATGGGTATTTATAGATAGTGCCAGGAAAACGGATTGAGTTCACGAGCTAGCCCGTTTAACCCACACAATTTGACAGGTTAGATTGGAAAAATTAGCCCTTTTTTAAAACAGACTGGGTTAGCCTAACCCGTAAAATTAGCAAGCTAAAACAGGCTAGCCCGCGGGCTAGCATATTTAAAAAATAATTTTTTATCTTTTAATTACATTATATCTTTTTATAAATTTATAATAATGATAATATTTTTAAATATATAATTTATGACTCTCAAATATGTTATTTACGTTTGAAATATAGTGTAAATTCTTTCTACAATTTACAAATAAAATTTTTGTTATAGTTTGTGAAGATAATTTATTAGTTTTTATAGAAATATTTTGAATATATATTATTTATTAATCTCATAATATCTATTGATTGAAATTATAAATATAAATTTATTGAGAAAAATAATATAAATTTATATTCAAATTTTCTTTCTCAGTAATAAAGATAACACACCTAAGTGAGAAAATGATTGATACTTGATAGTAAAAATCTAGCAAAATAAATTTGCTTGATTTGATTCTATATTTATTTTATTTATTTTTAAATTTTTTAATTGCTAATTTGCTTTAAAATATGAAATATATATTTATATTATATAAATTTTAAATTATTAAAAATATTTAATAATTTTTTGCAAGCCAGCCCGCAGGTTGGCTAGCTTGCTAGAAAATGGGTTGGGTTAAATTTTTCAACCCGTTTTATCTGGCGAGCTAACCCAACCTAACCCACAAAAATGCCAGCCCGCACAAGCTGGCCAGTAACCCATTTGCCCAGTGCTTTTTATACAAGTGTTTAACTTGTACCTATTTTGATTGACCTGATATTGTCCCGACTCAAAAATAATTAGGATGAGACTTTATGAGATAAGATAAGAAAGGAGTTCGGGATCAGACACAGGATTACTATCTAGATGTCCCGTCCTATCTTGAATATTATATATATTATTTTTTATTTTAAAAATATACATTAAATATATTAATTATATTAATATAATTTATACTTATATTAATCATATCAATTATAATTTCAATAGTTGCAATTCTTATATAAAACTAAAGTTTTTTATATTGATAATTTTAATGACATAGAGTAAACAGGACGATATCTTTAGTTTTAATATATTAATTATATTAATACAATTTATTCTCATATTTATCTATTTAATAACTTTTATTTATATCACATTTCTTATTTTATTTTTGGAAAAGTAATTAACTTAATACATCTCAACTAAAGTAGAAGAACAATGATTTGATGGCATGCCTGGCTTGCCTATTGCTACTCTTATAACCTAGAAATTACTTGTAATTGTTATCATAATGTCTAGTTGTGATTAATGTTATTTAATAATTGACTTTTAAATTATTATGATTTATGTACTTGTGTTGTTTTAATTTTAAACTTAATAAATTATATAATTTAAAATTTTAATGAATGTTATTATATAAATCTTTTTTCGATATTATTTGATTTATTAGAATAGCGGGACGTTTTGATCTTGTCTTAGTCCTGTTCTAATTTCTAATTAGATGGGACAACTTTTGAGATAAGACAAGATATGGGATAAAAATTTAATCCTTTTTTTTTGAATGGAATAGGAGTATTTCGGTCCCGTCCCATCTCACGAACACCCTTAGATATTTATAATTTTTTCTCTTTACCACTAAAAACATCTCTACATAAGGAATAAAAAATATATAATAATTCATGTTATTATTGTTATAGTCATTAAGTTATAATTAACTTTGCAATTCTATGTCACACTTTATTGACACTAATTTTTAAAATTATCAAGGTATTATTTACTAGATATTTAACTTTTATTAGTTTTTATAATTTGAATATCGAAAGGAGAGAGAGAAAAAATATTATTGAGCTAGATTGAAAATATGAAGAAATGAGGATGAAAGTTTTTAATTGATTTTTATTTTTTCCCATTACATCTTTTTATTAAAATGTTATTTCCCCACTTGTTCATCATTTTTTAAAAATCAGACTCCTTAAAATCTCTAGTCCCCTGCCTTTTATTCTCCTCAAATCAAACATAATTAATGTTCATGAGGAATAAAAAATATAATCATTTTATGTCCCATTGCTCTCTAAAGAGAATTAAAATGTTCATTAGTTTTACTGTTTTGGATACGTTTGGGGATGGATCCAGAAACTACTTTAAGGGGGCAACTTGAAAATAAAATTTGAGGTTGGGGAGGCAAAATCTTTTTTATAATTTTTTTGAGTAAAAGTTTAAATTATCCCAATGGATGATTGAAATGTGGGGGACAAGAACTCCTCCTTACTCCCTCGATCTGTCCTTAGATGTGACTTTATTACTAAACATTCTTTCTTGATCTGCGGACTCTTTTAGTATATCTTCTTTTTTATTTGTGGCTTTTATCTTGTAATTGCTTTTATTTTAATTAATATTATTTAACTTTTGGAAAAAAAATAGTAGTCAAGACCTTTATATAAAATTTATATTAATTTAGGATAAATTATTGTCAAAATTTGAATGAAAATAAACTCTAATGAACTATTGTTAATTTATAATTAATTGTTAAAACTTGAATGAATATTTATTAATAAAAAATTAATTCAAATCGATAAATATCCATTTAGATTTTAACAATAATTAATTCTTGATCGGTATAAATTTTACTCCCTTCGTTTAAAAATATAAGACATTTTTAACCTAATCTCACCCCATTAAAGTAATTACTTATTTTTAAACTAACTTTATCTTTCATATTTACTTTTCTTAAAAACCTTATAATAAATATAAAGTCATTATTAATAGAGTTATTTTTGAAAAAAAGATGATTACATCTCGAAAAACTAAAAATACCTTATATTTTTTAATATCTAATTTCTTAAAAAATATTTGTATTTTTAAATGAAGAGGATATATAATGTACCTTGATTGCCATTTTTCTTAACTTTCTTTTTTTTAAAAAACTTTTTATTCACAATTTTACATTCTATCAAAAATCTTAAACCCACCATAAGGGGCTTAGGGCTTTTTCTGTCCTTCCCAAATTTCAATTCTGTAATGCCTTTATTGGCTTGCTTGTCCCTGCCCGGACCATAAAGAACCAAGAACACGCCCATTTCTTTACAAGAACCAACTGTTTCTGGCGCCACGAGCCTCACTTTTTATTCCCCACTCTTTGAATCCTGAGAGATTGGCAAGACTAGAGTAATGCGAAGCAGAGGTAGTTCCAAGCGAAAGAGACGTGCCTCATCCTCAGGTACCTACTTTGATTTGTGATCTTCTTCAGCCTTTTTTCTGTATTTCTCAGAAATACGAGAAAGAGATAACTTGGAGAAACTTTATGTAATATCGAAAGTGAATAGATAAGGCTCCAATTAAGTCACGAAGGAATTCTGCCATTTTGTTAAGAGGGAAGAAATAAAATGCGGAAGAAGAGAACAAGATGAAGATAAGAGAGATAAGAGGACGGAGGCAAAAGATTCCACTATTAGCATAACAGAATTCGTGGGGGCCAAGCTCGAATATAACATGCTGGAATCCCCAAAACGACGCAGCAAGGAAAAGAAATGAAGTGGCAATGAAAAAGCTGTTACCCGGACCAGATAAAATAACGCCTCTAAAGTATTATCTTTGTATCACATTTGAAGCATTTAATTAATCAACTTTTGAAAGAGGGAGTTCCTTCTTTCGGCCTTCACGTCTTTTTTCTCTGAAATAAAAATCACATTCATTAGAAAACTCTCCTTAAACCCATAGAATGCAAGGGGCAGTAGTGTGTAGGGCAACTTTTAGTTTGACCTTCGTGTTTGAGCGATGGAAAGTTGATCACTTTATAAATTATGCTTCTGCAGCTTTTTTTTTTTTTTTTAATGGAATGCATCCAGTTATGATTCTGACAATAGGGGCTGATTGAATTGAAGTAATTTATTTTTCAATACCTCAAACTCGAACTTGTTTTTTTTTTCTTTTTTCTTTTTGCCTGCTGAATGTTTCGGAATGATGACCTTTTGACCTGTAATTGGCTTAGTATCAAGCTTCTGTGTGTGTTTGGAGAATTTAAACCAAAAATACCATGTTCAACTTTTATTTCTAACTTAAAAGAGCAGCCTATAGTCTTAGAGCTGTAAGTTACCTTTGGATAAATGAATCTATAAAATCAATGCCAGTGACATTCTAAATTCTTGTTCATTTACATTCTTGTTGTCATTCAATCATTGTCAAAATTACAGAAAATGAAACGAGAGCTCTACACAACTTGGAAGGTAGAAGCCAATTTCAGCCGCCAAGTGATATTGGTCTGATAATATTTTGTTAATCTTTTCTCGTTTGAGTTGGCTGTCAAGAATGAGGAAATTATATTACAGTACTTATGTAACCAATGTTTATGCCGATTTTCAGGAATGCTGGATAAAACATTCCAGGAGGCAGGGGCCAAGTTCCTTAGCTGTGCCGATAAAGTTGGCTCTTCCTTGAAAGAGACAGATGATAGTAATCTTCATTTAGATCATTCAATTGGGATGGTTAGTCCCACTAAATTATTTTTCTGCTAATTGACAGCTTTTGATGTGTAATTTTTTTACTAGCTGTATAATTTACCTTCGTTCTGAATTCATTAATACTTGAGGTTCTGATTTTCTCATTGCCACAGTCTGAGTCAGAAAGAAATGACTATCAAGCCTTGGAACCAGTCCTGCCACCAGAGACTTTAGAGAATGGACATTGCAGTAGAAATGTTATGAAAAATGCTTCTTTGAAAGAGAAATGTGATGATGTAAGTTTAGACAAAAGCCACTGGAACAACAAGGAAGAACTGGATGACTCAGATTGGGAAGAGGGTTCAATTGCCCCAGATGATCATCCTATGACTATTGAATTGAATGTGACCCCTGATTTATCTACACAGAAACGAATTCGCCGTGCTTCAGCCCAGGATAAGGTCTAATACTATCCTGTATGAGCAGTTAGCTGTATGGTTGGTTTTGATGTCATAACTAATATAGCCCTTGCTGAAAGTAATTTTGTGCATTCTCCAGGGCTTTGCTGAGCTTGTGCACAAGGTTCATTTGCTTTGTTTACTTTCTCGTGGAAGATTAATTGACAAAGTCTGTGATGATCCTCTAATTCAGGTTATTTCCTGGACTTTCAGTGTGAATAATACACTTTTGAATATAATCAATAACTAGAATGGACACTTGTACAATGCATGGGATAGCATTGCCTCACTTGAAATAATTAAAATTATTTTGAGTAAATTTTATATCAAAGTGAAAGCCATAAAAGTTAGATTAAATACAAACCAATAAACAATGAAGATTTATGGAAGAAATGCATAAAGACAACATGTGACGTTGCATATATTTATTGTATAAAATTGGGAAACATGATTAATAGATGACTAAAACAATTACTTTTTGTTGATTGGTACTTGGGGTGATAAAATCTCAGTTCTTCGGATAGTAGCTTGCTATAACTTTATGTAGCAAATAGACCGAAAAACTCTTCTGATTGAATCCCAAAGTATGTCTATAAGAGTTTGAGGTAGTTACTATGTTTGGTTGGAGTAGAGGGGACGGGAGGGATTTTCATCAGGAGGGGGAATCAGGAGGGGAGGATTTCGGGGGGGAGAAGGAGCTACAAAATCACTCTAAATCCCCCCAATTTGGAGGGGAGGGTTGGGAGAGGAGGTCCCTCCCCTCCCGTCCATTTTCTCATCCAAATGAGGGGAGATACAACTATCAAATGCTGGCTTGTGTAATCCTTTGGTGAGTTCAGCAGCTTGAAGCTTTTTGGTATGTTTTTCTTCACTGTTTATGAATCTATCCTCTTATTACAGTTTGTGCATTATTGAATGGTGATCTGATGGGCCTACTGGGCCCATCAATCATGTTTATACCAACACCAGACAACTTGCATCTGCTGCTAAGAGGAGGAGACAAGAGAATCATGGGCTGGAAAGCCAACTGCGGGTTTTTTTTCCTAAGGTTTTGCATCACTATTTGAGTAAGGAATTGGTTGGTCTCGTCTTGGAGAGAGTTAAGCTTTTCCAAAGTTGAGCCTCAATTTCCATGCTTCACTTTTGTTAATTTTCTGCTACAGTAACCTAGGATATCATTAATTTTCCCATTTTCCTCTTTCTGTTTGAAGATGCTTGTGATTAATTTCCTAATCACTACTGTTGGAAATAATACCAAGGTTACACCGGTCTTGCTCTAGTTTCTTGCCCAATGAATCATTATATCCTGAACTTTTCACATGGAAGCTTGATGTTAGTTTGAGGCATTTTCTGAACATGGCAGGCTTCGTTGCTTTCTCTACTTCCAGAACACCTGATCCAGCTATCAAATGTCACCAAGCTCACTTCAAAAGCTTTACATCCTCTTGTTGCATGGGTATGGTTTGATTGTGTAGCACAATTTTATTTTTGGTCCAATTGGTGACCATCTTGAACAGACTCATGGTATACCACTTGTTTGGTTTATTTGTGTGATACTTGCAGTTTCATAATAATTTTCGTGTTAAAAAGTTTACTAGTGGAGAAATGTCATTTCATTCTGCTGTGGCATCAGCTCTTGAAACACGTGAGGGTAGTTTTGAGGAGGTAGATCTCTTATCATATTATGAATGTAGCTTTTAAGTTTGTCCTTTAGCGAGAGTTACCTTCATTTTTTTCCTTTTTAATCAGAAGAGCTATATTCATTTTAACATGATTATTCAGGTGCTGATTAATCATAGTATGTTTTCATTCTATATTCATTTTTTTATGTTAACATATATCCAAAGCTTTTCAAATGGTTAAAAATGTGGATCTCTTATTATTAACTCAATCTTGGTATGAAAGGATTTGATGACTTTGAAGTTACCTGATAATCTTCTTATAATTAGACTAAACCAGTAGTAAAATAAAGTTGCTCAAAAATGGCTTGTGTTATCTGAAGCTTATTGTTGATTGCTCTGTTGTCTGAGAAGTTTCATTAACAGGTTCCCCCCCTTTTTGCAATTGCTTCTTTTCAATGCAGGTTGCTGCATTATCAGTTGCCCTATTTAGAGCTTTGAATCTTACAACAAGGTATTGCATAAAAATAAAGTTCATATTTGTCTGGCTTTTTCCCCCCTGTTTTTTTGTTGATGAAGGGCTTTTATCATATGGTTTCAAATAGACCATATTTCATTTGTTACCCCTGCTTTTAAGAAGCTTAGTTTAGGACCCTCTTTTATCATATTGCAATGTTTAGATTATGTTTAATGAATGTTGAATCTGTTTACAAGATCTACTGATTGAACCTTCTTCCGCAACTTCCAGAAGAATTTATTTTCTTGTGCCAAAAGTAGATATGTGGAGTTAATTTTCTTCTGAAATAATATTTCAGGTTTGTCTCCATTTTGGATGTTGCCTCTCTTAAACCAGGTCAATCCTTTAGATCTGATGCAACTGGATCTAGTAAGGGTGTATTTAATGCTCCAACAGTGATGGTATCCAGGCCAGAAGAAGACCTTAGGCACCCTAAAAAATTGTTTTCAGGCTATGAGAGAGAAAATTCCAGTGAAAGTTCTCTTGGCCAATCACATGAAAGGAAGGAATACCACTCAACGAGTCATTTGACTGAGTCCACAAATCCCCCTTTTGCTCATGAGCTGAATGGTAGCGTGTCCAACTCACGAAATTCTGAGACAGAACATAATCACCCTGAATGTCTCACTAACCAGACTGGTAAAGCAAAGAGGAAAGGGGATCTTGAGTTTGAAATGCAGTTGGAAATGGCTCTTTCTGCTACAGCAATTGGGGATGAGTTGAACAAAAAGGAGTCATGTCTGAGAATCTTGAATGCTAATTCAGAAAATTCTCCATCGAAAA
Organism: Prosopis cineraria; assembly: GCF_029017545.1. Classification (NCBI taxonomy): domain Eukaryota; kingdom Viridiplantae; phylum Streptophyta; class Magnoliopsida; order Fabales; family Fabaceae; genus Prosopis; species Prosopis cineraria. The sequence continues at coordinate 3,161,802 of NW_026555334.1, forward strand.
GAATCAAAAGGATTATATGTGATGAATCTTTAACCTTCCCGCGTGAAATGTCTACAGCAGTTGGACCAATGAAATTTGGATCTCCTCTGTACTGGGCAGAAGTATATTGCGGTGGAGAGAATTTGACCGGAAAGTGGGTTCATATTGATACTATCAATTTGATTATTGATGGAGAACACAAGGTCGAATCCATGGCTGCTGCATGTAAAACATCTTTGAGATATGTTCTTGCTTTTGCAGGTCAGGGAGCCAAAGATGTGACCCGCAGGTCTTGCATTCTCTCCATTAAATTAGTTCACTATGATTATAATATTGGCTTTACAATTATTTACATTATAACAATGGTATTGACTTATCAGGTACTGTACAAAGTGGCACAAGATTGCGTCACAACGAGTTAATTCAATGTGGTGGGATTCAGTTCTGGCACCACTGAGAGAGCTAGAATCAGGTGCAACTGAAGGAGTGGTTCATGTGGAAACAAACCAAGCTATATCTGCAGAATCCAGAAAGGGTAATTCATTTGCACCAACTCGGAGCTCCCTTGAGGATATTGAGTTGCAGACCAGGGCATTAACTGAACCTCTTCCAACTAATCAGCAGGTAGTCAAAAGTATGCCTGAACAACAAGATGTGCTGGATAATAGATAGCGAGAATTCCTTTGTAAGATTCTTTCTTCCATATGCAGGCTTACAGAAGTCATCCACTTTATGCAATAGAGAAATGGCTTACCAAGTATCAAGTTCTTCATCCCAAGGGCCCAATTCTTGGCTTTTGTTCAGGCCTTCCGGTTTACCCAAGGACTTGTGTGCAGACGCTTAAGACAAAAGGGAGGTGGCTTCGGGAAGGGCTGCAAGTTAAATCCAATGAACATCCTGCAAAGGTCTGGTATGACTTTAAGGACTCAACATATTGTTTCCCTTGTATAATTGTGTTTTATGCCCTTCTAATTTTCACATGAATTTGAATATCTTCTCAATTTTCTGTCCAGCTGCTCAAATCTTCTGTAAAACATCAAAAAGTACAAGATTCTGAGGCTGATGACTATGGTGGCAGTGATTCTAAGGAAAATATTGAATTCTATGGGAAGTGGCAACTGGAACCTCTAAATCTGCCTCATGCTGTAAATGGGATAGTTCCTAAGGTCATTCCTGTTACTTTCTTTGGATATTGTGTAATCGATGATGGGTCTTGGCTCATGATTAGTCTAATAGTTTAGTTGATGAAGTAGACGATAGAAAGAATTAGGATTTCATTATTCAATGCTAAAGTATCATGGTAAGGTAGTAGATGGAGCAACATGCAAGACGGCTTAGAGATCACAAAGAAATCCTCCTTTTTTCATATATGCAACATGAATGAAAAGATAAAATATCTAAACTACCCCTGGCAGAAGCCCTCTTCAATCTCATCTATTCCAAGGCTCCACAAGTTTCCAATCATGCGTATAAATTAAGTAGTAAATGCATGTTGGGCCTGTAGCTGATTCAGAGGAGCTAGTTAATATCACATGTTCAAGAGGTGGAGAGAGAGGGAGTTGGTTAGAGAGGCAGTTACCTATAGGAGGCATCTAGAAGAAGTATGGAAGGCAATTAGTGAGTGTTGTTATGGAGAGACTCTAGCCTCTCAAATGCCAGAGGAGCGGTGTGTGTGTGTCTATTTTTGTGTTTTTATGCTTATTTTCAGTATTTGCAGCTGCCTACATCATCTTTTGGCAGTGTTTGTTTTCTGTTAAATATCACTCTAGAGGTGGTTTCGATGATTGTGGTATCAGAGCAGTCCCCCCCCCCTTCCTTTTTTCAAACAAAGAAAGAAAGAAACCCTGGTGGGTATTGAGAGGGAATATCTCAAGAAGAACTTGCAAAATGGAGGGTGGAGGAGATGTTGAAGAATTGTATGGAACATGTAGATAATATGATGATAGAGACGATAAATGCTATGAAGGAAGATAGAACACTACCAGAGTATAATGTAAGCGACTGGAAAAACTATAATTCAGTATAAAACACAGAAACAAACTCACTCCAACGCACATCAATCCTCTAGCAGTCGGGAGGTTAGAGTCTCTCCCAAACAACACTCACTAATTGCCTGTCATACTCTTATTTAATGCCTTCTGTAAGTAACCCCCTTCTGGCCAGCCACACCCCCCCCCCGGGGGGCGCCTCTTATTCATCAGCTCGACCAATCAGTTACAGGCCAACAATGTACATTACTTGGCGATACATTATTACCTGCAATGAAATTTTAAAATTGGTATATGTATTTTTTCTTTTCTTTCTTATGAGATAATTGAAATTTTCGTGCCACTGATTTCTGTATTTTCCATTTTTCTATCTAGAATGAGCGTGGTCAAGTTGAAGTTTGGTCTGAGAAATGCCTTCCTCCAGGGACCGTGCACTTGAGGTTTCCAAAGGCATTTGCTGTTGCAAAGAGGCTAGAAATTGATTATGCGTCTGCCATGGTTGGTTTTGAATTTAAAAATGGCCGTTCACATCCTGTCTTTGATGGCATTGTGGTGTGCTGAGTTCAGGGATGTTCTTCTAGAGGTACTTATTCTTTTGCTTATATTTTTCCTTTTGTTTTTTTCAAGGAAAGAAAGAAAAGAAAAGGGAAAGTGTTGAAGGTGAATGAAGGAGACTTTTGAATTGTTTAGCATCTCATACAACTCCTTATCTCTTCATTTATAAAACCTTACTGCATTGTGAAGTATGGTAGTTTGGGATTGTTTGCGAGAAGGCCAAGAGCTCATTAATTTATATGGATCTTGATGCTTTGGAAACCCTTTGACCCATCTTCAGTGTTGTTTCTAAAAAACTTAAAGTATACCTTCCTCTAACTTTATATAAGATTTTAGTTTGGTCCCTTAATTTACAAAGTATCTTTTCAAACCTCTAACCCTAATATCATTAGTTTCGAATGATTATTTTTTGTGTCAATCACTATTATTTTACAAAATTACACTTAATATGTTAACATTTAAGAATATTTTGTCAAATATTTAAAAGTTCAAGGAATCTTTTGCTAATAAAATTAATGGTGTTAGGGTTAAAGGATTGGAAAAACATTTTATAAATTAAAGGACCAAAATGAAAGTTGGTGTAAAGTTAAAGGACTAAAGGTGCATTTTAGCCTTCTATAAATGACTAGACTTGCCTCCTATAGAATTAAAGTTTTCCCTGATTTTCATGTTAATGCCACAGCCTTTATTATTATAGTCTGATTGCCATTGTCCTATTCTTCTCACTTCTTTAGGCATATGCTGAGGAGGAGGAAAG